>NW_017731484.1:1286297-1391537 GCF_001890085.2 Hipposideros armiger | reverse complement strand
ATGAAGGAAGGAAGGAAGGAAGGAAGGAAGGAAGGAAGGAAGGAAGGAAGGAAGGAAGGAAGGAAGGAAGAAAGGAAGAAAGGAAGAAAGGAAGAAAGGAAGAAAGAAAGAAGTCATAGGGGGCCAGATCAGGTGAGTAAGGAGGGTGTTCCAATACACTTATTTGTTCACTGTCTAAAAACTCCCTCACAGACAGTGTAGTGTGAGCTGGTGCATTGTTGTGATGCAAGAGCCATGAATTGTTAGCGAAAGATCAGGTTGTTTTCATCTAACTTTTTCATGCAGCCTTTTCAGCACTTCCAAATAGCCAACTTGGTTACAAGTTGGTACAAATTTTGTTTGTACTAGTTGGTACGAATTCATAATAAATAATCCCCTGATATCAAAAAAGGTTAGCAACATCGTTCTGAATCTTGATTTGGACTGATGGACGTTTTTTGGTCGTGGAGGATTGGCTGACTTCCATTGTGCACTTTGACACTTTGTTTCAGGGTCGTATTGGTACACCCATGTTTCATCACCAGTGATAACATGGCCCAAAACATCGTCTTGCCTCTCCAAAAGGTCTTGGCAAACTCCGACTCTCCTTTGCTTTTGTTCATTGGTGAGTTCCTTCAGGACCATTTTTGCACATACCTTTCTCATACCAAGATTTTCAGTTAAGATTTTCCTAACTGTTTCTCTATCGATGTTTACTTGGTCTGCTATGCTTCTCACAGTCAGCCAAGAATTTTGACGCACAACTCAACAAATTTTTGCAATGTTTCCATCAGTTCTGCTCGTTACTGGCCACCCTGACCTCTCTTCATCAGTGACACATTCTCTCCCCTCAGAAAAATGTTTAATCCATTTGCACATTGCCGTTTTCTTCATGGCATTATCCCCATAATTTGTACTAACATGTCCCTGATTTCACTTCCACTCTTGCCAAGTTTAACAAGAAATTTAATGTTTGTTTGTTGCTTTAATTCAAGCTCAGACATTCTTGCAACAGCACACAAAAACATGCAACAATAATGAGCACCACTTAGCAAGACACCGCCACATGTAGACATGAGCACAGCTGTGAGACATTGATATACCAACATTATGAAACCTTACCGAGCTGTTTGTACAGTGCTGCCAAAGTAAGCACACAGTGAACAGTTCATGAACTTAATGTCAGATCTCGTGTGTGTGCGCGTGTGTGTACCGGGGTGCCAAAAAAATGTATACAAGTGGACACTTGGGTCACGTTGCTCAAGCAGTAGTTCGCCATAATCAGAAGTGTCTGGATGCTGATGGTAACCACTAGGAGCACCTCTTGTAATTGCAGAAGTCAAACGTGATTTGTATTCATCTTTTGTTATAGATATATATCGAGTATTACAATTTTAATACAATTTTCTTAAAATGTGTACTTTTTTTTGGCACCCTCTGTATATATAGCTAGATTAAGATTGTTAGGCTAGATAAAACATTGGTAAATGAGTTTCAGAACAATCAAACTACAACCTTTGGGTTATCTTTTCTATTGGACAGAAATTGCAAGTTAACATGCAACTTCACAGAGTTTGGGCTCTACACTACACAATTCTTAATAAAAAGAGTCAAGTCAGACACAGGTACAGGCTTCCTAAAGAAGTCAATAGTCCTTGGGTGGGTCTGTTAAACAATGCTCCAGTAAGGCATTGAAAAGACAGGCTGCACTTTCTTTTGCTTCTTTCCAAGTTTTTTATTTTTTTCTTTTTCTCTAGATGCATGTGCTCATTTGAAAACTGGAAACTGCAGCTTCAGAGTATCTCTTTACTACTTGATAATTTGCCCTGATACTAACTGCCTTGGCCTCCCAGTTACCCAATACCCTCTTTAATGCAGAGAGATATCTGGACTATACCTGGGTCCAAACTCCCTTCATCCTGGCAACTATTTTCAGGCAGTAAGCTGGGCCATCTATAGGGATGTATTTGTTTCTCATTAATCAAGCATTGCTATACTTAGTTGTCAATGTCCAATGTTTTGAAAACCATTGTCTCAAATATTCAGTCTAGTTTTCCAGTTGTTACATGCAGGAGGGTAAATCCATTTCTTATTGCTCTCCCTTGGCTTGCTATGTCTTTTTTTTTTTTTAAGATTTTTATTGGGGAATTGGGGGGATGGGAACAGTGCTGGGGAACTGGGGGAAGGGGAACAGACAAGTTGCTGTCATTTTTGTTCTTCAGTCTAGTTGTGGAGGACGTTGCTTCACTGGCCCAAGTTGGCACCATCATTGCGCTCTTCCCGGGTGAGGCAAATCAGGCGCCGGCTTCTGGACGGCCGCTCACTGCGGCTGCTGGCCGCTCACGCTGGCTGCTGGCTACACACGGTAGCCCATGGCAACCCACTGCAGCAGGGGCTGCAGCCTACGCCGTCGCCGGCAACTCACGGCAGCCCAGCTCCAGGTTGAGCTGTTTGTTGTTCAGCATCTTAGCTGTGGAGGGCAGTGTCACTGGCCCTCATATGTGGGATCCGAACCGGGGCCCTCTGGCATCCCAAGCGAGTTCTTAACCATCGCGCCACTCGGCCGGCCCTATGTCTTTTTTTTTTAACTTAATTATTAGTTTTAGGTGTACAAAACAACATAATGATTAGGCATTAACACCCCTCACAAAGTGATAACCCCACCAAGTCTACTACCCCTCTGACATCGTAAACAGAGCTATTACAATATCATTGACTATATTCCCTATGCTGTACTTTACATCCCATGAAAAAAAATATATATATATAAATTTATATATATACAAGAAACTTAATGTTTATACAAGAAATATATGTATATATAGTGCCAAAAAATGTATACACATTTTAAGAAAGAAAAGCTGTTTTATATTGTAATATTCAATATAGACAGATAACAAGATGAATACAAGTCACGGTTGACTTCTGCAATTACACGAGCTGCTCAAAGTGGTTCCCATCAGCATCCAGACACTTCTGATTACGGTGAACTACTGCTTGAGCAACGATGACCAAAGTGTCCACCTGTATACATTATTTTCTGTATCTATGAGTCTGTTTCTGTTTTGTTTGCTCATTTATTCTGTTCTTTAGATGCCACATATAGTGAGATCATATGGTATTTGTCTTTCTCAATTTGACTTACTTCAATTAGCATAATATCCTCTAGGTCCATCCATGTTGTTGCAAATGGTAAGATTTCATTCTTTTTTTTTTAAAAGATTTTCTTGGAGAATTGGGGGAGGGAACAGCATTGGGGAATCGGAAAAGGGGAACAGACAAGTTGCTGTCCTTTGTTCTTCAATCTAGTTGTGGAGGACGTCGCTTCACTGGCCCATGTTGGTATTATCATTGCACTCTTCCAGGGTGAGGCAGTCTCTCGCAGGCCATTGGACGGCCACTCATGGTGGCTCACAGCAGCTCACGCTGGCTGCCAGCCACTCATAGCAGCTTAAGGCAGCCCACTGCAGTCCCACTGCAGCCTACGCTGTCGCCAGCCACTCACAGCAGCCCAGCTCCAGGTCTAGCTGTTGTTCACCATCTTAGCTGTAGAGGGCACAGCGTCACTGGCCCATGTGGAATCTGAACTGGTGGCCCTGCTGCTAAGAGCTCGCACTCCCAAGCCAACTCTTAACCAACGAGCCACTTGGCCAGCCCGAAGATTTCATTCTTTTTTATGGCAGAGTAATACTCCATTGTATAAATGTACCACAATTTCTTTATCCAATCATCTATGATGGGCATTTCAGTTGTTTCCATGTCTTGGCTACTGTGAATAGCCCTGCAGTAAACATAGGGGTGCATGTATTTTTTTCGAATTAGTCTTTTGGATTTCTTTGAATAAATGCCCTGGAGTGGAATTACTGAGTCATAAGCTAGTTCTACTTTTTATTTTTTGAGGGACCTCCATACTGTTTTCTATAGTGGCTGCACCAATTTGCAATCCCACCAACAGTGCACAAGAATTCCCTATTCTTCACATCCTCACCAGCACTTGTTTGTTGATGATAACCATTCTGACAGGTGTAAGGTGATATCTCATTATGGTTTTTATTTGCATTTCTCTGATGACAGTGACACTGAGCATCTTTTCATTTCTATTGGCCATCTGTATGTCGTTTCTGGAAAAATGTCTATTCATGTCCTCTGCCCATTTTTCAAATTGAATTATTTGGCCTTCTTGGTGTTGAGTTGTATGAGTTTGTTTGTTTTTTTTTAAATAAAATTTGGATATTAACTCCTTATCAGGTATATCATTGGCAAATGCATTCTCCCATTCAGTAGGATATTTTTTGTTTTGTTGATGGTTTTCTGAAAAAACTTTTTAGTTTGATGTAGTGCAATTTATTTTTTCTTTTGTTTCCCTGAGGAGATATATCAGTACAAATATTACTAACGATAATATCTGAGAGTTTACTTCTTATATTTTCTTCTAGGAGTTTTGTGGTTTCAGGTCTCACATTTAAGTCTTTAACCCATTTTGAGTTTATTCTTCTATATGGCATAAGAGAGTGGTCCAGTTTCATTTTTTTGAATGTATCTGTCCAGTTTTCTTAGTTCCATTTATTAAATAGACTGTGTTTACCCCATTGTATATTCTTGCCTCCTTTGTCAGAGATTAAATGACCACTTATTTCTGGGCTATCTATTCTGTTCCATTGATCTATGTGTCTATTTTTATGCCAGTACCATGCTGTTTTGATTACTATAGCCTTCTAGTATAATTTGATATTAGGCAGAGTGATACCTCCAGCTTTACTCTTATTTCTCACAATTGCTGTAGCTATTTGGGGTCTTTTATAGTTCTGTATAAATTTTAGGATTATTTGTTCTAGTTTGGTGAAAAATTCCATTTTGATAGGGACTGCACTGACATTATATATTGCTTTGGGTAGTATGGACATTTTAACTATATTAATTAATTCTTCCTATTCATGAGCATGGTATATGTTTCCATTTATTTGTATTTTCTTTATTTTCTCTTGTCAATGTCTTATAATTTTCTGAGTATAGGTCTTTTATTTCCTTGGTTAAATTTATTCCTAAGTGATTTTCATTGTTTTTGTTTTTTTTAAGATTTTTATTGGGGAAGTGGGGGATGGGAACAGCGCTGGGGAATTGGGGGAAGGGGAACAGACAAGTTGCTGTCCTTTTGTTCTTCAGTCTAGTTGTGGAGGATGTTGCTTCACTGGCCCAAGTTGGCACCATCATTGCGCTCTTCCCGGGTGAGGCAGATCAGTCGCCGGCTTCTGGACAGCTGCTCACAGTGGCTGCTTGGCTGCTCACGCTGGCTGCTGGCTACACACGGCAGTCCATGGCAACCCACTGCAGCAGGGGCTGCAGCCTATGCCGACACCGGCGACTCACGGCACCCCTGCTCCAGGTTGAGCTGTTGTTCAGCATCTTAGCTGTAGAGGGCAGTGTCTAGAACTTCCAGTACTATGCTTGAGTAAAAGTGGTGAAAGTGGGCACCTTTTCTTATTTCTGATCTTAAGGGGAATGCTTTTAGCTTTTCCCCATTGAGTTGATGTTAGGGTTTGTCATACATGGCCTTTATTATGTTGAGAGATGTTATCTCTACTCCCAGTTTACTTTATCATAAATGGATGCTGGATTTTGTTAAATGCTTTTTCTGCATCTACCAATATGACCATAGATTTTTCATTTTGTTTATGTGGCGTATCACTTTAATTGATTTGCAAATATTGAACCAGACTTGCATACCAGGAATGAATCCCACTTGATAGTGGTGTATGATCTTTTTAATGTATTGCTGAATTTGTTTTGCTAATATATTGTTGAGGATTTTTTCATCTATTGAGTTGTCGGAAAAGTCATGACGTATTTTTTCTACGTTTTTCATTGCAAAAATGCGTCATGACTTTTCCAACAACCCAATGTGTTCATTAAGGATATCAGCCTATAGTTTTCTCTTTGTAATGTCTTTGTCTGGTTTTGGAATCAGGATAATGGTGGCCTCATACAGGGAGCTTGGGAGCCTTCCCTCCTCCTGCATTTTTTAGAATAGTTTGGACCTGTGAGGCGATCTGGTCCAGGACTTTTGTTTGTAGGGAGCTTGTTGATTACTGATTCAATTTCATTGGTAGTAATTGGACTGTTCAGATTTTCTGTTTCTTCTTGATTGTATGCCTTGGAAGATTGTGTGCTTCTAGGAATTTATCCATTTCTTCCAGATTGTCTAATTTGTTGGCATACAGTTGCTTGTAGTATTTTCTTGAATTATTTTGTATTTTTGTGGTGTTGGTTGTCACTTCTGTTTCATTTCTGATTTTATTTATTTGGGTCCCTTCTCTTTTTCTCTTGATGAGTCTGGTTAAAGTTTTGTCAATTTTGTTTATCTTTTCAAAATCAGCTCTTGGTTTAATTAATCTTTTGTGTTGTTTTTGAGTCTCTATTTTGCTTCTTTCCACTCTGATCTTTGTAATTTCCTTCCTTGTACTCACATTGGGCTTTGTTGGCTGTTCTTTTTCTGGTTCCCTTAGGTATAAAGATAGACTGTTGATTTCAGATTTTTCTTGTTTCTTTAGGTAGGCTGCATTGCTATGAATTTTCCTCTTAGGACTGCTTTCTTTGTGGCCCTACCCTATGTCTTTTGATTGGAGCACTTAATTCATTTACATTTAAAGTGATTATTAGTAGGTACTTAGTTATTGTCATTTTATTATTCATATTTTTTATCTTTGTTAGTTTGTTTTTTCCTTTCTTCTGCTTAAAGAAATCCTTTTAACATTTCTTGTAATACTGATTTGGTGGTAATGAATTCCTTTAGCTTCTTGTCTGGGAAGCTCTTTATCTCTCCTTCAATTTTAAACGATAGCCTTGCTGGGTAGAGTAGTCTTGATTGTAGGCCCTAGTTTTTCATCATTTTGAATATTTCCTGCTACTCCCTTCTGGCCTGCAAAGTTTCTCTTGAGAAATCAACTGATGGTCTTATGGGAGCTCCCTTGTGAGTAACTGGTTGTCTTTCTCTTGCTGCTTTTAGGATCCTCTCTTTGTCTTTAATCTTTGTCATTTTAATTATGATGTGTCTTGAAAGTGTGCAAGCTACTCCAGGAACATGTGCACAGCTACCTGCAGAGTAGGAAGCACCAGGAATGTCCCCCCACCTAGACAACAACCATACTGGCAAAGTCCCTCTAAAGTAACTATTTTGTAACTCTGTAGTCTAGTGAAGGCTTGCAACCTCCAGAAGAAACTTTGGAAGGTAAATTGCAGTTAATTTTGGTCGGTTTCATCTCTTAGCACAGTACCACCCCCCCATCGCCATCCCCATGGCAGGCAGCTGTGCACATGTTCCTGGAATAGCTTGCACACATTCAGGTTGGGCAAATATTGGAGAGTTGTGCTCTGATCAGTGATTGCTGCTTCTCATCACAGAGGTGCAAAGAGGAAGGTGGCCATTGTTGCTGCACCTCCAACCATTGTTGCATGGTCATTCCCCTCCAGCTGAAGTGACGTCCAGGGAATTTAAAGTGCCAGTACCCTTTTCTCCCTCCCTTTCATTTTTCTCTATTACCCCCTCTTAGGAACCAGACATTAAAAGACTAGGACATTCAAAAACGAACATATGGGAAAAATTAGACAGTGACCACACATGCCCAGGGAAAGGCACAGGCCCAAAAAAAAGACCTGAGAAGACCTTAAGTTTATACCTCAGGCTGATCCTTGGTACAGAAACAGCCCATAACAATAACAACAGTAACAACGAGCAAACCCTGGGGAAGGGGGAGAATCTGATTTGCAGAGATAACATTAGATTCAAGTGTCCAGTTTTCAACAACAAAGAAATCATAAGGCACACAAAAACCCCCCAGAAAAGTATGGTCCATTCAAAGGAAAAAAGTAAATCAACAGAAACTGTTGCTGTAAAAGGCCTGACTGCAGATATACTAGATAAAGACTAAAACAATCATCTTAATGATGCTCAAACAACTAAAGACATGAGGAAAGTCAGGAAAATGATATATTAACAAAATGGAAATATCAAAAAAGAGATGAGACCTAAAAAGAATAAAAAAGAAATTCTGGAGCTAAAATGTACAACTAAAAGAAAATTCACTAGATGGATTCAAAAGCAGATTTGAGTAGGCAGCAGAATCAGTGAACTTGAAGAAGACAGGACAATGGGAATTATACAGTCTAAGGAACAGAAAGAAAAAAAGATTGAAGAAAAGTAAACAGAGCTTAAGAGGTCTGTGGGACACTGTCAAATAGACCGACATACACACTGTGTTACTCCCAGAGGAAAAAGGGGACAGAGACAAGATTTGAAGAAATAATAACTTAAAACTTACCAAATTTGATGAAAGACATGAAAATAAGCATCCAATAAGCTCAATGAACTCCAAGTAAAAAGAACTCAAAGAGACCAACCCCAAGATACATTATAATGAGATGTTCAAAAGCCAAAGATAAAGAGAGAATCTTGAAAGCAGCAAGAGAAAACTGGTCACATACATACAAGGGGTCCTCAATAAGATAATTAGATTTCTTACCAGAAACTTTGTGGAGTCCAGAAAGTAGTGTGCTGATACATTCAAAGTACTTAGAAAACAACCATCAAATGAGAATCCTATACCTGGTAAAACTATCCTTCAAGAGTGAGGGAGAAATTAAGACATTCCCAGATAAACACAATCAGAGAGTTTGTTACCACTAGGTCTGCCATGCAAGAACTGCTCAAGGGTGAAATGAAAAGACACGGGACAGTAACTCAAAGCCATATGAAGAAATAAAAATCTCAACAAAGTTAAATACAGTCATGCACCACTTGATCAGGATACATTCTGAGAAAAGCATCATTAGGCGATTTCATCATTGTACGAACAGCACAGAGTGTGCTTACACAAACCAAGATGCTATCACCTACTACACATCTAGGCTATATTGTATACCACCATCGTATATGCGTCCATCATTGACCAAAACATTGTTATGAAGCATATAACATTATATGTACATAGGAAAGTATGAAAGCAGTATTATTTTAACAAGTTTGTAACCCCACTATTTGTTTACTACATGCTTTAAGAGATTAATATATTTAAAAAAATTATTTGTCTAGACAGATAACAAAGTAGAGGCTAAAAAACTTATTAGTCTAGTATTATTATAACTTTTGTTTGTAACTCCACATATTTTCTACATAGTTTAAGAGACTGATGTATTTAAAATTATTGTTCATTTGTTCTGGGGCACACTGTATACAAAGATTCAACTGAATCTTTGTGGCAACAAAGTGGCAACTGAAAAGGGTGGGGATAGAGCTGTAAAGGAGCAGAATTTTTGTATGCTATTGAAATTAAGCTGGTATAAATTTAAATTGGAGTATTGTAACTATAGGATGTTAAATGTAATCCCATGGTAACCACAAAGAAAATATAGAATATACATACAAAAAAATAAAAAGAGATTCAAACATTTTGTGATAAAAAAATCAACCAGCTACAAAAGACAGGAATGGAGAAAATGAGGAACAGAAAAAGCTATGTAATATGTAGAAAACAAGTAGCAAAATGATATGTCTGTTCCTTCTTATCAGAAATTATTTTAAATGCAAATAGATTAAACTCTCCAATTAAAAGGCAAAGATTGGCAGAATGGATAAAAAACACATGATCCAAAATATATGCTTTCTATGAGAATCAACTGAGATAAAAAAACTCAAATAGATTGAAAGTAAAAGAATGAAAAAAAGATATTCCACGCAAATAGTAATGAAAAGAGAGTAGGGATGGCTATACTAAAACAGAAAAACAGACTTTAAATTGAAAAATGTTACAAGAGATAATGAAGGATATCATGTATATATATATATATATATATATATATATATATGATTTTTAAAAACATTTTATTGGGGGATTTGGGGGAATAGCATTGGAATCGGGGAAGTGGAACAGATAAGTTGCTGTTCTTTTGTTCTTCAATCTAGTTGTGGAGGACGTCGCTTCACTGGCCCAAGTTGGTATTGTGATCATGGCGCTCTTCCCAGCTGAGGCAGATAGGTCACTGGCCATTGGACCGCCGCTCATGGCAGCTCACGGCAGCTCACACCAGCTGCCGGCCACTCACACTGGCTGCCAACCACTCATGGTAGTTTAAGGCAGCCCACTGCAGCCTCACTGCAGCCTACGCCATCATTGGCGACTCACGGCAGCCCAGCTCCAGGTCGAGCTGTTGTTCACCATCTTAGCTGTAGAGGGCAGTGTCACTGGCCCATGTGGGATCTGAACCAGCAGCCCTGTTGCTCAGAGCTTGCGCTCCCAAGCCAACTCTTAACCAACGAGCCACTTGGCCAGCCCGGATATTATATATTAGTGAAAGGTATAATACAGCAAGAAGATATAACAATTATAAACATTTAGGCACAATACTAGCAAAATATATTAAGCAAAATCAGACAGAACTGAAGAGAAAACTAGACACCTCTATAATAATTGGAGACTTAATATCCCACTCTCAATAATGAACAGAACAACCAGAGAGAATATAAATAAGGAGCTTAACACAAAGAACTATTAGATCTAATAGACACATAGAACACTCTACCCAACAACAGCAGCATACATATTCTCAAGTGCACGTAGCACAGTTCACAGGATAGACCATATGTTAGGTCACAAATTAAGTATCAATAGATTTAAATATACAAAGTATCTTCTCTGACCACAATAGGATGAAATTAGACATCAACAACAGAAATAAAATTGAGAAATTCACAAATTTGTGGAAATCAAACATACTCTTAAACCAATGGATCAAAGAAAAAATCACAAAGAAAGTTAGACAATACTTAGAGACAAATGAAATAAAAAACACAGCATTCCAAAATTTGTGGGATATGGTTAAAGCAGTGTTCAGAGTGAAATTTATAGCTATAAATGTTTACATTAAAAAAAAAATCTCAAACTAAACCCAAAGCTAGTAGAAAGAAGGAAATAATAAAGATTAGAGCAAAGATCAATGCAATAATGAACAGAAAAACAATAGAGAAGAATCAATGAAATCAAAAGTTGGTTCTTAGTAAAGATCAACAAAATTGACAAACCTTTATCTGGATGGATTAAGAAAAAAAATAAGACTCAAATCACTGAAAACAAAAATGAAAGTGGGGACATTACTACTGGTTCCACAGAAATAAAGATTGTAAGAGAGTAGTATGAACAACAATATGCCAACAAATTGGATAACCTATATGAAATAGACAAATTCCTAGAAACACAAAATCTACCAAGATTAAATTATGAAGAAATAAAAAATCCTGAATAGGCATAAGGAGACTGAAAAATCTCCCAACAAAGAAAACCCCTGGACCTCATGGCTTTATTGGTAAAATCTACCAAATATTTAAAGAACTAATACCACCCTTCTCAGACTTTCCCCAAAAATGAGAAGGCAGGGAATATTTCCTAACTCATCCTGAGGCCAGCATAATCCTGACACCAAACCCAGACAAAGACATGAGAAAACTACAGAAGATTATCCCTTATGAACACTGATGCAAAAATTCCCAACAAAATACTAGCAAACTGAATTCAAAAGCATATCAAAAGGATTATACAAAATGACCAAGTGAGGAGTTTATTCCTAGAATGCAAGGATAGTTCAACATATAAAAAATGGATTAATGTAATATGCCTCATTAACGAAATGAAGGGGAAAAAACCCCACATGATCATCTCAATTAATACAGAAAAAGTATTTGACAAAATTTAACACCCTTTTATTATAAAAAACACTTAACAAACTAAAAAAAGCAGGAAACCACCTCAACATAACAAAAATCATCTATGATAAACCCACAGCAAACATCATACTCAATGATGAAAGACTGAAAGCTTTTCCTCTAGATAAGGTACAAAGCAAGGATGGCCACCTTCCTCATTTTTACTCAACATAGCACTGGTAGTTCTAAGCAGAGAAATTAGACAAGAAAAATAAAAGGCATCCAAACTGGAAAGGAAGAAGTAAAATTATCTCTGTTCACAGATATGATCTTTCATATAGAAAACACTAATGATTCTACAAAAATACCTGTTACAACCAATATGTTAATTCAGCAAAGTGGCAACAGATAAAGTCAACACAAAAATCATTTGTATTTCTATACACTAATAATGAACAATCTGAAAAGAAAATTATAAAAGCAATTCTATTTACAATAGCATCAAAAAGTATGAGGTGTGATCAAACAATAGTGAATATTTAAATAAAAATGTATTACAGTAAAAGACACATTTCCATGAATCCCCCTCAAAATACTCTTCCTCGCTTCAAACACTTATCCCATCATTCTTGTCACTTTCTGAAGCAGTTCTGGAAGTCCTCTTTCATGTCTTTAGTTGCGCTGTCATAGCTGCCTTGATGTCCTGCATCATTTTGACTTTGGGGAAGAGCTAGAAGTTGCATGGTGCCAGATCCGGTGAATAAGATGGATAAGGACACACTGTAATGTTTTTATTTGACAGAAATTGCCGTATACCAGAACCAATGTGTGACACGGAGGGTTGTCATGATGGATGATTTACAGCACACTTTAAAACACACCTTCTCTCAACCGTAGCTCACATCTGACTGACTGCACCAAACAAGTTGAAACTTGTCACACACTGCTACTAAGGTTCAATGCCTCCCTTCCCATATTGAAAATCCCTGCCTTTCAGTTGGATGACACTCGGCAGCAGCATTCACCATATTTGTGATCATAACAAAAGGCTCCATGTCACATATTGCTTCTGGTACAGAAATTTCTGTCAAATGAAAACATTATGGGACCACTGGTTAGCTCAGTTGGTTAACTGAGCGCAGTGCTCACAATACCAAGGTTGCTAGTTCAATCCTCACATGGCCACTGAGCTGCACCCTCCACAACTAGATTGAAACAACTACTTGACTTGGAGCTGATGGGTCCTGGAAAAACATAGTTCCACAATGAAAATAAACAAACAAAAAACATTACAGTGTGTCCCCATCCACCTTACTCACCAGATCTGGCACTGTGCACTTCTAGCTTTTTCCCAGTCAAAATGACCATGAAAAGTGAATGTACTGAAACGATTCAGGACATCAAGGCAGCCACAATAGTGCAACTAGAAACACTCATGAAAGAGGACTTCCAAACTGCTTCAGAAAGTGGCAAGAATGATGGGATAAGTGTTCAAAGCAAGGGGAAGTATTTTGAGGGGGATTAATGGCAGTGCGTCTTTTACTGTAGTATTTTTTTATTTAAATATTCACCATATTTTTTTTATCACACTTCGTATAATACTTAAGAATTAGGGCCGGCCGAGTGGCTCAGTTGGTTAAGAGTGCGAGCTCTGAGCAACAGGGTCACCAGTTCTATTCCCACATTAGCCAGGTGGCAGGATGGCTCAGCTGGTGAGAGTATGTGCTCCTAACAACAAAGCTGCAGTTCGGCTCTTGCACAGGATGGTGGGCTCCGCCCCCGCAACTAAAATTGAACATGGCACCTTGAGCTGATCGGCCAAGAGTTGCCAACGGGTGGCCAGATGGTGACTGGACTTGGAGCTGAGCTAGCTGCACCCTCGTCAACTAAGATTGAAGGATAACAACTTGGCTGTTCCCCTTCCCCAATTACCTAACATTGTTACCCATCCCCAATTCCCCAATAAAATCTGAAAAAAAAAAAAAAGTCAACTATGCCATTGTAGCATGAAAGCAATGTGTAACCAATGACCATGACTGTTCCTCAATAAAATTTAAAAAAAGAAAAAAGAAAAAGAAATGGTAATGTATGGTCAAATGATTTTTGACAAGAGTGCCAAGACCATTCAATGGAGAAAGGGCAGTCTTTTCAACAAATAGTACTGGAAAAACTGGATATCCACGTGCAAAAGAATTAAGCTGGACCCTTATCTAACATGATACACAAAAATTAACTCACAATGGATAGAAGACTTAAATGTGTAAGACCTAAAATTAATCATTAGGGAAATGCAAATCAAAACTACAATATGATACTAACTCACACCCTTTAGAATGGCTGCTATCAAAAAGACAAAAATAACAAATGTTGAAGAAGATGTGGAGAAACTGGAAATCTTGTGTACTGTTGGTCAGAATGTAAAAGAGTACAGTCACAGTGGAAAACAATATGGCAGTTTCTCAAAAAATCAAAAATAGATTTACCATATAACCCAGCAATTCCACGTCTAGATATATCCTCAAAAGAATTCAAAGCAGGGTCTCAAAGAGATATTTATATACTCATGTTCAGAGCTATTTACAATAGCTAAAACATGCAAGTAACCTAAATGTCCATTGATGAATGAATGGATAAGCAAAATATATGTTAATATATGCTACAATATGAATGAAGCTTGAGAACATGCTGCTAAGTGAAATAAACCAATCACAAAAAAACACAAAAAACAAATAATATATGATTCCACGTATATGAGATACTTAAAATAGTAAAAAATCAGAGACAAAAAGTAAAACTGTGATTGCCAGGGGCTGGCAAGGACTTGGGCGGGGAGGTGGGGGATTGTTTATTGTTTAATGGGTATGGAGTTTTGAATTAACAAGATGAAAAGAGTTACAGAGAATGATGGTGAGGATGGCTGTACAATATTACAAATGTATTTAATATCACTGAACTATAAACTTTAAAAAATGGTTAATATAGTAAATCTTGTTAGGTGTATTTTGCCGCAATAAAATTTTAAAAAAACAATCAAGGAGTATTGAAATCTCAGAGACTAATCTCTGCAAGGAGAACAGAAGAGATCCAAGCAAACTTTTGAAAAATTCCTTGCAATAGCCTGTCTCCAATTAATTTGATTCACCCTCTTTTCTCTAGGCAAAGTTATAAAATTCCTTCTCAATCACCCTGGGTATATATGTTCCAAATTTCATCCTCTTTCTTCTTTCTATAATATACTCATGAACAGGAACTATAAAAATGCTGATAGTTTTAAAATACAGAAGCCAATTCGTGGAAATATACCTTATGAGGCGCAAAAGATATGCAGAAAGATGTTCACTGCAGCATAATTTATAATAATGAAAAGCTGAAACTAAATTAAAAAATGTCTTATAAATTATGATTTGTCAGCTCAATCGAATCATATGCATATAGCCTAACAGAGGGCAGAAAATGGAAGCATGATTATGGGTGATATTTTAAAATCCCTGAATGTCATAATCTGTTTTTAGCAATGAAATCTGGAAAAAAGGAACACAGTAGACTTGAAACAAGGTATAAAAGACTGCAGCAGAAAGTACTTTTTCTTTAGCTGCCTGAAGGAAATTAAGAGTAAGCGAGAAGGAAATGTCCTTATTGACCTTCCTGTCAGCCTTTCCTGCTGCTAATTCCCTAACACTGAATCCTAGCCAACACTTTAAAGGGCAGCCTATACAGAAATGGAAGCAGCACTCATGTTTCCTCAAAGAAGAGGTGGGGAGGTTATGTATGGAAATCTCTCAAGTAGAAGCCAAGAAAAAAATCCATTTGATAAAACAAAACAAAATAAAACACAAAAATACCCACAACCTCTTCAAAAAAGAAAAACTAGAAAAAGATCCGAAAATTTATGTTAAAATTTTTTTTTTATTCCTAACACAGAAAAGATGGGACTTCCCAACCAGACATGCAGGTACACAATATTAATCTTGATAAATGTCTAAAGCAAAGATATTAACAATTATGGTGTTTATAATACATCTGAAAGTATGACAAAAAAGACAAAAAGGAGGCCTAAGGTGCTTACATCATACAGGAAATGGTGAAATACTATGGAAGGTAACTGTATTAAGTTAAAGATGTATGTTGTATTCCCAAGGGAATTATGTAAAGAAATTTTTAAATGCACTACAGCTAATAAGCCAACAGTAGAAATAAAATGGAATCATAATAAAAATAATACAAAAGAAGACAAAAAAATAGATTTAAAAGAAAGAAGAGATGGTACAAAATATAAGATGAACTCAAAAACTGGGAAGTATCTGAAATCTCACCCTAATTGCAAGCTAAGAAGTTGGCTTGCCACAGTTTCATGGATATTTGTATAAAACATGAGACATTTGGGTCACAGAAGGGCAGTTTATTAATCACATCAATGGAACTAACCAGAGTATCAGCATTTTTGTACCAGTTCATCAGATCCCAGTTCTCACAGAGCAATGCAACTAGGACCACATGATACTCACACTTGCAGTGTGTTGTTACAGCAGAAAACCCTGAATTTGGGGAACTAAAATTTTTATGTGGGCAGTGTCTGCTCCTTACTCTAGAGGAAGATATTACATATCTTCCGAGGCGGTTTGCCTAGTAAACATCGTTGAAAAGATAGTTACAAAGGGCAGTCAGTACCTTGTTTGGTAGACATACTGAAATGCAAGAGACTATGAAGAATTGTTTCCCACCAGATGGCAGATTTATACCAACCATATCAATAATTACATTAAGGGTAAATGATCTAAATACAATTAATATGTAAATTGTCGGGGCTGGCTGGGTGGCACAGTCGGTTAGAGTATGAGCTCTGAGCAACAAGGTCGCCGGTTTGAATCCCACATGGGCCAGTGAGCTGTGCCCGAGCTGAACTGTCAACTGGGGGTGGCCGGATGGCTCAGCTGATGAGCATGTGCTCTTAACAACAAGGTTGCCAGCTGGACTCCTGCAGGGGATGGTGGGCTGTGCCCCCCCATCCCCACCCCCCCACTTCCGCCTGCAACTAGATTGAAAGCGGTGACTGGACTTGGAGCTGAGCTGCACCCTCCAAAACTAAGACTGAAGGACAACAACTTGACTTGGAGCTGATGGATCCTGGAAAAACACAATATTCCCCTTCCCCAATTCCCCAACACTGTTCCCTTCCCCAATTCCCCAATAAATTTTAAAAAAATTAAAAAAAACAAATTGTCTGATTGGACCCCAACTACATAATATCTATAATAAACCCACTTTGTTCAATTAATGGAGAGAATGAGTAGACAGAAAATTAAAAAGGATATAGAAGGCTTGAACAACACTATTAACCAATTTGACCTGATATTTACAGAACATTTCCTCCAAAAATAGAACACATACTAATTTAAGCTGCATATAGAATACTCCCAAGACAGGTCATGTTGTGGGTTATCAAGCAAACCTAACAAATTTAAAATAACTGAAATCATATATATTATCTAAACACAACAGAATTAAACCAGAAAGCAATAATAAATATGGCTGGATAATCCACAAATACGAGGTGCGATCAAAAAGTACAGTGAATGTTTAAATTAAAAAAAATAATTACAGAAGACACATTGCAACCCCCCTCAAAATACTCCCCCTCGCTTAGAACACACTTATCCTATCATTCTTGCCACTTTCTGAAGCTGTTCTGGAAGCCCTCTTTTGCTGGTGGGCAGCTGGTTTGACTCCCACATGGAATGTGGGCTGTGCCCCCCGCAACTAGATTGAAAATGGCAACTGGACTTGGAGCTGAGCTGCGCCCTCCACAACTAAGACTGAAGGACAACAACTTGACTTGGAGCCAATGGGTCCTGGAAAACACACAGTTTCCCAATAAAGTTTAAAATAATAATAATTAAATAAATAAATGTAAAGGGATGGAAAGTTATTTCCTGAAAATGGAAATGGAAAAAAAGAAAAAAACTGGAGTAGCAAAACTTATACCAGACAAAATAGACTTTGAAAAAACAAAGGCTATAACAAGAGACAAAGGACTTAGTAATCCCACTTCTGCATATTTATCTGAAGAAACCGAAAATGCTATTTCGAGGGGACGTGTGCATCCATATGTTCATTGTAGCATTCTTTACAATAGCCAAGATACTGAAGCAACCTGGGTGTCCATCGATGGATGAATGTATAAACAGGAGGTGGCATATATATATATATATATATATATATATATATATATATATATATACACACACACACACAATGGAATATTGCTCAGCCATGGAAGGGAATGGGTTCTTGCCATCTGCGGCAGCATGGATGCACCTAGAGGGTATAGTGCTGAGTGGGGTATATCAGACAGTGAAAGACAGATGCAATGTGATTCTGCTTATATGTGGAATTGAAAAAACAAACAAATAAAACAGAAACACACTCATAGATACAGAGAACATTTTGATGGTTGTCAGATGGGAGAGGGGTGAAGGGAGTGGGTGAATAATGGGAAGTTATTAAGAAGTACAAATTGGGCTGGCTGAGTGGTGCATTGGTTAAGAATTGACTTGGGACGCCAGCTCAAAGCAGCAGGGCCCCGGTTCAGATCTCACATTCAGGCCAGTGACGCTGCACCCTCTACAGCTAAGATGGTGAACAAACGCTTGACCTGGAGCTGGGCTGCCATGAGTTGCCAGCAACGGCGTAGGCTGCAGTGGAGCTGCGGTGGGCTCCCAGAAGCTACCGTGAACGGCCGTCAGCCAGCATGAGCTGCCAAGAGCCGTCCAGTGGCGGGCAACCAATCTGCCTCACCTGGGAAGAGCACAATGATAATACCAACATGGGCCAAGTGAAGCAATGTCCTCCACAACTAGACTGAAGAACAAAAGGACAGCAACTTGTCTGTCTCCCTCCAATTCCCCAAAATCTTTAAAAAACAAAACAAAAACAAATATGTCGTGGGGATGTAACGTACAGCATGGCGAATATAATTAATAATATTGTGATAGCATCGTAAGGTGTCAGATGGTTGCTGGACTTATGGTGATCAGTTCTTTAGGTACATAAACGTTGAACAACTATGATGTATACCTGAAACTGATATAATGTTGTATGTTAGGTATATTTTTTAATAAAAATCTTTTAAAAAGAAAATATGCTAAAAAAAAAAAAAAGAAAAAAGAAACCCCAAAGGTCACTCAATAAATTTCCTAGATCTATTAAAGCAATTGAATTAGCAGTAAAAACCTTCCACCACAAAAACAAGCTGTAGAGATAGGTGAACTTAGGGGAGAAGTATTCATATAGAGGAGTCCTGGGACATAAAGCTGAAGTCCTGGGAGATGAGCTAGACTGTAGAAAGCACTGAGTCAGGCTAAGGACTTCAACTTGTATAGTATAAATAATGTCTTTTTCAGTGCTCCATCCTCTGCATTTCTTATGCTACTTACTCTTTAGTATTTATATATTGCCTTCTACTATTTTCTCTGTTGGATATATGTGTAGTATAGTGGCCTAATCAAGTCTCTAACTTCCTTAGGATAGGTCACATAACGAAGATTTCCAAATTGGGGGAAAAATTATGGAAACCTTCTGAGTCAGATGGCCTCATAGGTGAAATATACCAAACATTTAAAGAAGGAATGATATCAATCCTATAAAACTCTTCCACAAAATAAAAGATGTGGGAACATTTCCTAATTTCTATGAAACTATTAACCTAAAACCAGATAAAAACATTACAAGAAAACTATAGACCAACATTCCTCATGAACAGACACAGAAAAGTCCTTAAATAGGTACATGAATTCAGCAATATATAAAAATGCATAATACACCATCAGTAAGTGGTGTTTATCTCAGAAATGCAAGCTTACAGTGAAAATCAGTTAATGCAATTTACCTTATCAGATTACAACAGAAAAACAGTATGATCATCTCAACAGATACAGAAAAAAGGGTGACAAAATTCAACATACATTCATGATGAAAATTCTAAGGAAATTAGACTTGAAGGAAACTTAACCTGATAAAGGAACATGTACAAAAACCTACAACTATATCACTTAATAACACATGTCCCTAATGGTATACTTTCTACCTAAGATAAGGAACATGACAAGGATGTCTACTCCTACCACTCATACTAGAGTGGTCCTAGCCACTAAGAAAAGAAAGGGAAAGAAAAGAAAAGGTTTGGTCTGGAAAGGAAGAAATAAAACTTTTTATTTCAAATTTTTTAAATTTCTTGAATTTTCATTCACAGACAAAATGATCAATCTATATTGAAAACCCCTAGTAATCCACAGAAAAACTACAAAAATTAATAATTGACTTTAGCAAGGTCACAAGATATATGGTCAATTTATAAAACTCAGTTGTATTTCTATATACTAAATACAAACAACTGGAAATCAAATTAGAAAAACAGTGCAATTTATAATAGCATAAAAACATAATATACTTAGGAAGGGCTATATCTAACAAAATATGTGTAAGAAATATATGCTGAAAACTGCAAAACACTGATGAGAGAAATAAAACCTAAACACATGTAGAGATAAACTGTGTTCATCAATGGAAGATAATATTAAGATGTCAATTCTTCCCAAAATGATAGATGTACAGAGTCAAGCAATCTTAACCAAAATCCCGGTAGGCTATTTGGTAGAAACTGACAAGCTGATTCTAACATCTACATGGAAAAGCAAAGGCCCTAGAAAAGACAAACTACTTTGAAAGAAAGAACAAAGCTGGAGAATTCACACTGCCTGATTTCAAAATTTACTATATACTTGTAAAGTTATAGTAACGAAAACAATGTGGTACTGGTGAAAAGATAGTTTTACAGAGAAATGGAACAAAACAGAGTGCAGAAAAAATGAGCCACGCATATGGTCAATTGATTTTCAACAAAGGTACTAAGGTAAATCAATACAAAATAAGTCGTTTGAACAAATGGTCCTGAAGTAATGGTCATCCATCCACAAATAAAAAAAGAAGAAAAAAAGAAAATCTATACCTCACATCATATTATAAAATTAACTCAAAATGTATCATTCATCTAAATGTAATACCTAGGCATTCTAGAAGAAAGAATCAGAAAATCTTTGTGACCTTTGGTATATGGCAAAGAATTCTTAGGACACAAAAAGCCTGAACCAGGGCTGGCCAAGTGGCGCGATGGTTAAGAGCTGGCTTGGGATGCCAGAGGGCCCCGGTTCGGATCCCACATATGAGGGCCAGTGACACTGCCCTCTACAGCTAAGACGCTGAACAACAGCTCAACCTGGAGCTGGGCTGCCTTGAGTCGCTGGTGACGGCGTAGCCAGCAGTCAGCACGAGCGGCCAGCAGCCGCCGTGAGCAGCCGTCCAGAAGCTGGTGACTGATCTGCCTCACCCGGGAAAAGCGCAATGATGGTGCCAACTTGGGCCAGTGAAGCAACATCCTCTACAACTAGACTGAAGAACAAAACAACAGCAACTTGTCTGTTCCCCTTCCCCCAATTCCCCAATAAAAATCTTCAAAAAAAAAAAGCCTTAACCATAAAAGAAAAAATTTTGATAAATTAAAAAACTTTAAAATTGAAAAAATGAAAAACTTGTGTTCTTTAAAGACAATGTAGACAAATGAAAAGACAAGCCACTGACTGGGAGAAAATATTCACAAAATCCCTATCTCATAAGGAATTTTTTTATGCAGACTATATAAAGAACTCTCCCAACACTAAAAGAGGAAAACAGTCAACCAAAATTTTAAAATGGCAAAAGATGGGCCAGCCACTTGGATCAGTTAGTTAACAGTTGGCTTAAGAGTGCGAGCTCTGAGCAACAGGGTCCCGGTTTGATTCCCACATGGGCCAGTGATGCTGCACCCGAGCTGAGCTGTTGCTGAGCTGCCAACAGGTGGCAGGATGGCTCAGCTGGTGTAACAAGATTGCCTGTTCAATGGTGGGCTATGCCCACCCGCAACTAAGACTGAACTTGGCACCTTGAGCTGAGCTGCCGTCCGGGTGGCTCAGTGTTTAGGGTGTGCACTCTTAACAAGGCTGCTTGTTTGACTCCTGCATGGGATAGTGGCTATGCCCACCCGCAACTAAGATTGAACACAGCACCTTGAGCTTAGAGGCCATGAGCTGCCGATGAGCAGTCTGATGGCAACTGGCACCCTCCACAACTAAGACTGAAGAACAACAACTTGGCTGGTCCCCTTCCCCAATTCTCCAACACTGTTCCCCTCCCCCAACTCCCCAATAAAATCTAAAAAAAAATTTAAAAAGAAAATGGCAAAAGATATGAGGAGACACTTCACTAAAGAAGAGATATAGATTCCAAATAAGCACATGAAATGACATAAAAATTGTTTATTAGGAAAATGCAAAAACAATGAGATACCATTACACAACTATTAGAAAGGAGAAAAAAATTCTGACAATCCAATTGCTGGTGAGGATGCAAACAACTGGAGCTCTCATATACTAACGGGAATAGAAAATGGCACAGTCACTTTGAAGTCTGACAGTCTCTTACAAAGTTAAACATACACTTATCATTTGACTTAGCCATCCCATTCCTAGATATTTATCCAAAAAAGTTAAATTATGTCTGCATAAAGGCCTATACATGAACTTTATAGCAGTTGATGTATAGCTGCCCCAAATTGCAAACAACCCAAATGTTCATTAACTAGTTAATGGATAAACAAAATGTGGTATATCCATACGATGGAATACTACTCAGCAATAAAAAGAAACAAACTACTGATATATGGAACATGAATCAATCTCAAAAGCATTATATTATATGAAGGAAGCCAGACACAAAATGCTATATACTGTAAGAGTCCATTTATATGATATTTTGAAAAAGACAGAACCAAAAGGTCAGAAACCAAATCAATGGTTGCCAGGATCTACGGTGCGACTGGGAGGCCTGAATGCGAAGGGGCTTGAGGAAACATTTTGGGTCATAGAAATGTTTTGACTGTGGTAGTGGTTACATGACTGCAAACATTTGTCAAATGTCATCAAAGTATACATGTGTAAAGTGTGAATTTTAGTAACTGTAATTTATGCCTCAGTAAACTTGACTAAAAAAACAAAACAGATTCCCAAAATTGTCTTGCTTTATGGTTGAATGTTTGCTTTCTCCCACACATATTCCTAGACAGGTCTTTTTTAAACTACAAATTACCTCATTTGTAAGTGAACAAATACTACTTCTTGGCAGTCCTGAGGCCTAATAAGGTCCTTTATATGTATTGTCTCATTAAATTATTCCAACTTCATGAAAGTGAGGCTGAGAGGTTTGGGTAATTCTATAGTTGGGATTTAAACCCACGTATGTGAACTCCCAAGGTCATCTTTCCCTCCATACCTCACTGCTTCCCCCACTCTCTAAAGACAAGGACTAAATTTGATATTCTTATGTTTAGCATATATCATCATCCAGTAAAAGCTGGCACTGGTGAAAAGTAAGAAATACCTTCCCAAACTAAGTAACTTATCAGTATAGGATCTGAAGGCTGCTTTTCTGGGGAAAAGACTCCGTTCCCCACTCTACTTCCACCGTCCACCAGGAAAAGGCATTTATTTTGTTTATTCTCCCAGTTCCCCTCTGCAGCTTCCTAGTCTAGCAAAACATCTCTAACTCATTGACAGCCCTGGGGACCAGGCTAATCTGTTAATACTCGAGAGACAACAGTTTCTATGGACATAATAGAAATAATCCAAGATCATCTCTCTCAGGAATTCTTTTCTTAACTAGGTATGTTTTACTGAATAAAATCAGTCACATCATTTGTATTCCCCCATATATTCCAAGGTTATCAATTGCCAACTTTCTCAACGATGGCCTTTAATAATTCTTCACTGAACAACTAGTCCCCTACCAAAGCTTAAGAAGTATTGAAGACAGGTACTCCTGTTCTGACATTGTTCTCAGTTACAATGCTTTAGTTGTAACAAAAACCCCAACCAGGAAATTTATTCTCTCACATAACATGTTTGGTGGTACAGAAATTCCAGAGTTGATTCAGTGGTTCAAAAGTCATCAAAGATGAAATTTTTCCCATTTTTCTACTCTGGCATGCTTAGGATGTTGGCAGTGATTATTTCATAGTAGCCTCACAATAAGCCTGTGAGTTTCATTAAAATTGATACCTGATGGTTGGCCTGTATAAGGAAAACAATTTTCTCACGTGTACTTTGGAAGGCAATTTAAAAAGTACCTACGGAATTTTTTTTAATGTGCATATCCTTTGATATAGCAATTCCACTTCTTAGAATTCATCTCACAGAAAATTTAAGTGGACAAAAACAAGTATAATGTTATTACAAAACTTTTAAGAACTGGAAATAGCCTAAAATATCCATCAATAGAGGGTAACTATTTAAATTAAGAGACTTAAGGTGGCGCGTTGGTTAAAAGTTGGCTTGGGGGCTGGCCGAGTGGCGCGATGGTTAAGAACTGGCTTGGGATGCCAGGTGCCCCGGTTTGGATCCCACATATGAGGGCCAGTGACACTGCCCTCCACAGCTAAGATGCTGAACAACAGCTCAACGTGGAGCTGGGCTGCCGAGTCGCCTGCGATGGTGTAGGCTGCAGCCCCTGTGGCAGTGGGTTGCCATGGGCTACCATGTGTAGCCAGCAGCCAGCGTGAGCGGCGGCCATCCAGAAGCCGGTAACTAATCTGCCTCACGCGGGAAGAGCACAATGATGGTGCCAACTTGGGCCAGTGAAGCAACGTCCTCCACTGGATTGAAGAACAAAACAACAGCAACTTGTCTGTTCCCATCATCCCAATTCCCAAATAAAAATCTTAAAAAAAAAAAAAAGTTGGCTTGGGATGCCAGCTCTGAGCAGCAGGACCTGGTAGGTTGCAGTGGGCTGCCGTGAGTTACCGTGAGTGGCCGGCGGCGTGAGTTGCTGTGAGCCGCCGTCCAACAGTCAGCGAGCAACTGCCTCACCCTGCAAGAGCCCAATAATACCAACATGGGCCAGTGAAGCGACGTCCTCCACAACTAGATTGAAGAACAAAAGGACAGCAACTTGTCTGTTCCCCTCCCCCAATTCCCCAATAAAATCTTAAAATAAATAATACTCATACAATGGAATATGTCTCAGCTGTTTAACATGAAAATATGCCCAAGTTTTGTTGATAAGAGTGAAACTGCAGAGTATGTGAGCATAAATAAAAACAGCTGATACCAAAGGCACAGGCAACAAAAGTAAAAATAGATACTGAATTACATCAAAATTAAAAACTCCTGTGCATCAAAAGACAATCAACAGAGTGAAAAGGTAACCCACAAAGTGGGAGAAAATATTTGCAAATCATATCTAATAAGGTTAATATCCAGAATATGTTAAGAATTCCTTCAACTCAACAACATAAATATGTTTAAAAATGGAGAGGGGTTTGGGGGATAGGGGAGAAGGCAAAGGGATTAGAAAGTACAAACTGGTAGTCACAAAATAGTCATGGGGATGTGAAATACAGTATGGGGACTATAATCAATAATGTTGTAAAGATTATATAGGGTGACAGATGGATGCTGGACTTATCGGGGGGATCATTTCACAGATTGTGTAGATAAATACCTGACCACTGTGTTGTACACCTGAAGTTGAAGTAAAATATTGAATGTCAACTATAATTAAATATTATATATATGGTCACAGGATGTAAAGTACAGTATAGGGAATATAGTCAATGGTATAATAGCTATGCACAATGTCAGGGGGAATTATCACTTTGTGAGGGGTGTAAATGTCTCATCATTGTTTTGTACACCTGAAACTAATAAAAAAAAGCCATTAAAAAAATGAGCAAAGATCTTAAATAGACACATCTCCAAAGATACACAAATGACCAATAAACATATGAAAATATGCTCAACATCACTAATTGTTATGGGAAAGCAAATCAAAACCACAATGAGATATCGCCTCTCAATCACTAGGACAGCTGCAAACTAAGTTTTGCTGAGGATATGGAGAAACTGGAACCCTTGTGCCCTGTTGGTAAGAATGTAAAATGTTGAAGTTGTTGCAGAAAACAGTATGATGCTTCCTCAAAAAAAAAATCTTCCGGGCATATACTCAAAAGAATTGAAAGCAGGGTCTCAAAGAGATATTTGCACACCCCTGTTCATAGGAGTATTATTCACAATAGCCAAAAGGTGGAAGTAACCCATTTCTATTGACAAGTTGAAATGTATAAACAAAATGTGGTATATACATATACAATAGAATATTATTTAGCCTTAAAAAGGAATTAAATTCTGACATTCTACAACATGGATGAAACTTGAGGACATTATGTGAAGTGAAATAAGCCAGTCACAAAGGCAAACATTGTGTGATTCCACTTTTATGAGGTATCTAAAGTACGTAAACTCAGAACAGAAAGTATAGTGGTTGCCAGGGGCTGAGGGAGGGAGGAATGGTAAGTTGGTTTTCCTTTTTTTCTTTCTAGCTGAGCCATCCTGCCACCTGTTGGCAGCTCAGTGGCTGCTCAGCTCGGGCCAGGACTCGAACCGCTGTTGCTCAGAGCTCACACTCTTGAGCGAGCTCCTAACCAACTGAGCCACTCAGCCGGCCCAGGAAGTTGGTTTTAATGGGTATAGTTTGTTTTGCAAGATGAAAAAGTTCTAGAGACTGGTTGCACAACGTGAATATACTTAGTTAAATATGGTTAAGACAGTAAATAAATGTGTATTTTACCAAAATTAAAAATAAAAATTAAAAAAATTTTTTAAAGTAAAAATACCAAAATGGCAAACAAATGAAACTATACATATTTGTAAAGAGTTTAAAAGGATAAGCATCTAACTCTTAATAGTGATTACCTAAGGAGAATACTGATAGGAAAAGGAAGCACTTTTATTTTCTACTTTGTATCCTTCCATACTGTTTGAATTTTGATAACATGTACTAAGCTAACACATACATATTTTCTTTTTTTTTGGGGGGGGGGGGCGGAGAACAGTGTTTTTCCAGGACCCATCAGTTCCAAGTCAAGTAATTATTTCAATTTAGTTGTGGTGGGCGCAGCTGAGTGGCCCATGTGGGGATCGAACCGGCAACCTTGGTGTTATGAGCACTGTGCTCTAAACAACTGAGCTAACCAGCTGCCCCTATGCTAATATTTTTAAATTCAATTTTTAAAAATTCCATTGACATAACTTCTAAATTAAACTCTAGGTACTAATAGACTTAAGTTCTTATGCCACCGTAAGTTTTACCTAGCATCTCATCTCTTCCCAAAAGCATGCCATGAGTAGGTGGTTATGATTAGTTCTAGAAGGAATAATTAAGGAAAAGCTCCTGTGTCACTCAGTGAACATGAGATGCTGCCTGTTAGGCTCACCCCAGGAACTGCCTATGATACTTCCTGGCCAGTAATACCATATCCAAATTAGAGATCCTCTCTAATCCTCAAACTGACAAATAGGATACAATGATAATAGCTATTGCCTGCAAACACAAAATCCTAGGGTTTTCAAACTATTCTTATCCTTTCTCCCTACCTACTAATAGAACACCAAGCACTTAGGACTTTTTCAGTCTGATTTTCCTCCCCTCCCCCCTTCAAGAATGTTACAAGAGAGTTAGTGGGTGGTTAGCAAGACCCTCTCAGAAACCAACAGCCATTCCAGAAAAGAAATTGCTCACATGCCAAGGACTGCCAACAAGAGCAGCTGCAGCATGTTTTAATAATGCTAATGAAGCCTCCTGTAACACAAATTCTGATTGGAAGAAAATAAATCTAGATTGTGGAAAAGTACAACTTAAAAAGCAAACACTGCAGGCTTTGGTAGAGCACAAAAGCAAGCAGAGATTTCTAAACACAAAGCTCAATTGTAAGAGTTCAACTGTACCTTATTTCTCACTATTATCATTTGCTCTGTTAAAAATAGAACCTTCCATGTCTTGATCCATTCAGAATAAGCCACAGCAGGCAGTTTTGCTTACATAAAGCAGCCAGGTCAGAAAGGCCGCACAGGGAAATGGAGGAAGCAGCCAGCAGGTTTTCTTAGGGATTATACTGCTCCAGCTTTTATCCTTCCCATCTATTTTGGTGCCAAGAAAGCTGCAGTCTTTGCTCTGAAAAAGCTTTTCACCAGAAAGGCTGAAGCAGTCTCAGGGCTCCAACTCCCTCTGCTGCCCAATGTTTTCTGTGCATGTTTTAGCAGGTTCAATATATTTCAAACTCAAATGTTAAAAAAGCTAAAGCAGCCCTTTATTTCAAAATATTACCAAAAATGCACAAGTTCAAATAGGAGCGGAACAGCTCAAATGCCAAGTTCTAAGCTGGACTAATTTCTATACTCACCTACAAATCTCTTTCACAAAGGGTTTTTTTACTCTGTTTAAAGAAAAGTTCTGTATCTCCCTCATAGGCACTTGGAAAAGCAGAAATTGGACTTCGTGGTCCCTCCTCACCTGCACTTAATACTGCCCATTACCAGAATAGAAGGTAGGCCTTTCTCATCTTTCAACATCCAATTTAAACAGCACTTAGGACATGGTATTGAAGATATTTGCCAGTCTGTTTCACAGTTATTTATTCAAATTTGTGACTAACCAATAACGATTTAACAGAATTCTAACTAGAACCACCCTGAGATACTGGAGGAGAGATTTGTCTACACAATTCAATTAGGAAATAAGCAATTACTGGGGGAGGAATGAAAATTCTTAGAGATAAGAATAAGAGACAGGTGTTTCTCCAACTAACATATCATTATTCTGCCTAACTTACCAGTGCTGCTTGTAGTCTTTTTTCAGGTTACTAATCTCACAGTCCCCCTATTAAGTCTTAAGAGTTCTTTTTAATGTACTTTTAAGGCATTTCATTCTTTGCCTATACCCAAATACTTTTCACATTCTGATCTTAGTGATAAAAGAGTTCACAAAGACATCACACAGAACTCTATGAAAGTGCTAAGCAAATAATGAAGCTGTTATAATATCCCCTATTGCAGTTAGAAACTCTATAGTGTCCCAGCACCCAGAATTAGAACTGATAAGGATGACATATATTAGCATAACAGCCTTTATTTTGTGAGCCGCCCCCTTATCCACCACTCAGTTATCAGAAGCTTACCTGTCAGGTAAAATTCCTACTCTTTGCCTTAAGAATCTACAGATCAGGCTCCGTGAAAAGCAAATGCCCAAGGCCAACTGCCACGACCCAGAATACTTTTAAAATATCAACAGCTAATGGTGCCACTGTAGAAAAGGTCTCTATCACTGGGTAGAATGAAACAATGTAGATATTTTTAATAAAAACAATCCCTCAGCATTTATTGTCATCTGGTAATAACATAAGGGTAATCAAAGCAATATGAATAAACGTTTAATACACTCCCAACAAAGGACAACTAAAAAACACAAAATGTACTGCCATCTCAACAATTTCTCACTTCATTAGTCATTTCTAGTTGGAGACACTTTGAAGCAGAGTAATATTATCTCCTTTTAGCATGATCCGACCTGCAATACAAAATTAAAAAAAAAAGCTATTAATAGCCATTCAGACCTTTTTTAGCCTCAGAATTCTGAATCATTCTTTCGCAATTTTGAAAATACTTTCTCTTGTATGTGAACGTTTTCAAATATCCATATATTAAGCATACACACTTTTAAAACAATAACCTAATGAAGATAGAGAAATGTTATATTGTATAAAAAGTACAGTTTCTGTAGACGAAGTCAACTAAGTAGGTCTACCCCAACATTTCCCGATGCTCTGAGTTTATAGAAGTTGGGAAATGAGTTGTATGTCAAGTTTAGGGAATGCGGCATCCTATAACCCCATTCTTAAGAGCTCTCAGTATGTTAAAGATTTCATCCTTCAATAAAGAGACCTGTTTAAGTTTTACCCAACATTTCCTAAATTTGAGCAGAGAATACATTTTTCCTGAGAAATATCTATAAATATCTTCAGGAACACTGGTGGTCAGTAAAACTGTTTGAGAAATGCTGATCAACCCCAGTAGTGATTAAGTTGTTTCACTTAGGCTTCTACAACAGGTAATACTAATCTTCTCTATAGCATCTACAAAATACTACTACTAGTACAGGAATTCAACGCTTTGCAAATAATTTATAAATAATGTCAATAAGGCTAGCTTGCCCTCCCTGGCAAGACATGTTTAAATTTTTAAATCTAGCCTTTCAAAAAAATAGCCTAAGCAGGACGACACATAGCAACACATACCAATTCTCAGAATCTACTTTCTACAAATCTAGTACAGGCTCAAGAGAAGCATCAGGGCCTGGAAAAAAGACACACCTGAAGCCCACCACTGATAAAAGTACTAGTGAGCTGTGAACTGGGCATTAAACAATTAAAGACAAAATGTCTAAATAAACCTAAGTTAATGCCATTTTAACAAAAATGATTCTTGTCTTTGTCTTGATGAAGCCATGAATCCTGAAGACCCTCTATTAACTGGGTTAAGAAATTGTTTATTGATCAAATGTTTTGGAGTTTTGACTACATGGTAGGCACTGAGCATATTAGGGAGCAAAAAAGATGGGACTCATGCACTTACGGAGCATCTGGTCCAGTGGGAGAGAAACTAATATAATAGTCCCACTAATGAATGTTTTACTAAAAACTCAAAGAGAGCTCAGTACACTCTGCTTCTCTCTATTCCCACCCCAAGCAAAACAAAATCAAACTCCAGGAAGTGATCTGAGTTCTAAAGATCCAGGGAACAGGGTATACAAAGATTTACGGTGGGGCAAATGTGCCGATTCAAAGAACTGAAAAGACAAATGTGGATGAAGTTCAGAAAATGCAGCAGGGCATGACACAAAACAGATGGAGACCAGATCATGAAGCACCTTGCAGAATGCATTAAAGATTTTATCCTACAAGCAGCAGGAAGTCACTGAAGGATGTCAAGCAAAGGGGTAACAAGGTCAGACTGGTGTTTTTAAAAGATGACTGCAGCCTACAGATCAAACTGGAGGGGAGTGAGGTAGTTGGCAGAGAAATCAACTAGTCAACTGAATAGAAATTTGTGCCATCCAGTAAGGCAAGAACACTAAAATAGCTCTAAAAGTGTGTGAGGGGTGGAGACGGAGTCTGATTTCAGATATGCTAACTTTTGAAGAACCATTGAGACATTCAAGTAGAAATGCTGAATAAGCTCAGAGAGGTCTAGGGCTAGATGCAAATTTGGGAGTCAATATAGTCATGCACCACTTAACAATGGGGATACACTGAGACATCCATCAATTATGTGATTTCATAGTTGTGCAAACATAAAGTACACTTCCACAAACCTAGACAGTATAGCCTACTACACACCTAGGCTGTAGGTATGCCATCATGGTATATGCGGTCTGTTGTAAACTGAAATGTCATTATGAGGCACATGACTGCATATAGACGGTAACTGAAGGTATAGTCTTGAGTGCCTAATAATACTGAGTGACAGCGGGGTCTACAACCAAGCCTTGAGCAATTCAAACATTTAATGGTTGGGTCCCAAAGAATAAATATATGAAAAAAAGTCTGAAAAGGAGTAATTGGAAATGAAAACTGAAAACCTGTGTATGGTATCACAGAGTGAAAGGAACCAAGTGTCTTAAGGCAGGAGTGGCCAGCATTCCCAAACGCAGCTGAGAGTTCAGTAAAGTGAGACTAATACTGACCACTAGATGTAATACCTTTAGTCTTTGGTAACCTTAGTGTGAGCTGTCTGAGTGGAGACACAGAAGTAGGTAAGGAGTTAAGTGGCAGAGGATGATTTCACGAGTATAACCCCCCAAAAAATAGCTTCTCAAGGGCAAACTAAATTTAAACATAAAGTAAATAAATTTCTACAAGTCTGTAAGACCATCTATTTCCTTACCCAGCTGTTTTCGTGACTTTGTTTTAGAATGAATCTCTTCTGCATCATCTAATACGAGGTTCATATACTCATCAAAACCCTAGAAAAACAAGCCATTGACTGTCATCTTCAATAAGATCACATCCAAACCATTCTAAATAAATATACCTATCTAGATACAGAAATGCCAGCTAACTTCAGAGATTCACCCCTCCACTGATCTTCCAGCGAAACCACCTTCCACCCTAAGCCTCTTTTTAAATAACAAAGAAAGCCAAAATTTACTCCAAATTACTTCTGGACCCTTTGGACTTAAGATTTTATTAGCTATGCCAAAGAGCCGCTCTCCCTATCGTTTATAACCTGCCAATGTAGATATATGTGTGTAGATACATGAATTAACTTCTGCTACCACTTGTCCCATGTTCCTCACAAAATACTATCACCACTAACCATCACTCTTGTTTTCCAGCTAGTAAACAGGGAAGGTGACATTACTGAGGAAATCTATTATGTCTGAAGGCATACCGAAGTATCCTAACATTCGGCCATATTTCATCTTTCTTTAAAACATTATTTAGAGTATTCTGCCATCCTGGAAGTCTTATTTCACTAACCCCTCCTAGTTCTATTAGGTATCAACCCAAAACTAAGAATCCATTACTCCTCACCACATTCTAATTTTGTATTTTTTGTCCCCTCCTTCTAATACTAACATTGTTAAGTAATTTTTAAAAATTAATTTCCCCTCTATTTTAGGAATTATCCAGTTCCTATCAAGTGGAACAATGAGGCAAAGGCAGTGGGCCCGGAAACACTTTCCCTGGGTTGGGGTCTTTGACTTTTTGTACACTGCTCTGGCTGGTTATTTTTTGTGAGATATTTTTTTTTAAGAAACTGCTTTGAGATAAAATATCCTGGGTACTCACAATGATACAGCCCTCTATCCGCATATTCACTTGCTCGTAAAGCCACACCTGAATCCGAGATCGCTGAAATAATCATAAAAATAGAAACGTTAAAAATTACACAAAATCCAATCACTTTGGTCAAACAGAAAAATATGACTCCTAAGGGGAAAAAAAAACACACTTAAAAAATAAAAGCCACGAGTTTTAACCATTTGACTTATATCTCAGAATAACCAAGACTAGTTACTTGCCAAGAATCACTCTCATTTAATAAATGCTACATTGAGACTGTCTAATTTGATCTTCCTGTGACCTTGGGCCTCAATCGTATTTCTTGTTGCTTCTAGTTTCAATCATTTAGAGTGAAAATTGGTGACATATAGCACAAAGCAGTAATTTCTGAAAACCAAAGGCTTCTTTCTTATCTGCTATAGCAAAATTCAGCTCTAAAACAGCTTTCTCTGGTTTCTCAGTTTTCCATATCTCACACCTAACAACCAGGGAGAGATCCTCAATTCTGATGATTAAAAATTACAACGGCTTGAGGGGCTGCCGGTTAGCACGCAGGCTCATAACACCAAGGTTGCCGGTTCGATCCCCACCTGGGGAACTGAGATGTGCCCTCCACAACTAGATTGAAGACTACTTGAGTAGGAGCTGATAGGTTCTGGAAAACGCAACTGTTCCCCCTCAAGAAAATTTTTTTAAATAATAAAAATTACAATGGCTTGAGATTAATCTGTTTACAATTGTGTTGTCACACGCTAAAATTTGTCAGAACAAGAACTACATTTTTTTCCAGAGATAATTTAAACACTGTGCCCTGCTAACTCAGAATTTCAGTTGCCAAAAATCCCCTCCCTAGGAAAGCAGGCTGCCACTAAATCCTCTGAACCTATCCCTCCCCTATTTCTTTAGTGTCTTTTCTATATTTAAGTTTTCTCCCAAGTACTAAACCTACCACTTTAGTACGTGGTTTAAAGCTAATTGGATTTTTCTTCCAATGTCTTATCGTAGGGGTAAGAAGACGGAACGGTTCCAATGTTCTGGCCATAATCACTACTAACAAAAGTACCAACACCCAAACACCAGTCATGTCTGCCAATCATTACTTTTTGAAATTACTAGTTTTGGTTTTGCAAAGTTACAACACGATTCTTTACATGCTTGCAGCTGGCATGGCTACACACCATTTTATTATGTTAGAGCTTTCCTTGTACCCTTTCCACTATTTCATCTACTCTTAACTCTGGAACACAGTGATCACACAGGACGACAAAACAGCGAAACAAATTAACCTTTCACTTAAAAAGTACGAAACAACAACAAATAACTTACGTACATTTTGCAAATATCGGAAGATGAGGTTCTGCGCCAACGGTTAAGGAAAAAAATACAGGCATAAACTGCTCCCTGAAACTGGGCAACCCTATCCCCATCGCACCTTTGTTTTCGGAACGCAAAGTCTGGCGCCTACACCAAGAAAAGGGCCTAAGTATGGACTCATCAGGGGTCCCCTAAATAATCTGGAGAAATTCCCTCTCACTGTATTTCTCTTGGGAGTTTCCTTGGCGTCACCATTTGCTCCTTCCCGAGGCCGATACCTCCCGCTTGCACTCAGTATCTAATTAAGGTGGTGCCCCTTCGCTCCCCACCCCCTCACCGCCCTTCCCGCATTCCCCCGGCAGGAGGCCCAAGCCCGCCTCCCACCCATCCCGCTTCCTCAACGGCCCGCGTTTTGTCCCGGCCGTGGGTGCCCCGGGGGCTCACGGGATGTGGGTCCGCACTCGGCTCCCTCAGGCCTGCTCCCTGTTTGCTCCTTAGCCCCCCTTTTCTAGCCCGAATCTCCCGGTCCTGACATCACGCGTAGGATACGATAGGCTGCACCATCACCTTCTGCACCTTTTGGCCCTGACCACGGTACGCCATGATGGAAGCTGACAAAGACCACACAAACCCGCACGCTGCCTCAGAAAGCTACTTCCGGAAAGAGAAACGGAAGCGGAAGTGTACGGTGCTCGCGCGGCGGCCTGGGAGCCTCCGGGGAAATGCTTCTCTAGCCACGGGGGTACAACTTTTCTTGGTGCTCTGTAGCCTCCGGGGGAGGCCAAATCGTGGTGCCTGCACTTTAGGACGGGGTCGGTCCTACAACGCCACCTGGAGGGAGGCGGCGGATACGCCGGCATCTTTGAGTCTCCGTTTCCTGAGCCGGCTTTAAGCGCCAAGTCGTCCCGTTGCGTACCTCTGTCTGTTAGGTGGGGTGTTTTAATGCTTTTGTAAGGCTTGCGTTCCTGGAATTTAGGCTTGATGGCAGCGTTGTGGTGGAGAATAGGGCGGCAAGAAGCCCAAACGCAGGACTCGTACACCTGGCACTGTCACCCACAAACTATCTGAAAAAGCCAGCCTCTGTGGTTTGCTCCGTTACCAATTCATCGCTCATCTTTGTGGAAGTTACTGTAAGGTGGCGACAGAGCTTGGCTATTCAGCGTGAAAGCCCCGAAATCTGATTGCTGGGCTCAAATCCAGCTCGCATGGAGTGTATCAAGGATAAGTTCCTAAGCCTTGCTACGTCTCGGCTCAGTTACCAAAATGGAGATAAAAACATTCCTCCCTCATTGGCCTGAAGTTTCAGTAAAGTAGTACTGTGTGTGTACACATTAAGGCCGGAGTGTTTTAACAAATCGTTTTGTGGGTAATACAGCTGGAAGGGGAGGAGCTGGAATTTGTTAGGTTATGTCATGGGGGCCTCGCAGAAATTTCATTTAATTGAAATACCCGTTTTATAGATTGAGGAAACTGAAGCTCAGAGTTGAAGCAACTTGTCTAAGGGGACAAGTGGCAAGTGGCAGAAACATAACTTGCTTAACTGAGGTCTTCTGTTTAAGGAGAATAATACTAATACCAACCTCATAAAGGTGTTGAGAACGAAGAATATGAAAGTGATTTTTAAACTATAGAGAGCTAGAAAATGCATGGGATAATTATTTCTTTTAAGAAATTTCCCTGCCAAACCTAATAGAGCATCATGTTGTGCACAGAGGAAACTCGTTAGATTTGCTGTATTTATTTATTTATTTATTTATTTTAGCTGAGCCATCCTGCCACCTGTTGGCAGCTCAGTGGCTGCTCAGCTCAGGCCAGGACTCGAACTCGCTGTTGCTCAGAGCTCAAACTCTTGAGTGAGCTCTTAATCAACTGAGCCACTTGGCCAGCCCAACATCTGCTAAATTTAAAGACAGCATATATAGAGGCAGAGATGCTTAGCTACTTGCTTTTGGCATTTTCCTGTTTCTGAAATGATTTCTAAACTTTGGGGGATTGATCTCTATAACCAGTCATTTGACTGATTATACAACTCATCAGAAGTGATTTGCTTTTTAAAAAAATTATTTTGCTTTTTTACATTGAAATCTTTTAATGACATTTAGTCTAGAATTTATCCCAGTGTATGCTAGAACTGATACAGCTTTTAATTTCTAGATGGCTGCCCAGTTTAACATCATTACAAAAAAAAAACCCCCCACAAAAAAACCCCATTGTCCCCATTCAATTTAAAATGCTACATTTATAAATATACCAAGTATATGTACGCATATATGTATGTATACAGTGCATATTTTGTTCAATTGATCTTTGTGTATCACTGTTATAAGTATTGTAGATTTATAATGTTTTATTTGATATGACTAGAAGTATGTAGAATTTTCCTAGCTATTCTTGGTTATTTTTCTTACAAACTTTAGAATTAGCTTATCTAATTAAAAAAATTCTTTTGGTATTTTTACTGTGGTTACATTAAATTCTAGAACCTTAGAATTAATTTTTAAAAATCTAAATACATGATGTCTTTCTACTTGTTCAAATTTTCCTTTGAGTCTTTGAGAAATTTTTGGGTTTTTTTAGTTTCTTTTTTCTCATTTATCTAGTTTAATCATAGATATTTTATATCTCTTGTTCTTAAAAGTTATCTTTTCCTCAATTTTAAGCTTTAGTTGGTTTTTAGAAGAAAATGATAAATTCAATTACATAAAAATTATAGTTTTACATGTCTAAAAAGCCACCATAATAGGCAAAGTCAAAAGATCTAGGAAAAACATATTTGCACTGTATAAAATATATTTGCACTATATCAAACAAATGGCTAATTTTATATCAAACAAATGGCTAATATATAAAAAAGCTTTTAAAAAACGCTGTTCTGGTTCTCTATTGCTGTGTAAGAAATATTCCAAAATTTAGTAGTTTAAAACAACTGTTTTGTTATAATTCATGATTTTGTGAGTCAAGAATTTGGGTAGGGCTCAGCTGGGTGATTTTTCTGCTCCAGAAGACATATCTAAGGCCTTGGTATATGTATTTGGAAGGCTGGCCTCAGGTGGGTCCTTCTCCATGTCTGTGTAGCCTCTGGGCCTCACCACCTGGCCTCTCTGGCAGAGTAGTATGCTTTCTCATACGGGGGCCCAGGGCTCTAAGAAACCAAGGCTGAAGTTACCCTTAAAGGCCAAGCCTAGAACTAGTATAGTATTCACACCCCAGGTTCAAGGGCTGGAAAAACAGAGCCCACCCCTGGACAGGACATGTGTTAAACAATTTGCAGCTATTTTTAATCTGACACAAAGACCCAAAATAAAAATTGGCAATGGATGTGAACAATCAGTTGACAGCAAAGAAAATACAAATGGTCTTCAAACATGAAAAGTTGCCCAGCTTCACTCATAAGACAAATGCAAACTATACTACACCGAGACAGCATTTTCCCCCACTAGACTGGCAAAGATCAAAAAGTAGTGGTAATGTCAATGATTAAACTCCATTTGTAGGTATTTAATTCTACAGATAAACTTACATGTGCGGTATAATTTAATACTTATTGTTTTAAAACACCAAGACAGGAAACAACCTAAATGTCCATCAATAGGGACTTGCTCAATTATTGCATATTCACAGAGTGTAGTACTATAGACAACTATAGTCAAGACTGAAGAAGCTCTTTGTGTCCTGATATGAAATGATACCCAATATACAGCAAGACAAAAACCAAGCTATGACATATCTGAGATTTACTTCAAAATAATCTAGTGGACCCAGCAGGGCTGGATCTCAAGTGGGACAAGCCTAAGGAGCAAAATTTAAGGAGTCACACTCCTATATGCGAGTATAACCCCAAGAGTGAGTACCTCCTTGAATTATGCCCAGGTACCTTGCTTACCTCACCCTAGTCTCAGCCCTAGGGGCCAGAAAAAGGAATGGATAATTTGGTAAGGGTATAAATGAAACAGGATTTGTAATGAATTTGTAATTCACAATTTAAAACTACTCAGAATAAAAATATAAACATTCATAATAAAATAAGGTGCAGAATATCGTGTTTTATACATGATATTGTATGGAAGTATATTTGCTTATATATCAGGTCCTCAGATAACATTTCATTCAGCATCATTTCGTTTTAACATTGATGAGATGCCTAGAAACTTAATTATTGTTTATATCAACTAGCCTATGGTAAAATTGGTTTCATTATACATTGTTTGAAGTGCAGAACCTATTGATGATGTTAAATAAGGACTTATTGTATATGCCTAAAATATCTGTGGAATATATGGGAAACTGATAACATTGGTTTTGGAGAGCTGGGTAGCTGGGGTAGTAGTAGGAGGGAGGATGAATATCATTATATACATTTTGAATCTTGAAGCTTTGCAATGAATATATCACTAATTCAATGAATTAATTGATAGTGGAAAGTACTATGAAACATTTCTTTTTTACTGCAACTAATCTTAATGTTCTTGTAAAATTTGAGATTTTCATGTCACTCCCAAGGTATCTGCAAAATAAGCTTGAGAATTACTAGTCCAGAGACATACCCTGAGAAGGGGCACCTCCAGGCTTCTCAAACATTGAAGAAACTCCTTCCTCTCAGCTTGCAGTGCCTTCCATCTCAACCAGAAGCCTTATAACTTGCTAAATGGCTGGGATTAATTAGAAGCATGCCAAAGAATGGGGATGAGAAAAGACAGGGGCAGTCTAGCAAAGATCAACAGTCCCTAAGCGGGTCAAGAACGTTTTCATTTATTCGGCAAATTTTTTTTTTTAAAGATTTTATTGGGGAATTTGGGGAGGGGTAGAGTTGGTGAATCGGGGAAAGGGAACAGACAAGTTGCTGTTGGTTTGTTCTTCAGTCTAGTTGTGGAGGACGTCGCTTCACTGGCCCATATTGGTATTATCATTGTGCTCTTCCCTGGTGAGGCAGTTGCTCGCCAGCCATTGGATGGCAGCTCACACCCGCTGCTGGTCAGCCCCACTGCAGCCTACGCCAGCGACAGCGACTCACAGCAGCCCAGCTGCAGGTTGAGCTGTTGTTCACCATCTTAGCTATAGAGGGCGCAGCGTCACTGGCCCTCATATGAGATCCAAGCCAGGGCCCTGATGCTCAGAGCTGGCGTTCCAAGCCAACTCAACCAACACGCCACTCAGCAAATATTTACTGAATGCCTTATGGGTGAAGTGTGCCCCCACGAAGCTTGTATGTTGAAGCTCTAACCTCCAGTACCTCAGTATGTGATTGTATTTGGAGATAGGCCCTTAAAGAGGTAGTTAAGATTAAATGAGGTCATGTGGGTGGGCCCTAATCCAAGGTAACTGGTGTCTTTATGAGATTAAAACACAGATATGTGCATGCAGAGGAAAGACCATGTAAGGGTATAATAAGATGGCCATATGCAAGCCAAAGCGAGAGACCAAACTTGCCAAAACCTTGGTCTTGAAACTTCTCCTCCTGTTTGAGTGTTCTTGATCCATCCAATTTCCTATTTCACTTGTACTTATTCAACAAGAGGAGTCTTTTATTTGAGCATTTTTCCTTCTCTGCCTTTTTCTGTCTGAATCTTGGCTGTTTACTCTTATTCTTAACTCTACAGGATGTTATTTTACTCCTGAGGACAAACCTGTCAGTCTAAAGATGAAAAACCCGTAGGGACAGGCAATACCAAGTTTTACTACAGTGTTTTGCTCATCACCAGAGATTCAAACTCAGTAAATACCTTAGCAGTTAAACCCAACCAAATCCAAATACAGTCCATACTTTAATAGGCCCACTCAGTAAATCTTGTGACTTTCTGATTTTTAAAAATATAAAGTTAAAACCTGGATTGCTGTTCTTATTGTCACTGCTATTCTTTGCCTATTTTATTTTACAATATTAAGAAAATGGTCAAGTATTTTGTGCTCATGCCCTTAACTAATACCATTTTGTCAATTCAAATAAATTGAAGCAGAGTTCAAATAAATTGTTAATGCCATCAGATCTGTGGGTTGTATATAGAAACTTGCATAGATTGAGCAGCTTCTAAAGATTTAAGAAAAAGCTCTTCAAAGTTTCAATGAATCAAAATCAAGTGCATATACCTTTACTTTCTTATTGTTAAATCTGAACACACTGACACTACAATGAAAAAACAGTGATCTTTAATGCAGTGTTTATAGTGTCAAAATGGTTACTGAATTACAAGTACATACTAAGTACTCAATAAATGTTAGTTTAAAAGCATTACTTATGGAAGTAGCAACTGGAGATCACACAGTTCTTGTTGCTAAACTGACAAATTCAAAGCAAATATTTTAAAGACTGGAGAAATATTGGCAAAATAAAGCCAATTTTAGAAAAGGATCAGAAAACTTTAACCAATATAGAATGAGCTTTATTTGTGAAGCTGTAATTATTAAAGTTACGTTCTTTGGTGGCTAACAAATTTATATGTACTCCCATAACAAAAAATGGCACACTACTGAAAAAAACCTGGACTTTCCTAAATTAAAGTTTTCAGGGTCCTGCTCAGGGGCTCAGTTGGTTAAGAGCACAAGCGCTGAGCAACAGGGTCGCCAGTTCGATTTCCACATGGGCCAGTGAGCTGCACCTGAGCTGAGCTGCCGCTGCGCTGCCAACAGGTGGCAGATGGCTCAGCTGGTGAGAGCACATGCTCCTAAGGTTACTGGTTCCACTCCTGCATGGGATGGTGGGCTACGCCCACCCGCAACTAAGATTGAACAGTGGCGAGCTGCTGACAGGTGGCCAGATGGCAACTGGACTTTGAGCTGAGCTAGCTGCGCCCTCCACAACTAAGACTGAAGGACAACTTGGCTGTTCCCCTTCCCCAATTCCCCAACACTGTTCTCCCCCAATTCCGCAATAAATCTTAAAAAACAAATTTCTATGCCTTCATGCTTGAAAATCCCGAATTGTTGTATCCATCTAAGATCACTTCTAACTCCTCTTTTAAAAAAATTAATGGCACTCCTTGAGTTACATTGGTAATGGCTAAGTGTCAGAAAAAAAATCCTCACAAATAATAATATTCATTCTTACCTAAAGCATATGTGGCTAAAACTGAGCATACTTGTGGATAAGTTTGGAAATATGCCTTGCAAAAGGTTTCTAAAGCCAAATAGTATCTGTGGTATTGGAGCACAAAAGACCAACATTCTGAATGCGGCCTCTATTGAGGCAGATCCTAGGCTGAAGTGATGTACGACCACTTAACTCACAATGTCAAGACTTTCCTACACCAGTTTTATTTAAAACACAAATAAGTATTTCTTTTTGTGTAATGGCAAATGGTTCAAATAATGCTGAGCATGAATCATTGATGAATACAAGGGCTTTAAATATGAAACAAAATTATTTTTTAAAAAGCAAAATAAGGTTATATACAAATGAAACCTGGAATCTATAAGCTGATTCCAAAAATGAAATGAATAGAAAATCTGTGGTGAAACCAGAACATTCCACCCCTGCTTTGGAGACGGGCTATTATACAACATTCAGTCAGGTGAAGATGGATTGGTAGAGAGGTGTCTATACATAAATTTCAAGTCATTTTTGCTTGTGCAGAATCATGAGATCTTCCCAAGACCAAATGGGCAGTCCTGTGGCTTTCTTCCTTTTCCATATTCCCAACAAGGCGACATGACGTTCAACTCTGGATGAGCCGCTTATAACAGCAGTTCCTTAGGAGCCAACATGACAGGTGGGTCAGATTTCCCTGTGAGAAACACAACTGGCCACCTAACAGCAAAATATAAAAACGGACAAGTCCTTCTTTCTGCTTCCTTTCGATTATGTACAAATGTCTCCTTTCAAGACTATTATCCCCAACATACTTGTTCCTTCGGTCTAAACCTTGAGGCGATATGAAGGAGGCCAACATCAAGGAAAAAAAATTCAATTCAGAAATGAAGAAAACTGGAAGGTATGCAATACACCCCCAGAACATATCAAATAATCTCTTCTTCAGTACAATTCTTTGTACTGCTACAGTCCATAGATAAACACTGGCAGCTTGAATGAATTCTTTTTTTCCCCCTCAGGCAGTTAAAGAACACCAAATAAATACTGGGCAAGAGGAGTTTGCTAGGAGAGTCAGAAATAGAAAATTAAACCAATTTTCATCCCTGTGACAATTCAACGCTAGTAGGAGGCAAGTACTAAAGAAGAGAAGGGACAACTTTCATACCAAATAAAAAGAATTCCTTAATCATTATGTCACCATCTCTTATTAAGAATCCAGGGAATCCCAGAAATAGAAAATTAGTTTCAGAGGACCCCTGAGGCACTTTAAAGCCTTAAAAAATTACAGTAATAATAAATTAGCTATTGCTCTTCAGAGGCTTACACAGCAGCAGAAACATGAAAATCAGGTCTAAAAAGTTATGTCCAGATTACAGGCTTCCTGAGCTGCTCAGCTCTAAAGCTTAGTTTAATCTCCAAATACCTTTAAAAAGACATACAATTTAACAGACTGAGTGATTTGTTGTTCAGTGGTAGCATGAAATTTGGTCCTTAATGGTAGCAGCTGTCTTCGTCTTTTTAAAATTCAGGTAACATTGAGCACATTAAGACAATACATAAAAGAAATAATAAAACAAAGGGGAAAAAAAGCCAAAACTGACGAACACCTCAAGGAGTCAGTCACTAATTCTCTTGCACCCTTCACTTGGATCTCCCTCAGTCTTTTTGTGGAGAGAGGGGTAAGACAAAATTTTTTCTTGAAGATGCTAAACAATGGCATCAAATGGACAAAATGGTTATCAAAGGGACTTTAAAAATCTGACCCCAAGGAATCCAGGACACATACAGATAATTCAGAGGTACACTTCTGATTTGGGGCAAATTCTAGACTAAAGAAATGACCATCTTGGGTAAATGTTATAATAGATGAAACTAAGTCCAGGTTTTGGCGAGTTTTTTTTTTTTTTCCTCCCTCCCCCCGGCAAATGTTCCACTACCACCTTCAGCTATCAATCATTTCTGACAGCTCAAGCAGAAGGTCATCTTCATCCTTCCCAGGATCCAGGTCGATCTCAGCTTCTAATTTGCCTCCTGAAATCTCCCATATTAGTTTCTCAAAATCATCCTCCACAGACAGTGGGGGCTTTCCTGTTGAGGCAGAGCTGAGTCGGCGAGTTTTTGTGGCCATTTGGGATGAGGAAGGGCCAGATACTTCTGGTGGGGAGGGATCTGAAGAAGACTGGGTTGGAGGCAGCACAAGACTGTAAGGAAAAACAAACAAACCCAAAAGATTATTAGAAAACTGCCCTGTGTCAACTGTTGGCTGGACCACCTAGTCTCAGGGACACAAACAGTTATTAGCAAAGAGTTGTTTCTGAAGACACACAAAAGGAATTGTTTTACTAATTTGAGACAAAATTAGTACTTTTCATCCTTTTAAAGCAGAATTCAGATAGGTGTTTAAAACATTTTTTAAGTAATACAGGCAAAATAGAAAGAAAGGCATCTGAAGAAAACAGCAACCCTGAGCATCATGTTTTATTGCAATTAATTTAAAATTTAGCAGATTTATTTAGAAGTGGCTAAATTGTAAATGTTTATGTTATACCCTAGAGAGCATTGACAATAGTGGTCTAAAGTTTGATTTAAAAGAATTGCAAGGTATTACCTGTCTCTAGGTTTCTCTGTCTCAGGCACAGTGACTGATTTGTCCTCAGAAAGGAGTGGGACAACAGCCTACAAAAGTAAAAGTAAGGTAATTCAGTGGGAGAGTCAGGCTTTTTTATTTGAGCATATTCACTTTCTTTTGCTACCCATTTAGAATCAGGGCTATTATTCTTTAAGCCTGGGAATCCAAGAATAAATAATCCAAAGGTTGACTGTACAAATAAGCAAAATATTTTAAGCACCCCAAAATTCGTTTTTAAAAATCCTATCTTGCCACCACTCCACAAATGTCTAGCTGTAAATGTAAAATACAGTAACAACCTAAACAACTAAATTGCTTACAAAATGGCAGGAAATACTACACACCAATGTAGATAGAGAGCTAACAGAGTGTTAATCTGCATTTTCCTAACAGATAGACAAAGCATCACTGAGTTGGGTTTGCTGCTTACCACAGCTGCTTTTCTAGTTGGGCTTTCCTGCAGGACACTGCTGGAGCTGAGTGGCTTCACAGCTGCAATGGCAGCAGGGTGTACCTCCATTGCCTTGCGTTTGGGGGCCAATTTGGGGGATGAGACAACTTTAACCACAGATGGCTTCACATTCACTTTGGGTTTAGCTACAAGCAACAGAAAATGTTTGATTAACAGCTAGAAAAATCCCTTTTACATAGTGAGTGACTCAAAATATAAAAATTCCTTCACAGTATTAAATATACGACAAATAATTAAAAACAAAACAAGCAACAACAAATCCAGACTGAAAGTGATCCACAAGCAATCTGCACTACATGCGGCCACAATATAGATATATATTCAAATGGTTCCTTTTCAGTGGGTCTTGAATTCGCTACTGCTTTTCTATTCCTTGTTTTTTTTTCTTCAAAACCAGAGGAAAGATACACCACAGAAAAGTTTAAGGCAAATATTTTTAAATAATAATTTTAAATTGAGAAAGAAACTCTTCCAGTTTTGTCTTTTTAAATAGAATTATAAGAATTGTTACTATCCACCTGTGTGACCAGGATACAAAGCAAATGAAATGCAACCCAATTGTTGCCAGGGAATTACTGAAACTTGTTAATTCTGAGATCCTAAAGCAACACACTAGAAAAAACACTCACCTTTCCCCCTTTTTTCCAAGGTCTGTGCTGCACATTTCACATTCAATACTGAGTCCCCAATCCCTGAGGTTTCTACCTCTGCCTTCTGAGATGGCTTTATGGGAAGCCGCCTTGTCAGGGGCCGTGTGATGCCTGGCACATTGGTGGGCACCGGCTTCTCTATGTGGATATTGCAAGAGTCTACATCTCCCCAAACAGGTGTCAAAACTGATTTTTCCTTCTGTGAGGTTCCCCTCTCTGTCTCTTTCTGGATGTGCTTTTCTCTCATGGTCTCACATCTCTTGACTTGAATTTTAGTGATGCCAACTCCTGTTGTCTCATCTGAAGCCTATGGATAAATTTAAATGACAAAATTAAAATCTAGTCCCTCTAACAACCTGTATGATAGTTACTAAGTTACAAGGCTAACATCTAGGTCAAGCAATGTCACATGATCCAGAACACAAGAGCTTTTGCTCTTCATTTGATATTAAATAAAAAACACCAGGTAAAAATGAAAGGTGAAAAATGTGTGGAACAATAAAAACCCAAATTCTACAGGCTACACAATCATGACCGTAAGTCTAATACAAATGATTTCTAAATAATCAGATATTTGCACAAAAGTTTCTGTACAAAGATGTTCATTATCTTAATTGTGTAAAACAAAACCTAAATGTCCAGAAACAGACTACATTTGTAAAATAGAACACTATGTGGCCAATAAAAGCAAATGTCTTGAAAAATTATTAACATGGTGAAGTTACAGCACACAGCAAGTTTATGTACTGTAAAATTTCAATTATATTCTAAACATGAATCCAACATTAAACAAGTTCACATAAATGTGTATATAAACAAAAGGCTTGAAGGAAATCCATTAAAAAAATGAATCGTTGTTACACATAGGCTGTGGAATTACAGAGTGTCTCATTCTTATAAAAATAAAATTTCCCAAGTTTTGTACAATGCATTGGCATTACTCTCAAAGGCAGGAAAAAAACCTTAAGTTTAAAAAATATTAATGGCCAATTAAAAACAACTTTAAAAGGACAAGAGAACACTGTTGATATACAGAAAAGTACAGAGAACTCCCATAGAAAAAAAACTTCCCCCCCACAACAGAAAATTATAAGCATAGTGAAAGACTGTTTACCTAATATATCAGTGAAGTGTTAAACAGAAATTTATTATAAGCTAATACTAAAAAGCACATTTTTCCTTTCATCTAGCCTTCACTTGCCATGAACAAAATTATAAAATAATTTTTACTCACCTCTTTAGCCTCTGTTCTAGTAACACTACTCTGAGAAGCAACTTCACTTCCTTCTTGAAGTTTCTTTTCCTCTTTTATACCTATATTCACATTGAGCACATCATTAATTATTTCATTTAGGCAGAGACTATATGACAGATGAAGTTAAACAAACTTTTCTGAATGAAAGTAATGTTAAGATAGGACAAATAAAATTGTACATAAAGCCAATTAATCCTCCCAAGTTTCAAAATGTGCATTAAAATATCAAAGGTGTATGTAGTGCTGCTGTCCAGAAACAGCTTAATTTCATTTAATCCAGTGGTTTTCAAAAGTTATCTGAGTGAAGAAAAGTTCTCACAGAATTCCTATAAATATCCTATGGAACACTGCCCTGCGAAATATTATTTGGACAAGTGGCACTACAGATCAAGCTTTTACCTGATTTTTTGGTGATTCGGAGAAGCCGCCTTGCTGCCGGGGTGGCCTCAGGCTGAGGCTGGGAGCTGGTGCTGCTCTCGGAAGACTGCTGTATCCTCAGTGCCTTCTCTAGTTTAATCTCCTCCAGTGTCTTGATATGCACCTCCTGCATAGACTTTGTTCTACCTGCAGGTTCCTCTGATTGTCCTTTGCTGGCAACTATGGGTGGTAAAACCACTGGTTTTTTCATTTCATTATCAGTCTTTAACTTGATGCAGGTTACATCCTTTTTGCATTTTTGTCTCTCTGCTTCCTGCTGCCGATGTTTCTTCTCAGCCAGGACCTCAGAGAAGGTTTTGATTCGAGTACTGGAGGAGCTTCTTGTCCCTGAAGTAGAATCATCAACTTTTGAAGGTCCTTCTGTTTTGAGTTTAGTTTGCAGTTCTCCACGTTTCTGACTCGCTCTTTCAAGAAGAATTTCTTCCAATGTCTTAACGTGGATCTCACCAGCTTTAGTAACTCTCTCTGTTTTCATGGGGGAAAAAACAAGTCACTGTACTTGGAATTCATCTTTCAATGACTTATGGTCTCTCTATTCTTGCATCAGGACAGAGTGCAACAGAGTGGTATCATTTATGTAGGCAATTAAAATGATCAAAAGTACATTAGTTTCCATCTCAATTTTATTTTTTTATTATTATTTTTTTTTTGTAGAGGGCAGTGTCACTGGCCCTCATATGTGGGATCCGAACCGGGGCCCTCTGGCGTCCCAAGCCAGTTCTTAACCATCGCGCCACTCGGCCGGCCCCATCTCAATTTTAGAATACTGCATGTTTCAGGTAGTGGCCCTCAAGGAAAACTCATAGGGAGGCCAAAATTTCTGATTTGGCTTTCCATTCAGAAATTTATTTTTGAGGAACCTGAAAGCCATTTATCAGTTGGAGAAATTTGTTATTATAAATCTTACCAATAAAAACAGCAACGATTAGGGTCAGCTGAGTGGCGCGTTGGTTAAGAACTGGCTTGGGATGCCAGAGGGCCCCGGTTCGGATCCCACATATGAGGGCCAGTGACACTGCCCTCTATAGCTAAGATGCTGAACAACAGCTCAACCTGGAGCTGGGCTGCCGTGGGTCGCCGGCGACGGCGTAGGATGCAGCCCCTGCTGCAGTGGGTTGCCATGGGCTACCATGTGTAGCCAGCAGCCAGCATGAGCCATCAGCAGCCACTGTGAGCGGCCGTCCAGAGGCTGGCAACTGATCTGCCTCGCCCGGGAGGAGTGCAATGATGGTGCCAACTTGGGCCAGTGAGGCAATGTCCTCCACAACTGGACTGAAGAACAGAAGGACAGCAACTTGTCTGTCCCCCTTCCCCCAATTCCCCAGCGCTGTTCCCCTCCCCCAATTCTCCAACTTAAAAAAAAAAATCTAAAAAAAAAAGCAACGAATTAATTTTTCCATTCACTCATAAACACATGCTGACACTGCTAGAAATGTAATGGCAAGCAAAATGCAAAATACAATCTCTACCCACATGCAGTTTACAGTCTAACAGACCAATAATGAATCAACAAAGTATGATAATGATAACAGCTTTAAAAAAGTAAGTATAAGGCTATATAGGTGCATGTAAGCAAGAACACCAATCTTTGACTAGGAACTGTTTAAAGGAAGCTTTTCAGAGAAAGTAATATTTAAGTGATTTTTAAAGGATTAAGAAAAGGTAAAATAGGTGACAAAACAGAAGAAAAATGGGAAAGGCCCAGAGATCGGCAGGCCACCGACGAGCTTTTATTTATTTATTTATTTTTAAAGATTTTTTTTTTATTGGGGAATTGGGGAAGGGGAACAGCCAAGTTGTTGTCCTTCAATCTTAGTTGTGGAGGCGCCAGTCACCATCTGGCTGCCCGTCGGCAGCTCACAGCCACTCAGCTCAAGGTGCCATGTTCAATCTTAGTTGTGGGTGGGCATGGCCCACCATCCCATGCGAGAGTTGAACCAGAAACCTTGTTGCTAAGGGTGCACATTCTAACCACTGAGCCATCCAGCTACCTGTCGGCCACTCAGCAGCAGCTCAGCTCAGGTGCAGCTCACTGACCCATGTGGGAATCGAGCCAGCGATTCTGTTGTTGCTCAGAACTTGAGCTCTTAACCAACTGAGCCACTCGGCTGGCCCTGACGAGCTATTTTTAATGACACATTAATCATTCTACATCTGTTTAAAGATCAAACTTCACACTTGGCAGATATGCAATATCCTCATTACTAGAGGGCTAAAGAAAGAAATAATGAAGTGATGTGGTGAAGTGATGTGGAAAAAACAAGAATTTGGAGATTATAAACACACATATTTAATCACTAAGTAACAGCTTTTAATGAAAGATCGAAAACAAAAAATATTCTTTTACAATCTTAAACACATCATGTTGTCTCACCTTCTGAACCTTTGAATATGCTGTTGCTTCTACGTGGAATAGTCCCTACTAGTCTCACTTCTGTTGCTTCCCAGTTAGTTTTAATTGAATTTACCTTAGAACCTGACACCCTCCAAATCTAGTCTGCTTCTCTAATCACGGCACTCATCGTGCAGTGCCATAATTGACTGTATTTCCAACGATACTAGACGTTTCATGAGAACAGTGACTACATTTAGTTATCTGCCATATTTAAGTACAGTACCTGTTAGATAGGAAGCACTTATTTACTGATTGATTTCCTTAGGTTTTTAAAATAAAAATTCTTCCATTTCAAGATGGTAGATTGATCTCAAAATTACCATTCCAAGAGGGTACAACATGAATGGTGATATGGAGCCCGTTTCCCTACCCTACCAAAATTTTATCAAAACTTTAGAGAAGATATTAAAAGCAGAATAAATCCACAACAATGGAAAACAAGGATTCCACTGGCAGAACATAAATCTTCAGCAATTTCTGAGACAGTAAGCAGATGTTGAATTTATAGAAAAACAGAAATAGATAAACTGTAGGAGTGAGATGTTCTTCCAACAGAGTCAAAGAAAACTGCCAGACTAGTATGAAAAGCAATAGTGGGTAGAAATTTAAGGATGGCCTATAGACCCCTATAGAACAGTTGGGCCAGTCATGACCTTCTACTGAAAACTGCTCCCTAAAAAGAGAGTATACTGGGGAAGGGAGCACATTATGAGGATGCTGGGGCTGGAGAAAAGGAGAGCATGAAAAATTTTAGGCTTTCACAAATGCCTAGCAAAAAAAGGAAGAGGGAGGGAGAAGAAAGTAAAAAGCAAAGCTAGAAAAGTTTAGAAAGCAGTAGCACTCTGAAAGAAAGTCTTTCTTATTGTAGTAATCGTATCAGCCCCTCAGCCTTCCAGCCTGCAAGCTGCCTTTTAATAACCCTCTCCATTTAGGCAAACATTTTAAGTCAGGTCTCTCAGCCCGGAGAGAGGACTACTTGGAAAACAGACCTTTAGAATCACAGAGGAAACCTAGGCCAGGTACTTATAATTATGGAAAAGCAACAACATTAAAAGTAAACCAAAATAAATAGTGTGATGAAGTAGACAAACTAATACATACAAGCATTTTTTTAAAATTCAAATTAGAAACCCCAGAACAGCCAGAAATCAGGGTGTAAAAAAGGACTGAATAATTTAAAAAGACAAGGCTGGTCGAAAATCAGCCATCTAGAACAGGGATGGCAAACTGAAGTCCATGGGACAAACCTGGCCATGGTCTAAATTTTATAAATAGAGCTTTATTCAAACACAGACACAGTTATTCATTTACATATTGCATATGGCTGCTTTCACACTGTAATGGCAGAGTTGAGTAGTTGTGACTGAGACTGTGGACTGCAAAGCTTAAAATATTTACTATCTGAACCTTTATAGAAAAAATTTGTCAATTCCTAATCTAGAAAATAAAGCCAAGCAAAGATCATAAAAGGTGAGACAAAAAAACCCAAAGGGATATTATGTATAAGGGCATGGTTAAAAGACTGGTGGAGCATGTCCAAAACGCCGTCTAACAAGAATTCCATAAAGAGAAAACAAAAATATTTTTTACAAAAGAATAAGAATACTAGACATCAGATTCCCTTTTCGTAAGTGTTGGTAAAATCTTAATATCCAAATCAGATAAAGATCAAATAAAAAAGGAAAAGCACAGGGGCCGGCCGAGTGGCTCAGTTGGTTAAGAGCTTGCTCAAGAGTTTGAGCTCTGAGCAACAGCGGTTCGAGTCCAGCCCAAGCTGAGCAGCCGCTGAGCTGCCAACAGGTAGCAGGATGGCTCAGCTAAAAAAAAAAAAAAAAAAAAGGAAAAGCACAGACTAACACCATTCATAAATATAAATATAAAAATTAAAAAGCATCAAACCAAAACCAGTAATGTATAAATATGCTAAGTAGTTGAGTACATGGATGTTCATTTTATTTTTTAAATTGTACACATATATACACTTACGTAGTTATGTCTAGCAATTTAAACAGCTTAAAAATTACAGTACAGGAAGAATCTGAAGAAGGAAATTATTACTTAAAACCTCAATACCCAGATAAAACCAATGTTAATATTCTGGTGTATTTTTTTTGCAGTCTTTTATTTAGGGATATATTTTTATCTTTATAAAATTGAAATCATCTCATACATGTGGACTTCTTCCTGAGAATAAATTTCTATTATAAGAAAATAAATTTCCAGGCTGGCTGAGCGGCTCAGTTGGTTAGAGCACAAGCTCTGAGCAGTAGGGTTGCCGGTTCGATTCCCACATGGGCCAGTGAGCTGCCACTGAGTTGGTGAGAGCGTGTGCTCTTAACAAGGTTGCCAGTTTGACTCCTGCACGGGATGGTGGACTACACCCTGCCCCTCCCTCCCCTGCAACTAGATTGAAAGCAGTGACTGGACTTAGAGCTGAGCTTGTGCCCCGTCACAACTAAGATTGAAGGACAACAACTTGACTTGGAGCTGATGGGTCCTGGAAAAACACAATGTTCCCCTTCCCCAATTCCCCAACACTGTTCCCCTCCTCAATTCCCCAATAAAATCTTAAAAAAGAAAAAAAGAAAAAGCAATTTCATCAACAAAAACAGAAACAAAACGGGGCCAGCCAAATGACTCAGATGGTTAAGAGCACGAGCTCTGAGCAACAAGGTCGCCGGTTCAATTGCCACATGGGCCAGTGAGCTGCACCCGAGCTGCTAACAGGTGGCAGAATGGCTCAGCTGGTGAGTGCACATGTTCCTAACAACAAGGATGCCAGTTTGACTCACGCATGAAGTGGTGGACTACGCCCACCCACAACTAAGATTGAACACGGCACCTTGAGCTGAGCTGCCCTGAGCTGTCGACAGGCGGCCGGATGGCGACTGGACTTGGAGCTGAGCTAGCTGCGCCCTCCACAACTAAGACTGAAGGACAACAATTTGGCTGTCCCCCTTCTCCAATTCCCTAACTGTCCCCCTTCTCCAATTCCCTAACTGTTCCCCTTCCCCAATTCCCCAGTAAAATCTTAAAACAAACAAAAAAACCAAAACCTCTTCATTTTACCCTAAGGTGATGTGTTCTTTTACAACCCTTTTTCATTACTGTTCAGAACATGACTTTTAATGACAGCAATTATTTTAGTATACAACTGCCCTAACTTAATCTAACTCCTTTTTGTTGGATATTTATGTTATTTCTAATTTCCTATTATCAATGCTATGATGAACAATCCATTATGCCATTTTTAAGTACAAAAAGAGAATTCATGCCAGAAAGTAATCAATTACTTAAAAAAAAACCAAAAAAAAAACCCCACAAAAAAACGAAAATCACAAGCCCTAACTTAACTCAAAAGGTAAACAGAAGAAATAGTAAAGATTTTATAGCAAGGAAAACAATATCAAAAGCTGGTCTTCGGGTTGACCTACCTGCTGCCTCCTCACTGTCTGGACCAGCTGAGGTGCCTAATCGTTCCTTCAGAGACTTGGAAACTTGAGCTATTAAAAAAAAATTTAAATATTGAACCAAAAGTTGAACAGAGGCTTTTTATAGGTCAAATATCACAAGACTAATTAGTCTTCTAATGCAAATGCTTTTTAAAAATGTCTCCAGGTCTTAAACTTTTCTTTCTACAGTACAGATCTACGGGAATTATGGACTCCTTAAGCACTCTGGAGAGCTTAAAGGTTTATCTTTCTTTAGATATGAAAAGCAAAAACTCTGAATTTAATAATATAATTTTATCATACAACCTTCTAAAATCTTATTGGCATCGAAAGGTTTTTTCCCCCCTGAAATTTGAATATGCTCGTTAGTTATACGTCTTCAATATAATTGATAGGCAAAGAGAAGGGCAAATTGGCTGCAAATCTTGTGCTTCCATAACACTGTACTTTTCCTGTCACAGGATTATTCACAATATATAAAAAGTATTCCTAGCTGCCATTATACTAGAAGCTCCTGAGGATTGTGATGGTGTTTATTTTATCCAATGATGTCTACCTAGAATCTATCAAACACTCAAATGTTTGAATGAATAAAATGAATAACAAAAATAATCTAATTTATCTGAACAAAAAGAGTAACAAACCATACCCATTAACACTACAGGACACAAGTGTCAGGACTACACACTCACACACGAAACGCACTGCAACAAAGGTACCTTTTTTGGGTGTTTTGTCAGCTTCTGGAGCATCTACTTTCTTCCCTAGCCTCTGCGCAAGGCTACGCTTTAGTGGAGGATCACTGTCACCACCTACAAACAGAGGGTTAACTTAGTTTAGGAGTTCAAGTCAATCTTCAGCCAGGTCAAGAAATATAAGCAAAAACCTACAAAGTAAAATACTTCTTTAAGTTTTCTGCATTTATACGGTGTGTTCATTCACTAGCTTCCTTAGTACTCAGTGTTAGAGAAGGAATAAAAATGTCCCAAAAACAAAGTGGTAAAGAAAGGGACAAAAATTAGAATGCATAAATTAACACTTACCTAATAATTGACTAAAATTACAAAAGATTTATAAGTGCTGGTTAGGGCTAAAATTCAGAACTAGGAATTCATGGAAAAAAAAATCTTCATGTACAAAAAAATCTTAATAGGCCAATTGCTGAATTCTAGTTAAATTTATGTTTTAATGTACCAGGGATGATTAAGAGGACAGCAAAAGAATCACAAAATTTAAAATTTTTGTGTGACATGAAGACTCTGAAGGCCAAATAGCCCATCTCTTCAATTCCAGATAAGAAATTTAAAGTTATGAAAGATTCTGTATCATATCCAAGTAACCAATTAGTGATGGAGCCAAGTCCTGAGTCAAGTTTCCAGACTCCTGGGTTCTTACATTACACTGCTCAATACAAGCTGTTTAAATGTCATGAGTTGTTAAAACTTGTGTTTGTTGGACAAGTCGGTAGAACTTTTTTGGATTGCTTGACTAAAGATATAAACTTTGCAGGGTCCCATTAAAAACGTGAAAGACGCTACACAGAGTATAATTTTCTCACTCTTCTCATTTATAATTTAAATATGAAACCCCAAATCACAAAGTTTATATGTATACTGATATTAAAATAGCTTATTTCTATATATTTTTTTACTTAAAATTTCTCAGGCAGTGAGAATAGTGTCAAAAGAACACACAAAATGTAAGATTTCATATTTACATTTTAAAAGAGTATAAAGGAACCTATGATGCCAGAGAAGATTTTCAAAGTAATTCTTTTGAGACATACAAAACTATTCAGTTAATAGGATAAAATACTTCCCTAAGTATGAACTAGCACTAATAAATTCGGCGACTGAATTTTTGTTAATTGGATACTCCTTTCCTCTCTAAAAACTCAAATTTCAATTTGTCCATAGAAAGATATTCTTTACTGTTGTTTAAACCTAGTACTTTCTAAAGAGTTGGCCATACTCAAATTAAATTATAACACTTAATTTTTATGACTTCAATATAAGGTGTAATAATGCATATGTTAAAAACATGAGGAAACTTTATAAGTGCTTTCAGCCAAGAATTCAGGGCATTTGTATCAAGAGGATTTTGGAGGAGGTATCATGTTAATACACAAACAAGCAGAAAACAAAGGTAATGCACAAAACTTACCTACTGAAAATTTTCGTTTCCCCAATCTCTCAGTGAGGTTCAATCTTACCATGGGTTCTTCTCCTGAAATGGCAAAAAAAGAATTTCTCTACCATTAGCCCATTTTTCTGTATTCAGTACATACTGATAGTAACATAAATCCACTCAGGCAGTCTCTTGAAAATCAGATCTCAGTCTTAAGGCATATTATTACATTAAAAACAAAAATATTTAACCTATTAAATAATAATTTAAATAGCCAAATACACAGCCCAAAGGGAAGCAATAACACAGCACTAATTATTAATATTCGGTTGTTGGAAAAGTCATGACGTATTTTTTCTGTTTTTCATTGCAAAAATGCGCCATAACTTTTCCGACAACCCAACAGTAGCCAAGTATACAAACACAAGTATACACAGACCACTGGACAACTACAGGCCAATCAGTCTCTCTCTTCCTGTTTGCCTAGTGACTTGGTGGTGGTGGAAGGGGAGATAATCCTTATTTCTTATCTACCTTGGGTATGATGTGTAAATAGAACATAAAATTGATTCTTCTAATCAATTGGTTATAAACTCAACCTATACTTTTGCTTGTGCACTTCGATAATATTAAGTAAAATCTTACTCTCCACTGCTAGCTAACTCTGTTATATAACTTTCTTTGATCACTCCAGAAGTGAGCTCTTTCCTGATTCTTTGTTGTGTGAATGGCACAAACATTTACCTGTACCTGCATACTACAATTACTTGCGTCATATTCCTCACTAGATTTAAAACTATTAAGGGAAATATTTCTATAACTTGAAGGATTTATTACAGTTCTTTATCCATAATAGCAGTCAAAAAATTTGTTGAGTGGATAAAAATAAACAGTAAATATAAAAGTTAAAGATACATATATGTGAGAATTGCATGAGTAAGAATTTCAACCTTTTAAATAGAGTCAAACGCACTAACTTCTTTTCATCTTTCTATCTGACCAACATACTGAACTCTTACTGCAAATCCATCAAAGGTAAAATAGACACAAGGATTTTGCTCTCCCAGTTATTCCAAAGAGGTAGCCTGACAACTCTGAAGACCTACCTATACCTCACCTTGTTTGTTGGACAGAGTTACTGTCCTCACCACAGTCCGGACATTCTCTTTTTCAAGACCTGGTATGGGCTGAGGTTGGAGTAAAAGACTGGAAACTCCCGAAGAACCTTCTAAATAAAGCAGGTCAAAAAACAGAGTATAATGTATGGGAAATAAAGCTATCACATATCAAGAAATATTTAATTGTGACCAGGCAGTCCAACACAGACCACTAGACAACTACAGGTCAATCAGTCTCTCTGTTCCTGTTTGCCCAGTGACATGGGGTGGTGGTGGGAGAAGGGGAGATAATCCTTATTTCTTATCTTCCCAGGGTATGGTGTAAATAAAACATTAAATTGTTTTGAGTGACTCAGGCACTCAATCTACTTTCATGTAGCAACAAGTCTAACATTCTAAAGTTAACCTCAGAAGCATACCAGGTATCAGGTGTGTCAATTCAACCTTTTTCATCTAAATTCAATCATTTGCAAAACACAACTCCTATACAACACACTTTACCAAGAGAGTACTTAGAACCAACCACTTGATTCTCTCTAAATACTACTTTCACACTATAACTTTTAGGGTTGTAAATATATAAATCAACCAAGCTGAGGCAAGCTCCAGAAGAAAATCCTAGCAGCTCTTGAGACTAATTCATCTACTACAAAATAAAGTTTTTCCTCTTTTAATATGGTTTATATACTGCTCTTTAGTTATATTTCTCAAGATAAAGAAGTTCCTTCGGATTCTTTATTGCTTAGCTCTGGATAGCTAGGGACTGAAACACAGCTTTAATGAATTGAAAGAGCAACCATGATTTTAAGTCCGTTTTTTTCTTCAAACCAGCCACAGAAGTCATTTTGGCTGTTGTCAATGGTTCTTATTATTGAAAGTGTCCTAAGTATTTTTTTCTAGCAACATTCAATGATCTGTGTCAAAACTGATGACTTACCACCTTGCTTCTTGGATTTTTCCTTCATTTTCTTTGACTTTATTTCCTCAAGAGTTTTTATTCCAAAATTCAAACATTCACCTGATAAATGCAAACAGGAATCATATGAGGAACTAGCACCTTTCCACCTTTGTGTTTTATTTGTACATGGCAGGCATTCTGATGTTTTCTAAATGGGTAAGACATTGTGTTAAGTGTGTGTAGGGGTTATGTGTGTAATGGGGGCAAGGAACAGGGAGGTGGTGGTAATCGTGAACAAAATTTCAAAGGTATTTAAAATAGTTTGAACACATTCAATACTGCTGTAAGATTTATAAGTGGGAACCTTAATCAATACAGCCTCTTCTTACCTTGTTTTAAATTGACTCCAGGTTTCCGGGCAGAAGCCATTCGTAATCCATTATGAACTTCGGGAGTTGGTTGCAGGGTAGGTGTTTTGGTTTCATCACCTTCCTCAGAAAACTGATCTATATTATCAACATTTAAGGCAAATTTACAATTAAAAACAGGCCTAGAGCTTTAATCCTGATTCTGTCTAATTCACTAAGTGACCTGATCACTTATTTGCCTTAAAGAAAGAGCTAAAGCTTACCATCATCATCTTCATCATCATCTGCAGCATTGATTACAACTGGTGGATGTGTGGGGCTAGGAACATTTTCTGAACTTTCTACTTTCATCACACTTCGCAGCTGAGGGGAGGGATTAGACTGGACAGACAATTTGTTCTGTTGAACCGTGAGCTGGCAAGCCTTCACTTCCTCTTCTGGTGACTCAGGCACAGTGGGCAACACAGCTAGACATACAAAATCAGTCATAAATTAAAATTATAATCTCAATTCATCAAAAATATGACCATCTATGATAAGTTTGGTGCATTTTCCTTACCAGCATTTATGTCTTTTTACCTAATCTCCCAGTTAGGCTCTAAACTTCCAGGAAGGGAAAATGTGGCATTTAGTTAATACTATTCACTTTACGTAAACACACTCAAAGTGGGCACTCAAAACACAGAATAAACAGGAGGCTAGCTAGATGCATAGTGACTGCAAATTCTAGACATGTAATTTTAATATTGAAATTCTAGGCTTTTTGCTCAGTAAGAAGTAGCTTTTAAGAGACAGTAGGTAACACTTTTGAACCAAACCAGAAGAATCTTGGCCCAGAGAATCCATTTCTTTCAAAAACCTCTATGGGTCTGAAAAGAAAATGGGAATGAAGTAAGCTACAGTAATCTAAACTGTCATGCAGGAAACACTTGTGAGGCTGCGTGGCTTTTGGTGACAGTTCGGATTGTGACTTATCAGTTTATGAATATGTACAAGTCATTTAACCTTAATAAAGTTCAGCTCCTTCATCTGTAAATGCAAATACCACTCTCTCACAAGAGTATAAGAAAGCAACGTATATAAAGTACTTTGAATAGTATACATAGTAGATGTTCATTATATAGTAATTATTCTTTTAAAATTAAAAATATCTCACTTTTGCTTGGAGGTAGGAAAAGACCATCAACATAACGTCCTCTGTTATGATGGAAAGCACAGTTTAGTTTCTGACATCCCATTGGTTGATTTTCCCAATAACAAGGAATCTCACTGCGTTTTTTCTGTAAGGGGAAAAACACATTGTTTTCAAATTAAAAAACGAAGTGTTGTTTTCTGGACAAAGTTCATACATGGTGTTCGAAAATCCGAAACATGAGATAATTTTGAGCAGGAGGAAGAGGGGTTGCTGAAATTCACAAGCTCTAAGCGTGCCGGAGAGATGAAGGGAGCTGGGAAGCAGTTTATCTACTATTCTTTCTTCCTTGCCCTCTAAATGCCTACACTTAATTTAGAGATGCAGGATACTACAGTAGTTAAGATCATGAATCAAAGATAACAGGGTTTAAATCTCTATTATGCTACTTACTGGCCACGTAATGTTGGACAATTTAATGTCTCTGAGTCTCACTTTCTACAACTATAAAATGGGAATAACAGTGGCTCTCTATTGATTTCTTATAAGTATTAAATGAAATAATATACATAAAACACTTAGTACATAGAAAGGACTAAATAAACCAGTTATTATTTGAAGTTGAGAGTTCAAGGATTTGAGAAAAACTTTCCCATTTGTGACTTCCCACAGCAAGGCACATGTAACACACTGAGGATGGTATTTTTCCTTCCCAAGCTACCTCATTCTTATGAAGGAGAATGAGGGGAAAAAACAAAAAAAAAGAATACCTGCACATCTAGAATAAACTGCTACATCACAGGATATATGTCCAACAGAAATACATACATTAGTTCTAATATATACACTAAATATGTATAAAAATATTCAAAGCAATACTATTTGAATAGCTCCAAAATGGAAACCCTAATGTACACCAACAGCTGAATGGATAAATACATTGTAATAACTTTATACAATAGAATGTTATCTGGAGCTTTGCTACACTTAACACCACAGCTGTAGAGTCAAAGAAGCCAGACACAAAAGAGCATATACTGTATGATTCTATTCACACAAAGATCAAAACAGGCAAAACTTCTCTACTCTGTGGTAGAGTAGTCAGGATGGTGATTAGTTCTGGGGGTTCGGTTAGTGAAGATGAAGGGGGAAGACAGCGTGTTGGAAATGTTCTATTTCTTGATCTAGGTCAAGTAAGTATACTATTCACTTGGTGAAAATTCTTCAAGTTGTATGATTATGACTTGTGCTCATTTCTATACATATTTAACAAATAGCTCAACAAAGAAAAAAAAAAGACCTGATAAGCACTTCTGAAAAGGACTATTCCTCTGATTATAACCTGCCTTAAGTTGGATCTCTCAACATAATAAGCAGCCTAGGGTTTAAAATTCCAGGAAAGAGCAGCATTACTTCAGAAAATTTTAACTATGGAGAGAAACAATGGCCATTCCAAGAAGACCCTTAAATGTATAAAAAGGGGCTAAGATCAAAGTCTACTATACTGAGAGACTGGTAATTTGATAATACACTATGTTGGTAGGGATATGCTGATAATGGAAATGTAACGTAGCTCAACAGCTTTGAAAGGCAATTTGGCAAATACTATTTTAAAAATGTATGTCCTGAGTTTACTGCCACATGTATGATTACTACTTTTAAAAAGTAAGCAAGTACCTTTACCTTTCAAAGAATTGGGTAAAATTTATTAGTTTCCTGTCATACCCCTCAAATAGGTATAATAGCTACCATTATATTTTAGATAGGAATAACAACAATTACTCGATTCCTCCTCCAACAAGGCAGAACCTAATGCCAATCTTCCTTACCCCTAAGTTTATCTTTGCCTAAGTGCTTACTCCTTTCTGGGAAGCAATTTTCAAATGACTGGATGACTTCTATAACAGCCTCCTCCATATATATGAGTCATATGACATTTACTTGGTCTGTTTAATATCCTTAATGGATTTTTGTTTCTAAATGAAAAGTAATACACATGCAATGAAGATGACTTGAAAAATAGAAATAAAGGCCTGTTATGCTATTCCCCAAAGAGAATCACATACTGGGGCCAGCCAAGTGGCTCGTTCAGTTGGTTTAAGAGTTAGCTTAATAGTGTGAGCTCTGGGCCGGCCGAGTGGTGTGTTGTTTAAGAGCTGGCTCGGGATGCCAGAGGGCACTGGTTCAGATCCTACATGAGGGCCAGTGACACTGCCCTCTACAGCTAAGATGCTGAACAACAGCTCAACCTGGAGATGGGCTGACGTGAGTTGCCAGCAACCAGCGTGAGGGGCCAGCAGCCAGCGTGAGCGGCCAGCAGCCGCAGTGAGTGGCCGTCCAGAAGCTGGAGACTGACCTGCCTCACCCGGGAAGAGCGCAATGATGGTGCCAACTTGGGCCAGTGAAGCAACGTCCTCCACAACTAGACTGAAGAACAAAAGAACAGCAACTTGTCTGTTCCCCTTCCCCCAATTCCCCAGCGCTGTTCTCATCCCCCAATTCCCCAATAAAAATCCTTAAAAGAAAAAAAAAAAAAGTGTGAGCTCTGAGCAACAGGGCCACCAGTTCGATTCCTACATGGGCCAGTGAAGCTTCGCCCGAGCTGAGCTGCCAAAAGGTGGCAGGATGGCTCAGCTGGTGAGAGCACATGATCCTAACAACAAGACTGCCTGTTTGATGGTGGGCTACACTCGCCTGCGACTAAGACTGAACTCGGCGCCTTGAGCTGAGCTGCCACCCGGATGGCTCAGCGGATAGAGCGTGCGCTGTTAATAACAAGGCTGCTGGTTTGACTCCTGCATGGGATGGTGGCTATGCGCACCCGCAACTAAGATTGAACACAGCACCTTGAGCTTAGAGGCCACGAGCTGCTGTCAGGCAGCTAGATGGCAACTGGTGCCCTCCACAACTAAGACTGAAGAACATGACTTGGCTGGTCCCCCTCCCCAATTCCCCAACACTGTTCTCCTCCCCGAAATTCCCCAATTAAAAAAAAAGAGAAAATCACATACTCTGGTATAGAATTCTTTTACTTTTTAAAAAAATTGTAAATGTATAGATGCACACTTAAAGATATTCCATATAATTCTATACATTTTTCATTTAGCAACACATCCTAAATAGTAACATTCTTCAACATGATTATTTCTTTAAGTTTTTAATAGGTAAAATATAGCACCTGGTCCAAAGGTATAGAGTTAGGTTCCTGCAAGCTTCTGGTCACAACATTTTTATCAACTGATCAATACATAACCTTGTTTTCTGTGTGCTTATGTTTAAAGACACCTTATTTAATATATATCGTTGATTCATTAATACTGAACTCAAGATATAGAGGAAAAACTGATGGTTGCTAGTTGGGAGGTGGGTGGGGATGAGGGAGACGGGCAAGGGATTAGACAACATAAATAGGTAACTACAATACTGCCACAGGGATATGAAAGAGAGTTCAGGGAACATAATTAATAATGTAAATATTTTGTAGAGTGTCAGATGGTCACGTCTTGTTAGAGAGATCACTTCATGGATGGGGTAGGGGCTAGATCACTGCACTGTACATCTGAAGCTGATGTTGTATAATATTTGTATTTCAACTATAATTGAATATATAGCTCAGCTGGTGAGAGCATGTGCTCCTAACAACAAGGTTGCCAGTTCCACTCCCTCCATGGGATGGCTGCTGGGTTATGCCACCTGCAACTAAGATTGAACACAGCACCTTGAACTGAGCAAGTGTGAGCTGCCCACAGGCAGCCGGATGGCAACTGGACTTGGAGCTGAGCTAGCTGCACCTCCACAACTAAGACTGAAGGACAACAACTTGGCTGTTCTCCTTTCCTAATTCCCCAATGAAATCTTGAAAAAAAAAATTAAATAAATGTAATCTTTCAGAGGTAAAAAAAACATACTGAACTCAAGTCCAGTGGACCTATAACTCACACCTGAATGAAGCTTTATCTATTACATGTATTTTCTTTCCTGTGTTTAGGAACATTACACAGCACTGTAGCACTATCCTTGGAGGCCATTTCAAACAGGAAAATCACCAGTAAAAAAAGCACACACACACACACGAGGCACTAAATAGGCCATGAAAAGGATACCTGTTTATAGTATGAGAACTGTAACAAGAAGGCAAAGTATAGCCTTATTCAATCTCAGCTGGAAGTGCTTACATCAGGTAACTCAAATTTTTTGATGCTCAGCACATTTGTAAATGACTGACCATGAAAGCAAGTATTGATTTGGGGTTTACAAATAAATTTTAGCGAGTAGGTAAATTTGCAAGTATGGAACCCACAAACAATGAAAACTGACTGCGTATAGAAGGGGTCTTACAGTAAAAATGCTCATTCCCATTTGTGTCCCACCTCCATAGCCGTTGTTGTTAAGTTTCTCCATTATTCTTCTAGAGATTTTTAAAATGCATATGCAAGTGAAAAATAAATATAAATTCTTTTCCCCCCTCTTTTTCTACACAAATAGAAGCATATTACACACTTATTCTGCCCCTTACTTTTTCACTAACAATATACCCTGATCTTTCCATATCAATTTAAGCCGTTTCCATTTAAAAAATTTTTTGTCAATAGCTGCCCAGTACGCCACTGCATGAATGTAGTAAAATTTATTTTAAATGGTTAGGTTGTTTCATACATTTTACTATTACAAATTATGCTACGAAGGGAAATTCTGCATCTATCTCATTTTGCACGAGTACACTTGAGACACAGGTATAATAGTTTTGTAAAATGCAGCCAAATAAGCCTCTGTGCAGACAAGTTAACAGAGCAGCCCTAAAATTGCTTTCCTTAGTGTACTTGCAAGGTAGGCCCCTGGCTGGCATGTAGGAATTTGGCACCTAAAATGTCCCTAGACTGTTTGTATAAACCATATGCCTTATGCTGAACACTGCCATCCTGCCATCCTTCTGGAGTTTGGTTATGTATTAGGTAGAGGGTGCCTACGTGACTGGTCCCAATAAAAACCTTAGCTGCTGACTCTCATGGGCTTCCCTGGGCAGAAATGTCCCACACATTGCTGCATTTTCATGGCTAGGGGAAGTGTTTGCTGTGTGGCCTCTCATGGGAGGGAGAGATCACAAAGAAACCCAGACATGGACTCCTCCAGACTCTGCCTGTGTCATTTTCTCTTATGTTCAGAAGGCGTAGCCTTGCTATATCACTGTAATAAACCTTAGCCAGGAATACAACTATATGCCAAGTCCCAAGAGTTCTTTTAAGAGACCCTTTAAATGTAGATGTTCTTAGAGACCCTGACACATCTTTCCTAGGAGTTGTGCCAATTTACACTCTGCCAGCAGTGTTACAGCATGATTTTTAAAAAGTTAGATAGAATATTCCTTTCCCTGGATTTTAGTGAATTTCCTACTATTTGGAAGACAGGCAGCACAGAATACAGTTATGAATAAATCTGGAACCAAACTAGAGCAGCTCTATGACACCAGGCAGGTGAACTACATATTTAGTCTCCTTCCTTCCCCAACCCCTCAAACAATTCAGTCCAAAGTCATTAGGTGAGGCTGAGAGAGGCAGGCTTTCATGCTGGGAAAGGGAAAGGTATGTGGCCCAGAACAGGGTGTGAGAGCCTAACTCAGGTGAGGAAGGTGTTCACTTGACAAGGAGGGGCTGACATAGGGGTTGGTATGAGATTTGCATGGGAGGATGGTTTGGCACAGAGCTGGAGCCTGAGCAGGGTAAGCAAGGTGAGCGAGACCTCTGTGCAGAAGGGATCTCAAAGCAGGGGAGGCGGGTGTACTCATGGAAGGTCTGCCCAGAATGAGCTCCGAGACCAAGCAGGGTGAGGAAGGCAGGGCGTTCCTGAGTGGGGGCCTGGTACAGAGTCAGAGACTGAACAGGGTGAGGAGAGTAAGCACCTCACTTGGGAGGGCTGCCCAACAGAGTATCAGAGCCCAAGAGCATGAAAAGGGCATCCACGGGGGGGCAAAGGGCTCCAGAGTAGGATGTTAGGAGCCAAGCAGAGTGCGGAAGGAGCCCTCACAGTGGCGCGAGGAGGGAGGCCTGGTACAGGGTTGGCATGACAACAAGGTGAGAAAGATGTCCTCGTGGAGGAGCAACCTCATGTGTGACGTCAGAGCCTGAGAACAAGGAAAAGGCTGGTTTACGTAACTAGAGAACATCGAATAAATAATACTAAGAACAATGGGAACCAAGTTTCTCACTTTTGGAGGAGTTACAAGTATGGAAAAGGAGAAGCCTAGACTAAACCTTGCAGTTTTGGTGAATTGGGGGCATCTATGTGAACTTATGATTTTTAATTAATAAAGTTTATTAACATAAAGTAATAAACAATTATGTAAATAATTGTTTTATAAAGTAATAAACATAAAGTTATAAAGAATTATGTAAATGAGTGTATATATACATTTATATATTCCCGTCTTCTGTTCACTGTAGGCCTGGAAGCAGTAACACTCCAGGAGCAGGAGCAGCTCAAACCTTTTTTTTTAAAATTTTTTAATTCAAATTTTTATTTGTTTACACTTAGGTACTGTTTTTTTGTATTATAAAGGAATTTCAGCATTTACTTTTTAACATATTATGGTATAAGAAACTTTATGTAACAAATAATTATAAAACACAATCAAATCTTATTTCTATACACCATTTTTCACTAAAAGGAACCAGAGCTCCTTGGAGATTTGGCTGATCCAGGGCTAAAGGAAGAAAAGTACAGGGTGAGCCTAGAAAATCTTGTTCAAGTCAGAAAGAAAAGAGGTATTCAAAGAATGATGAAGCACCAAAAGGACACAAAAGCAGCTTGAAGGGCTCTTACTGGGCAAATCTGGGTGTACTTGAGGATAAAAAATGATAGTAATGGAATACAACACATTCAATAAGCTAGGAAACCATGAGTTTGCACAAATATAAATAAATCACTGAAAAAAATAAAATGAAAGTTTGATAAGAAATGGGATAATTACAGGGTCTCAAAGTACCTCTCTACAAAATACTTATTACAAAAAGAAAAACTCATAATGAGGCAGTCTAGTAGATACCACCTTAATGAAGTAATCAAAGTTAACCACCACCAGTGACAGGATAATTAAAATTATATGCCACCTAATAGTACATAATGCGAAGAATATCGCCTGTGTGATATTCCTGCCAAAGATACAAAACCTGAATTTAGTAATGAGGAAATATCAGATTAACCCCAATTTGAGGGACATTCTACAAGATAAACTCTCCTCTAACTACCAAAAGTGTCAACGCCAATGAAAGGCAAGGAAAGACCGAGCAACTATTCTAGATTGAAGGAAACTGAACCTATCGATAAAGGACATTATTAGTACAATGGCAAAACTTGAGTAAGATCTAAGGATTAAATGAAGGTAACACACCAATGTTAATTTTCTAATTTTGAAGGTTGTATTTAGTTATAATACAATGTCATTCTTGTTTGTAGGAAATACTCATGAAAATATTTGGAGGTGACAGGGAATGTCAGTAATCTACTCGCAAATGGCTTAGAAAAAAAGTTTTATATTATACTTGCAACTTTTCTCTAAGTTTGAGATTGTTTGAAAATAAACATAGAAATGCAAATACTCCCCAAATATGTCATTTTTACCAAGCTGCCTTCCAGAAAAATGATACCAATTCATACTCTCTAACATCTAGGTATTAAGTGAGCATTATAATAATGACATAAGTTTCACTAGATCATTTTTAAAAATTTAACTCACATGTTATATGTCATTTCCCCAATATTTTTTATTGCACCATGGCACCAGACTACTTATCATAATACAAATTCAAAACTTACATCAATCTCCATGTGCCGAAACCTGCACACCTGTCGAAAACAGCGCCCTTCTTGCCATAATGTGCAAACAGTTTCATTTCCTAGTGCAGCTTCACAGTGACGGAATGGACAGCTGTCACCCTGTAATCAAAGAGAACACAGAAAAGAACTGTGGTACCGAAACAGAACCCAAGTAAAATGTTCATTATAATAATTTCTTGTCATCTAGACAAACACAAAGGAGTAAGGAGAGCAAGGGAGAGGACAACTGAGATGTGATAACAAAAACAATCAGGGATCAACAAATTTATAATTTCCTACAACCTATTTCCTGACAGCACCCTTCATCTGATCTGACGAGAATGACACAAGCTGAGAGACAGGGTTGAAAAAGACAAATGGGAGTATTGGATACGCTTTATAAATATATTTTACAGTTCATCTTCAACACCGTTTCATACATTCCAACTTGTGCAATTAGCTTTTGACGGAAAATAAGGAAGGAGGTTAACAGATTAGGATTTAAGTATAATCTCATGGTTCATTACATACTTTATACAATGGTACTGTCTGAAACAAAATGCTACTGTTGTGTAAAATGCTATATAAGATCAAAGCTTTGCTCAAAACTAGTAATTTTAAACATAGCACCAAGATGATTTAAGAAAAGTTTTTGTTATCATGTACACTTATAGAATTAGTCATAAAGGAACAACAGAAAACAGCAGATAAATCTAAATGGAGCTACAGTAGAATCAAGCAGAAAACTAGAAAGTTTTGACAAAGAAAAAGCAAAATAACTACAAAAGTGTATTTAGAAGATGGCTTTAAGTATTCAGCAGGAAATCTGAAGAAGTCAAATTCAATCCATGACAGTTTCTAGAGGTAGAACACAACCCACCCATTCATTTAATACAAATAAAAGCAAAGTTGGAAGCCACAGGCCAAAGTGCTCCTAATTCTAAAATCACCCTGAACAGATTAATTACAGGTAAGAGACCACTGAATGATGACTAAATGCTATGGACCGTTTCACTTTTGTTGAACATGAAGAACATAAAATGAAGAGGGAAAAAAAAAAAGAAGAATGAATTATCCTAGGAATGCTATCCTTTACTAAAAAAACTGACTACAGATAATAAATAGTTCAGAAAACCAAAACATAAAACCTAATATGTTGGGAAAATCTTATCCAATTTTATTAGGGCAATCATAGAAAGAACTGATTTAGAGATTCCAATTCTTACTTTGGTGCATGTGGAATAGAAAAAAAAATAGCAGTCTTCTCCTTGATTAGGCATGCTGGGTAGGTCCTTAGATCAAAAGTGGCTTCTTGAAAACAAGCCACTGCTTCCACAAGGCGAGGACCAGCTTCAAGTCCTCTTGAAACCGGTTAATCTTCCAAAAGACAACTCAATCACAGAAATCGTCTTTAAAATGTAATCCTAAAATGAGGAGATAATGAATTAAAACATTTCAGGTAAATTTCTTCCAATTTCCTCCTCCAAATCACCAGAAAAATGAATCACATTGTTAAAACCAAATTTTAACAGTATTAGTATGTACTTGTCTACACAAAACCTTGTGAACAGGTTCATAGTTTACTCTTATGTGATACTGTACATTCTCATCTACACTGTAAAATTTTTGTTAAGAATAGCCATGCCCTTCAATCTTTTGTAGTCTCTGTGGTGCTTTTTACATTACTTCAGCATAAAATTAAATAAGCATTGCTGACTCAACAAATGATCTATATTTCAGATTATAATGGGACATATTATTTTACACAAAATACTTGCTAAATCTACATTTCTGACTTGGTAATTTTTTTATCTCACAAAAGTTTCAGTATTTTTACAAGCATTTTTGTTATTTCAAAAATATATAATTATAAGTAGGTGGATATAATTATAAGTAGGTGGATGAAACCTCTAGAATAACTGGTGAAACAATTACCCCTGAAAATATCTGTAGAGCTAGCTTATATAATGAAGATGGCCAAAGAGTGGCACTCCGTTTACAAATGAGCAAAAGAGGTCCTTGGAGTTCTTCCCATAAATATATTTGGCCCTTGAACAATGTAGGATGAACTGTGCAGGTCCACTTATAGGTGGATATTTTCAATTGACCCTCACAGTTCAAATTCGCATTGTTCAAGGGTAAATTCCTAGGCTGGGACACCATGTATGCAGAGGGCCGACTGTAGTTACAAGCTGATTTTGGACTACACAGCAATTTCAATGGAGAAAGGATAGTCTTTTCAATAAACAATGCTGGAACCACTGGACATCTGCATGAAAAAAATATAACTAGACACAGACCTTACACCTGTTACAAAAATTAAAATGGATCATAGACCTAAATATCAGGTGCAAAAATATAAAACTCTTAGAAGATAACACAGGAAAAAACCCAGGTAACCTTGGGCTTGGCAATAACTTTTTAGATACGCCAAATGCACAACCCATGAAAGAAAACACTAAGTTGGACTTCATAAAAATCAGAAACTTCCACTCTGCAAAAGCGCCATTAAAACGATGAAAAGAGGGCCGGTTGGGTGGCTCAGTTGGTTAAGAGTGTGAACTCTGAGCAACAGGGTCGCCAGTTCGATTCCCACATGGGCCAGTGAGCTGAGCCGGAGCTGAGCCGGAGCTGAGCTGCCAACCGGTGGCAGGATAGCTCAGCTGGTGAGAGCACGTGCTCCTAACAAGGTTGCTGGTTTGACTCCCACATGAGATGGTGGGCTATGCCCACCCACAACTAAGATTGAACACGACACCTTGAGCTGAGCTGCCCTGAGCTGCCAACGGGCAGCTGGATAGCTCAGTAGTTAAGAGCGTGCACTCTTAGCAACAAGGTTTCTGGAAACAGGTAACTGATAAAGGACTGGTATCCAAAATATACAAAGAACACTTAAAACTCAACAGTAATTGTTAATTTTTAACAATAAAAAAATGGGCAAAAGATCTAAACAGACACCTCAGCAAGGGAGATATACAGATAGATGACACATAAGCATATTAAGAGATCATATGCTTGTCAACATTGCATGTTACTGGGGATCAAAAATTCCTTTTAGAATAGCTAAAATTCAAAGCTGACACCAGCAAATGCTGGTGAGGATGCGAAATAACAGAGAAGAAATCTGGAAGAACATACACAGTAGTTACTGCCAGGGTGGTAGAATTATAGGTAGCTATTTATTATTTTGTTTAATGCTCAGAATAACATTAAATTTTTAAATATAATACAACATACACATAATAAAAAAATTAAGTCTGCCCTTACTAGTCTGACCAACACTGATCCACTACAGAATGGGACATGGGTTGAACCTTTAATAGCACCTCAATGATCTATTAGCAGGATTCCCCTGGCCCCAAACTCCAGGGAGTGCATTTTACATTCTTGGGTACACCAAAAGGTATCAAGTCTCTAAGAGATAGTAGAGTGACACATATGTAAAAAGGAAAAGTATTAGATGAAAAAGAAAAAGTTTTACAACAGAAAAACTTTTTAGAAAGCAAAAAGAAAAGGCTTAGAGGTCAATTTCATTCCTGAAATCAACATTCCAAAGAAGATACATGAAACTGCTGCCGGTTTAAGAAAGACCCTCTTCCCAACACACTAATCAAACAAAATGGCACTTACAAAATAGCAACAAAACAGCACGAAAGCACATTTGGGTTTTTATTCTTTTTTTGCAATTTTTACAAACTAGGCTCTGCAAAACTCCCTCAGAGATAAGCAAGGCACAGAGAGATTGAATCCTGAGTGTATGGGCACTCCCTTTCTAATGTTTTAACAGTTCCTTCATATATCTGTTTTACACATTTAAACAACTTTCAGTAGGGGTAAAGAAGGAATATAATTGCTTTGCAAGAAAATGGCAAAACAAAATCTAGAGAATAAAAATTGACAGTAATCACTACTACCACAAATAAAATCCCAAACCAAGATGCATACTGATATATTTCTTAAGTTTTAAAAGGAAAAATACATAAGTATCAAAGATGCCAAGAAAAACCTGATTACTTTTCAACAGAAAAGAGCTGTCTGAAAGTGGGAGGCCAAGATGACTAACTGGTCCTCTCCCACCCTACCCCTCTATTAATGTAGGAAAAAAGAAATTCTTTTAAAATCCTCAAGCTCTCAGCAAGTTTTAAAAAATATAGTTTGACACAAATGAACACATCACTATGAAGGCAAGAGTGGGAACAAGAGAAAACTTAAAAAATAAGAAAACTCAAATTTCTAGCCTCTTTCAAAGATTTTGACATTCAAAAAGTTTTGAAATCTCTTTTGAAATCTAGAAGGATAAACATTGATTAAAAAAAACCCCACAATAAATGAATTATAAAGTATCATTCTGGGGACATCTCCCAAAATGCAAAGAGATGTCAATATGAGACAAAAGGTATATTAACATAAAAATAATTCCAGAAGATTCAATTTCTATACAATGGAAATTCTAAAAGGAACAAAAGGAATTGGTAGAGATTAACAATACAATGGGCCGGCCGAGTGGCGCGATGGTTAAGCCAGAGGGCCCCAGTTTGGATCCCACATATGAGGGCCAGTGACACTGCCCTCCACAGCTAAGATGCTGAACAACAGCTCAACCTGGAGCTGGGCTGCTGTGAGTCGCTGGCGACAGCGTAGGCTGCAGCCCCTGTGGCAGTGGGTTGCCATGGGCTACTGTGTGTAGCCAGCAGCCAGCGTGAGCGGCCAAGCAGCCGCCATTAGTGGCCATCCAGAAGCTGGCAACTCATCTGCCTTGCACGGGAAGAGCGCAATGATGGTGCCAACTTGGGCCAGTGAAGCGACGTCCTCCACAACTAGACTGAAGAACAAAAGGACAACAACTTGTCTGTTCCCCTTTCCCCAATTCCCCAGCACTGTTCCCATCCCCCAATTCCCCAATAAAAATCTTTAAAAAAAATAAAATAAGGTACAGCCAATGATATAATATTAAATGATATAATAATGACTATAATAAAATTAAAACAAAAACAAAAAAACAATACAAGAAAATTCCCCTAAACTGGATGAACTTGAAACTTTTAGAAAAGGCGCTCATCGAATGCCAGGCAGGAATTTTCTTTAAAGACATCTCTATACCAAAGGTACGGTAAAAATTTTGAGTTCCAATGGTAAAAACAGAATCATACAGACTTCTAGGAAAAAAGCAGACTGATGACAATGGGGAAAATAATCAGACTTAACATTTGACTTCTTATCAGAATCTCTAAATGTCAAAAGACAGGGCTGGTAAAGTGGCTCAGTTGGTTAAGAGCTCGCTCAAGAGTGCAAGCTCTGAGCAACAGCAGTTCGAGTCCCGGCCTGAGCTCAGCTGCCAACAGGTGGCAGGATGGCTCAGCTAAAAAAAAAAAATGTCAAAAGACAAACTGCTAAGCATCCAGAATTTAAGGGAGAGATTATGACTTTAGATTTAGCCTTTCAAACTATATTTCAAGATTTCAGGACTCGGAACAAGTTTTTTGACATGTAAGTCTCAAAAAGTATATGATCGGGTCGGCCGAGTGGCGCGATGGTTAAGAACTGGCTTGGGATACCAGAGGGCCCCGGTTCGGATCCCACATATGAGGGCCAGTGACACTGCCCTCTACAGCTAAAATGCTGAACAACAGCAACTTGTCTGTTCCCCTTCCCCCAATTCCCCAGCACTGTTCCCATCCCCCCAATTCCCCAATAAAAAATCTTTTAAAAAAAAAGTATATGATCTATGTACTCCATATATTCTTGAACAAATTAACTTAAGGACCTATTTTAATCTAAGAGAGAATTTAGAAAAAAACTCAATAAAACAAAAAGAATAAAACCATGTCACAGGCACTATTTCACTGATTTTTAAAAATATTTAAAACTGCTTTGGATATCTGATTTATGATACAGCTGATAAATCTTAAAGCAAATTGAACCACAGTATATTAAAAGAGTAACATCACATGATCAAAAAAAAAAAAAAAGGTTTATTCCGGGGCTAAGAATGGCTTAACATTAGGAAATTCATTACATTAATAGAGTAAAGGGGGGTAAAAAGAAAAACAGTGGTATCTTAAGATTTCAAAAAGAAAAAAATGGTAAGAAAGAAAAAAGCACTTAAAGTGATATTTTTTTAAAAAATTAAAATAGCTTAAAAAAAAAAAAAAGCTAAAATCTAACATCTACTCCTGATAAAAACTTAGTAAGTTATAAGTAATCCTCTTAGAATAAATGCACTTAACCACCAGCACATGCAACATGATCAAACACTAGCGGTATGCTCATTCAAGGAAAAGAAAAAAAGAACACTGTCTGCACTATCATTCAACACTGTTGCAAGACTCTAGCATAAATTAGGAAAAAAATGAATAATGGCGACAGGATGAGGCAAAAATTTTAGTATCTGCAGGTTATATGCTTGCAAACTAGAAACTCTAACAAGCAACTAAAAAATGTTTAAGATTATAAAATCAGTAAACTTTCTAGATGCCAGCAACAACCATTCAGTAAATAACAGAGTCCCATTCACGATAAAGCTATAAAATATATAGGAAGAAAATGAAGAGGTATACAAGACTCACATTAAATTAAAAAGAAAACCAAAAAAACTACAAAACTACATACAGAAGATCAGGATAATGGAGAGTAATGGCTTAAAGAAGTTTACTTTTCTCCCAAATAATGTATACAATCATGCAACTCAAGTCAAAATCCCAATGAGTTTATTATTGGAACTTGACAGACTGCAAAATCATCTAGAATATGTAACTGAGAAAAACAAAGTAAATTTAAAAAAGAATAAGGGCCTTACACTACCTGATATTATAGATGTGAAATATAACATTTAAATATAATATTGGCAACAAATGAGGACAAGATCAAGAATTCAAGCAAGTCTATGAATAAATGTGATTCATGAAGAAGTGGCATTTGAAATTAACAAAAAAACTGACCACCCATTTGAAAAAAAAAATTCTACTCCATACAAAAACATTCCAGGGGAATAAAAGCAAGGACTACAAATCGGTTTTAGCTCACTAATTAAAGCGCTATACTAAGATTGTGAATTCATAACTACACTCAGCAAAAGAACAAGCAGTATTTCACAATGTCTACTATGCTTATGTGAGGAAGAGAGGCAATGTCATACAATACAATCCCTAGATTACATTTTTAATATAAAAAATATAACTATACAAGCACTCGGAAAATATGTATGGTATTTTTTTTATAAGATCGGAGTAAAAAAACCTTTCCTAGCATGATACCAGTTAATAAAATTGGTAGATTTGACTCCATAAAATGAAAAACATTTATATAGCAAAAGATCTATCAGTAACATGGCCAAAGATTAGTATCTTTAATAAAAGTGTCAAGAACTTTTACAAATCAAAAAGACCTCATTGATTATTCAGTAAATTGGTACAACCTCTTTAGAATGAATTCTAACAATTCTACAAATTCACATCTGAGAACTGGTTCTAAGGAACAGTGCACATAGATGTATACATAGATGCACATAGATGTGTGTATAGGGTTGTTATTGGATGTGGGGCTATTTTTAATGGCAAAACCCAAATGTCTATCAATGAGGGATGTTAAATTATGGCACTGCCATGTGAAGGCACACTGCATAATGATTAAAAAAAGATGAGGCAGGGCTATGTGTATGGACATGGAACTATGGGTGATAAACTATGAATAGTGCTTCTCTCAGAGGAGGTGGAATTACAGGGAGATTTCACCTTGGCTACATTTTTACCTTTTTTATAATGTGCATGTATTTTCAAAAAAAAGGAGGGATGTCTCCATCCCAAAACCAAATGCTTGTAAACAATTACAGGAAAAAATGTCTTAAATTACAAAGATGTTCACTCCCTTAATGAGGAAAAGCCCATTTCCACACTTACATTAGCTGGTTGCTCTCAACTGGGACGTCTGTGTCTTCACTGAGTTCCAATCTATCACGCCTGTAGGTCGAACCAACACTCAATCCATGAATTAATAATAATGAGGCAGAAAGAATTTTCCTCCTCACATTGCCAAGGAAACCTCTCAGCCACAATTCAAACACAGGACGTGTTTTTAAAACATCTCCCAACTACTGGGAGATTAAGTCCATTCGAATAACCTTTGTCAGACTGGAGACAGCTAGGGCTAGTTATCTCCTCAAAAACAAAAACAAAAACAAAAAAACAAAGAAAAAAAGAGTTCATTTAAAGATGAACTTGGGAGTCAAAGAATTATTTTTTTAAAAATCCATCTTCCATAGCCGAACAATAGAATTTAAAAAGAAAAAAATAAAAAATTAAAAATTAAAAAGAACATCAAAATTCAATAAGATCCAATTTCTGGTCTTCAAGATTTCTTCACCTATTAAGAAAAAAACAGAAACCTTCCCCCATCTTTATTATCTGTATAATAAAAGCATACTTGTATGTAAAAATATAAGTGTTTTATGTATATAATATACATTTATACTAACTGGCTTATACACACACGCACACATACACAAATGTGTAGAAATAAAACATTTGGGTAAGTTTCCCCTTTTAAAACACACTACAAAAGCCTTTAGATTTGGGTTCATTATAAAAGTAGTGAACTTATACCAAAGTATCATGAAGTATATTAATATGTTACACAAAATTTTGCCCAACCCACAAAATAAAGATGAAGGGAAGTCCTAACACATATTATCAATATGTATAATATGGATGTTATGTATATCATCTTTATCATCTTCAGGGAGTGTTTAACCAAAAAAGATAGAAATGCATAGTTACAGAGTAACTACAGAGTGGTGCAGCAAGCTGTAGAAGGCAGAGCAGCATTATAGCCATACTGAACTGGCACTGTCAAAATACTGAAAGTTTCTATCTAAAGGAAGATTTTTTGTTTTATAGTAGCACCAGTGTCAACTGGCATGAAATTCAATATTGGCCCTGCAAAGGCTTGCTTCTGCAGCCTAGTTTCAAATTCTTTACTAGTGATGACTACAGCTAAAGTTGTGGTAATTATCCATTTACTCCAGTTAGTAAAAGGGTAAACTTTTGAAGCTGAAATTTCATTCCACAATGGTACATTTACCATTTAAGAATTTCAAAAACAAAAAGGAAAAAAAAAAAACCCAAAAAACCAAAAAAAAACCCAAAAACGATTTTGATACATAGAAATGAATTCTAAATTTTGAAACCAGCCCAGTAACAAAGCAATTTTGATTCTTATTTAAGAAATACTACATTATTTCTAGGCTAAATCTTGCCAAATACTATCCAAGACAAAACTAAAATCAAAACTTAAAAAAAAGTGGACACCTTTTACTCACACTTAATACTAGTCAATTTTCCAGGAAATTTTTGGGCAGGGAATATCCCCAAATCTAAAATGAAAAAAAGGAAAAATTGGGATCTTACATTAGTTATTCAGTCTGAAACTTTTAATAGACTTTTACTAAAAGTCATCAATTTCTGGCCTCCCACTCAATCACAGAAACATACTTTCAGAGTGGAAAGGGATTTTAAAGATCACTGAGGTCAATTCTCTAATTTTACTAGTGAGGAAATGATTCCTAACACATGAAAATATTGATTGCTTGTTTTCAGTTACGAATAGAGTCCAAAACAATCTCCTAGTTAAGAATACAATATTATGAATCATTCATTCGGTATATTTTTAAAAGGCATTTAAGAATACTTAATATAGAAAAACATTCTTTGGAAAATGGATACTAAGTTTGTCAAAGTATGCTCATGGATGGGGCTTTCATTTCAATTACCACTCAATCTTTTTGAATTTTGCAAACTTTTATTATGTCATTTACCCATAATTAGGCTAAAGTACCTACATAATCTTTTCTAAATACTATTTTATAAGGTTAAAAAAAGTCAATTAAAAGTAATCTTTTCCTAATTGTTTTTTAATGTTCCCCTTTTCTATAGATCCAACCCTAAATAAAGGGTTAACTCTATAACACTAAGTAAACTGAAATTATAAAGCTGACCAGTATGAGGAGGCAATTAGAAATGTCCAAATATAAAACAATTTTGCAAGTTTTGTTTTTGCCACGCTGTAAGTATGAATCAGAGCTTTTAAAGAAATACAAAAGTGGGAGTTGGGGGAGAAACACCAGCTTAGTGTGTTTTTTTCTATCACTGGTTTCAGAGCAATCAAAATATCCATGTTTGGAGAAATTTTTAGTTAAAACCAATTGCTAGTTCAGTCTACCAGTCAGAAATAGCCTAAGACCTTTCAATGCTGCACTATATTTTTTTTAATTAAAAAATATCTTTTCTCTCAACTGGTATAAACAGAATTTCAAGTGACAGTGACATTGTTACTACTATGAAATCATTCAAGTTACTCTTTACTTTTCAACATTATATTGCCTCTGAGGAATTTTTAATCTTTTTTGTGTTTTCAGGTTTCCCCAGATTCATGTATAAAGAATAATATATGCAACAACTGTAGCAGTTAGGATACAGTAACATAGCAATAAGTTGTCCATTTTAAATGGAGAAAGGAAAAAGAAATTAAGATAATATTTCTTTTTCATTGTTTTGAACAACTGCATTCTCAGGATCCCAGCTCAGAACCAATGTAGAATAATCATAGTTAACATTTTTCAAGTTCATTTTCAGAAACATCAGCTGTTCTATATTGTCAAAGTCCAGGCTCATGATCTGCTTTGGATGAAAGTGGCTATTTGCAGTAAAGATACATTCAGATTGCCAACTACACATGGGGCAGCTCAGATACTGAATGGCAACTTGGGTCAAAGCTGGCCATATGCTCACCTTCCTCTGCCAGTAAATCAAAGGGTCATCACCTCCTGAGATCTCTGAATACTTCTCTTTGAAGTATTCATCCACTACTGCTACAGCAGAAGGAAACATGAAGCTTCTGCCTCCAATGGCAACATTATCTGCAGCTGAGCTATCAATAGACCCTGAATTGGAGGTGCCTTCTCTTACAGATGAGGTAAACGAATCAGCTTCTACTATAGCTGAGGGACCAGGAGCTTCTGAAGTTGCAATATGGCAGACCTCTGGTGAAGATTCCATATAATTACAAACTTCTTCTGCAAGGATCTGCTTATAAGTTTCTAAATCAGCACCTTGAGGGAAAAAGTCTTCCAAATTGTTTTTAAAGCAAGGATCTAACAAAGCAGCCAAGATACAGGGCTTAGATTTAAGCATGGCACTTAGTAGGGTGTCAGTTTCAAGTTTCAGAGATAAACTGTCCACCAAATTGAGCGCCTGTGTAATACCTCTGACTTGAAAATCTTCTCTGAGTTTCTGTAGGGAAAGAAGTAGATGATGGATTAAGGGTAGCACCTGATTCAATCCTGTGGCCTTCACACTCACTTTCTGGGTGGCTTCCTCAAATGGTTTAAGAATATCACAAACATAAGTCATTAGAGTCCACTGAAGGGAGGTGAGTACAACTCCACTGGCTCTACCAAGACTATGATGAACTGAGTAGCAATGCTCCAAGAGCCATTTTAACATATAAAAGGTAGAAATCCAATGGCCAGTTTCATCTTGCTTCAAATTCTTCCATGGAAGTTGTCGATCATTTTGGAACTCTTGCAGTATCTGACGGGCCTTGACTGAATGACTAAAATGATGACAGGTTTTCCTAGCAGCCACTAACATATTCTCAATGCTTTTGTGCTCACAGAAAAAATCCTGAATGACAATATTTAAACAATGCAGGAAGCATGGCACATGGGTAAAACCACCATCTTTGATTGCATGTACCACACTAGAGGAGTTGTCAGAAACAATGAAGCTAGGGATGAGGAAATTAGGAGAAAGCCACAGACCAATCTGGTCATTTAATTCTTGTAAAATGTTGGTTACCAAACAGTCTTTGGCCAAACCTGTTACACAAAGCACCGCCCATTTTCTAAAATTGGGGATCCTGCCATTATTGGAGGAAGAAGGTTCAGTTTCCAAGGAGACCCAGTGTACAGTCACAATAAAATAGTCAGTGGATGGGTCATGGGTCCATATGTCCACAGTCAGGTGGATCTTTTGGCTTTGAACGTTCTCCAAAGTTAAGAAAATTTTTTCTCTGACCCAATCATATAATTGAGGTACAGCCTTAGTGAAGAAGTAAGACTCAGATGGTAACCTATAGTCAGGGGCTACAATCTGCATGAACCTCTGAAAGGCTGGGGTTGAGAAGTAGTTGTAAGGATGCATATCCTCCACAATCACTTGAATAATTGCCTGACTTATTTGACTTGAGACTGAATTTTCACAATATGTCGTTTCTTTCTCTTGAGCATGCATCAGAGTATCTTGCTCTGCAACAGAAACAGGACTCTCAGATTTCCTATTTTCAACCTCTAAAACAGGAGGTTCATCTGAATCAGAGTCACTAAGGTCCTCAGCTGTTAAATCTTGGCTGCCTGTAGACTTCTCTCCATGCAAAGCATCGCTCAAGAGATCATCTCTTTCAGTCTCGGCCTCATCTAATCCATTTCCAACTGCACCACTGTCTTTGTTGGCAACAGCCCAATGGATGGGATGTGTGGCCTGCAGGTGTCGCTGAAGTGTTGAAGTTCCTAAGTGAGAACCTGGCCTACCTCGGCTCACACTTCTTTTACATATGTTACACACAGCTCTTGAGATGTGCTGAGGATCAGTATAAAAAAAATTCCAAACTGCAGATGTCTTGGCTCTTGTTCCAGGAATTAAGGCATGCTTGACAATGTTACTTTTGATGAGAAACCTCCCCCTTTCCGCTCTCAGGGCATCAGATACCGATTTATCACGTTTCTTACCCATTCTACTATCATCTAATGGATCAGTAGAAATATACTCAAAGCTTCCACTGCTTCCAGCAGAAGAGGGAGATAAAGGTACATCCAAAGTAAAATCCTCCTCCCCACTAGCGACTCCAAATTTGTTGGCCCTGGTCCAGTGAGGTGAATGCCTTGCCTGCAGATGTCGCTGAAGAGTAGATGTCCCAAGATGGCTGCCTGGTTTACCCCTGCTAACACTTTTTTCACAGAGGTTACAAATAGCCCGCCAGGTGTACTGGGGGTCAACATGAAAGAAATGCCACACAATGGAGGTCTTGGCTCTGGTACTAGGTAGGTAGATCTGTTTTTCTATATTGCTCTCAAAAAGATGTTCTTCATCCTGCTCAGGAGCACTGGAAGCTAACAACGCGGGGGCATCTGCAACAGGCCTCCCAGATCCCAAATCCTTACTAAACTTTTTCACAAGGATCAGTTTCTTTCTTCGTCTCTTCCCCTTAATTCGCAAACCCTTCTTTCTTTTCTTTTTGGCAGGCAATTTTGCCTCTTTATCCATTCCTTCTGCCACCATTTTTCTCTCTACCACATCTTCTTTATCTGTATTAGAATTATTAGGAACACATCCCAGAATCCCAGCACCACTAAAAGTACTGCATCTTCTGCCAGACGAGAGTGATGAAACTGGTACACTTAGGGCACATACACTCATTCTCTTTAGATCTCCAAAATTTGTACCGGAATTTGTTAGTGGGTTTATTATTCAAGCGAAATGCAGCTGTTCCTCTTTACTTGCATTATCTTTTCTCCAGTTTCTATGGGGAGTCAAATTCCCTTTGGGCCAATGACTCCCAAACCAGGTTACTTTTGGAGGAAAAGTAATAGCAATGGATAACATTCCCAAACTCTTTCTCAGAGGGCTTTAAGTTCCCTTCCAACTTTCTGTGTTCTGAATTCAAATTGTCCAATTTCCTCATGTTATAGAAAAAAGAACTGAGGCCCAGTTTCCCAGAGTCACAGAGTTGGTCTGTAGCAGCTAGAAGCCAGGTTTTCCAAATCCCAGGCCCGTGTTCTTTCTGCTTCATCAAGAACTGAATCTGCTTGAAATGCTTTCAGCTTTTAACACATGTATTTTTATGATGCCTCACGATAGCAACATCAATTTCCCTTAATTCTGAAATTAATTATTTTCAGGAAATTTAATTTAAACAAAAACATAGTGCATCATTTAACATTGATCACTTAGGACTGTGATTTGCCAATACAATCCAAAAAGTAAATTCTGTAAAGCTAAATCAGACTCCACATACTGGTCATTAACAAATGGTAGCTGACCCCTTTCAGTTCTAACTAAAAGTAATACAATTTTTTAAAATGTGGGTGGCTAATAAAAAAAAAAGTGCTTTGAGAGTAAAATTAAAAAACAAGGTCACAATATGCATTTTCAATCTATTGTTTGTATTGAGAATTAATCCAAGTTTAGCTAGCTTTCAGTCATTTTTTTAGACTGGAGAAGCTTTACGGTCTGTAAATGAATAACTCATAGGTTGGACTCTATATACGCAGCAAAAACTAAAACATGAGCTTTAAACCACTTTCATTCCTTCTCGGTTGATCCCCCGCTTCCCCCCAATACCTACATACATTTATCCTAAAAAGCATCGCTATCACTAGTTCCACAGCCTCCTTCTCAAGGTCCAGAACCAAAGCCTGGAAGATGTCAACAATATGGGCCTTCCCCATAGGAATCCGCACCGATTATGGGCGTTTAGGGGGTGCTCTTCATTACGGTTTCATCAATCCTACAAGGAGAACGGAAGTGTCCCTGTCGCTCTTGACTCCGATGCTGAGGGCCGGGGATGGGACTGTAATTAAGGTAGGAAGGGGCGTAGGATACCGGAATAAGATCGGTGGCTTTCTGTATGTGGAGTTTGAGAAAACCTCCAAAGTAGTGGGACCCTGGAGAGGAATGAGAGTAGGTAAATTCGGCACTCAGGTTAATTTCGGCAGTGGGGGTCCGGCTAAACTAAGGAAACTTGTGGCCCCGAAGAAGGCAGTCTAGTGTCAGTTCCGACTTCAGGAGTCGGCGCACAATTCCGCTTTCTGGGGCTGCTCCGGACTCTAGTTTCGCCAACGCCGGATGTGGGGGGAGGGGAGCAAGGTTGGCTGGGAAGGGAGCAGGCGCCGTGGGAGTCGGGAGAGGTGCGCTGGGGGTGGGGTAGGGTGGATGGCAACAGTGCGCGGGAAACTGGGGCTCCGGCCCGCCCCGGCGAGGGCTGCGGCGGGGGAGAGGGGTGTCGTTACCGCGGGGCCGAAAGACCCGCTCTGACTTCCCGGGCTAGGCCGCGACCCGGGGGGCGAGGGGAGGCCGCGGCCACTCCCCTCGCCCTATCCCCCACCTCCCCGGCTCCAGGCCACCCGGGAATCAAAAAACGGTTCTAGTTACCAGAAAACAGAAACTTTACCGAACCGACGACACTATCCCCGACTCCCGCTGGCTGCCACGTCTTTCTTCTTTCTCAGTCGCTGCCGTACGCCGTCTTCACAGCAGCAACACCAGCAGAAATCCAATACTGCCAGCGTCAAAGATGGCGCCCGGCTACAGGCTCAGCTCTAAGGCTGGGGCGGTAAAAGTGCCAGCACGACGCAAGCATGAGGATTCTGGGGGATGTGGTTTCCTCTATGAGGCGATGCTTAAGATGGCGCCCCGTTCACAGGGTCACGTGAGAGGGGAGGTGCTAGGCCACCGGGGCCGGCCTTTCCGAGGGGGGGGGGGCACTAGTTTTAGAAAGTCGCTGATCACTTGAAACCATCCTCGATTTTCTTTTGTTTTCTTTTTTGCGGGGCTGGGGAGCGGGGGTGGGAGAGGTGGGGAGCTTAAATGATAGAAATTTATTTTCTCAAAATTCTGGAGGCTGGAAGTCCAAGGTCAAGGTGTTGTCAGGTTTGGTTTCTTCTGAGGCCTCTCTTCTTGACTTACAGATGTCCTCATTGCTGTCCTCACATAGTTATCCCTTCGTGTTCCCATCTTTTTTTTTTTTTTTTTAAAGGTTTGGGGGGTTTTTTTGTTTTTTTGTTTTTTAATAAACGAGGTAATAAGTGAGAAAGCTGCAAGAACTGTGTCTACCAAACAGTAGACACTTCAGTTTATTCTCACCAAAAGTGTTTGCTTGATGAGTAAATCTTCCCAGCCGTGTAGACATCTGATTTAGAAATAAACTACATTTCCCATGCAATTTGAAGGATTTGTGCATGTATTTTTATTTGAAAAAGTGAAGTTGGGCTTTAAGGGAAGTTATAGTTCTTCCAAAAAAAAAAAATTTGTATTGGAAAAACAATTCATGCTCACTAAAACGTTCGTGAGGGTTGGGGCATGAGACAAGAACATTAGCAGTGGCCTCCCCACATAATTATTAACATTAACCTGTATTTTATCTCATTCCTGAGAAATAATCTCTTAATTTCGCATATATTCTTTCTAATTTTTTGTATGCAAATATAAATACGTAGTACTTAAATACATTACACTGATAAATTAGGAGCCTAAAATCCACCCTGGGTTACAGGATGGATTTTACTGAACTCTAAAGGATACACACCGTTCTGCTACTAAGAAAGGATACACTTGATGGGGAAGCAGATTGGACTGCGGGCACCTTTTATTTCCTGTTGGGCTTGTTCTGCCAGCAACCAGCGTGGTGGCGGTCAGCCGGTCCGCGACTGGATACTAAGCTTCCTCACACTTGGACTTGTATCTTCTTTCAATGTGAGAAGTCACAACATAAATTCCTAGACCCAGTCCCTTCCTTACATGACAATATTCTATGATTGCCATGTCAACCAGACCTAACAAGCAGGCTCCTGGTAACCAATTTCTGTCTGTGCCGCAACACCTCGATTTTTTTTCATATTAACATAGGGCTTTCCAAACAGCTGAAGGGTTTTCCAGCCTAGGGCTTCCCAAGCTGCAGTCCTGGTCTGACTGGTATGCTACGTTATATCACATTTCATCAAATCTGAGGTATCATTGTAAGATACATCTTATTTTACAGACTTCTGAAAGAAAAAATAACACCAGTTAAACTCTGACAGGCCATTGATCAGAGATGGTAAATTCGGAAACAATGTCCATCTTTGAATGAATGAAATGCAGTATTTTTAAGATAAGAATGGGCTAAAACTGTGCATATTGCTTTGTAATTTTTCCCCCCTCCACCCACACCCACACTTTACAATGTATTTTTAATTTCTTTTAATGGTCATCCCTGCTTAGAAGCCTACCATATTCTTTTTAACCCATACCACAATAAGGCTGTTTTGCAGTAAGTTTCACCAGTTTCTTTTGTATGGAAATCATCATGTTTCAGTTTCCATTAAGTTTCCCCGAGGGGAAAAGAAAACTAATAGAGTAATAGGGACATTGAAGAGAGCAGGAGATCAAAGCCTGGAGCTATTAAAAAGAGGGAGAACTAGTCCAGAGATCCTGTGAAGGCCAGGGGAGAGTCCATATGGGATCCTCCTCCCAATATATACAAACATAAATCTCAGGGGTGGATGTGGGCTTGCCCCTTGTATGTTTATAAGGGGTTAAAGGTATCTAGACCAAGGGCACAATGCCAGATTCCTCCTTCTCAAACCCCACCTTAAATCTAAATGAATTTCAAACAATCTCTAGACCTCTTCAGTAAATAATTTACAAAAGATTTCACAATATCTAATGTGAGAGCAAAGGTTTTATAGAGCTCACTAGAAAAAGAATGCAAAATTACTGAGACAAAGTTGATTCAAAAGTGAATATCTAGTTAAACTAAGACAGGAAATCACAACAAAGAACACATTAAAAAAAAACAAAACTTGTACCACATACATTACCAAAGAAGTCATACTAATAAATCCATAATCCTCTATAATACATTTTCTATATCTTTAGCTGCATACTCCTTGCCTCGTCTTATGACAACAATTTTGTAATATTTTCTATAAAAAGAATAAAAAATAAATCACTCCTCTGGCATCTTTAATAGAAATAATTTTATCAATGATAGTTTAGAAAAGTTTCTTTCAACTTCACAACTTATTGGTAATGTCATGAAAATGATAGGATTGTTGTCAAATTTAGGAAAACTTCTATCAAGTTTCTTACATATATAAGAACTACTGAATTGTTTAATATATTCTTGACCAGAAGAGAACTGCCATTTTTACTAGATGTATTAGGTATCTATTGCTATATAATGAATTATCCCAAAATCTTAAAACAAACATTTTTTATGTCATAGTTTCTGCAGGTCAGGAATTCAGGAGCAGTTTAGCTGGGTGGTTCTGGCTCAGGGTGTCTTATGAGGTTGTAATCAAGTTGTTGGCCAGGTCTGCAAGTTATCTGAAGGCTAGACTGGGACTAGGGGATCTGTTTCCAAGCTTCCTCTTATAGCTGTTAACAGACCCCAGTTTCTCCCCCAGGTGGGCCTCTCCATGTTGCTGCTCAGGATATAGGTAGCTGGCTTCCTCCAGAGGGGGAGAGAAAGAAGGAGAGAGAGTCCGGAACAGAAGCTGTAAAAGCAATGCTTTTTATGACCAAGCCTTGGAAGTGGCATACACCATCAATTCTTTCAAATTCTACTGATCACCCCTGACATAATGTGAGAGGGGACTAAACAAGGGCATGAATAACAGGAGGCAGAGATCATTGAGGTCTAGGCTGGCTACCATACCAGGTGTTAGTGATAACTGAATCCTCCACTTAAAATTTTACAGGTGTGATGATTGGAAGCATTTTTCACAGACTGGCTTCTGGCTCCAAACATTTCAACCCTTGTTTCTGCTCCACAATCTACATGCCACTTATATCAAGATATAGGACCTCCGGTCTTACAACTTTGGGTCATAATGCCAGATGAGTCTACCCAGTAGGTAATCAGGGTATTCTTGAAAGCCATTTCTATACCTTTGTGTCTAGCAACAACTTAACTCTAATGAAGGTGACTGTAAACCACATAAATATAACCCAAAATAATTATATCCAACTCAACTTCCTCTTAGCCAGATCCCAAAAATGCCCAACAAGGGGAAGGTAGTAGAGAGAGAGTCTGAGTGAAAAAAAAGGGGGGAAAAAATGCCCCTCCAAAACAAACAAACAAACAAACAAAACATGGCTCTTAAGCATTTGCCATTAAAATATCCTACTTTGGAAATTTTATAATGAACACATGAACACATTACTAAGGCCCTGTCCAAAACCTTGAAAAAGGCTTGTGAAGGTGCCCTGAAGATTAAGCTTTATTAGCCTAATGGTAAATCCTCCTCTCTTCGTGTAGTGGTAGGGTGTGTTGACTGTGCAATCATATGATCTGGATTCAAATCCTGACCTCTCACCCTGAAGCTCTAACTCTGTGGGCTCCACAGATTGGGAGTAGCCCCTGTTTGTACTGCCCCACGTTAAAGAATATTGTGGAAAGGTAACTACCACATGAGTAGCTAGCCCCTTCTCCAACCAAATATCCATCACAACTATCCATCATCCTTCCTCTTTTTCTTCCAGCCTTTGGCTCTCAGCTATCTGGCATGAGTGAGGAAATAGCGACCAAGAGAGTGTTCCAGCAAGAAGCTCTGGATAGGTGTCAGAAACGCCTACTAAATGCAGTGGATAAATTGCAAACTTCTTGCTCTAGCTGCAAGACCAGGTCTGGTATCACTGAAGTAACCTTCTAGTTACTGCTTTCCCCTTTTTACTCCCAATGCTTTCTTAGGCTGTTGAATTTCCTCTGATAGAATATTTTTTCTTGGCATTTCATTTTGGAATGGGGTAACTGTAGTGTTGTTGGGTGATGAGTTAGTTAAGAAAAGACAGACTAGGTTCTCATTATCAACATCATCATTTACCTTACTTTAAGTATTCTCCTATTAGGTGGTTGTGCTAGGCATTGTGGGGAATCCCAAACAGGCATAATATGTGGAAATGCCCATGTGGAACTTTCCTGAAAAACATGATAAATATAAAGATAAATAACTACCAGGTAGCGTACACCAAGAGTCCAGTCATGGTTTAGACCTGGGTTTACAAACTCAAATGCTTACATGAGCCAGGCACATGTGTATATGAGTATGGTGAGCCAGAGGTAAGAATAAAACTTGAGTGCATGCCCTAGCTAAAGGGCCAGCTGTTACCACTCAACTCCAGCCCATGCTTTCCAGGAGGGAATATAGACCCAGTGTTACCACATCTTTTTTCTTTTTTTCTTTTTTAGCTGAGCCATCCTGCCACCTGTTGGCAGCTCAGTGGCAGCTCAGCTCAGGCCAGGAATTGAACCAAATTGAAAAATAAGGGGGCTAGATGCAGCAAAAGGAGTCACGAGAATATCAAAGCAATGGCCACGTGTTTTTGAAGATGTAGAAAAGTTGCTTCTGGTTTGGATAAACAAGAAGCAACTAGTAGGTGATATTATGACCAAGAACTTTATCTGTGAGAAGACAAAGGCCTTGTACACCGACCTTGTAAGTAAACTGCCAGGACGTCAACAGCAAACAAAGATGTCTTCAAGGCAAGCAGGGGATGGTTTGATAACTTGAAGAGGAGAAATGGCATCCCTAGTGTTGTGAGGCATGGAGAGGCTGCGAGTTCGGACGCTAAGGCAGCTGAGGTGTTCGCTACCGAGTTCCAGAAGCTCATGGTTTCCGAGAGTACCTGTCGGAGCAAGTTTTTAACGGCAATGAGACAGGGCTTTTTTGGAAAAAGATGCCAAAGAGGACCTACATTACAGAAGAAGAGAATGCAATGCCCAGTCACAAGCCCATGAAAGACTGTCTCACCCTCTTGTTTTGTGCTATTGCAAGCAAGGATTTCAAAGTTAAGCCCCTGCTTGTGTATCATTCCGAGAATCTATGAGCCTTCAAGAAATGCAAGGTACAGAAGAGCCAGTTAACCATTATATGGAGGTCCAACAGCAAGGCTTGGGTCACTTGTATCTTGTTCGTTGAGTGGATCAATGAGGTCTTCGGTCCTGCAGTGAAGAAATACTTTTAGAAAAGAATCTGCAGGGAATATAATTAATAACGTTGAAATTATTTTGTAGGTTGTCAGATGGTCCAATATCTTGTTAGGGAGACCACTTCATGGATGGGGTAGAGGCTTGATCACTGCACTGTACACCTCAAGCTGATGTTGTATAATATTGTATGTCAACTATAATTGAATATATATGTAATCACGGGACGTGGAGTATAGTGTGGGAGTGGAGTCAAGGGAATTGTAATAGATATGTATGATTTGGGGGCGGGGAGTGGGGTGGCAGATTGGGGGAGGGGGGTTTTCACTTTGAGGGGTAAAAAGTATAACTATTGCACTGTGTTGTACAGCTGAAACTAATTTAAAAATATGCTTATTTCACACAAAAAAAAATAAATCCTAAATAAATAAATAAATAAATTTTAAAAAGAAAAGAAAAGAATCTGTCACTCAAAGCCTTGCTGGTTATGGATAACGCTCCTGCTCATCCTCCAGGCTTTGAGGACGACTTACTGGAGACATTCGAGTTCATTAAGGTCAAGTTCCTTCCTCCCAACGCCACTCCAGTCCTCCAGCCCATGGATCAGCAGGTCATTTTGAACTTTAAAAAGCTTTACACCAAGTGGCCAGCCGAGTGGCTCAGTTGGTTAAGAGCTCGCTCAAGAGTGTGAGCTCTGAGCAACAGGGTCCCCGGTTCCATTCATGGCCCAAGCTGAGCTGCTGCTGAGCTGCCAACAGGTGGCAGGATGGCTCAGCTAAAAATAAAAAAAAAAAAAAAAAAAAGCTTTACACCAAAGCACTATTTCAGTGATGCTTCAAGGTGACCAAAGGAACAAACCTTACCCTCCGAGAGTTTTGGGAAAGCCATTTTCACATCGTGGATGGCCTCAAGATCATCGGTAAAGCCTGGGATTGGGGTCACCAAGAGAGCCCTGAATTCTGCTTGGAGAAAACTGTGGCCTGATTGCATTCTTGGACATGACTTAGAGGTGCTTGCTCATGAACAGGAGCCTCCAGTCGATGAAACTGTGTCCTTGGGGAAGACCATGGGACTGAAGGTGAATGAGAACGACAATCAAGAGCTGGTGGAGGAACATGGCCAGGAGCTGACCACCGACCGACAAACTGATGGATCTGCAACATGAGCAACAGCAAGAGGTTATGGAGGAGATGTTATCTGCAGAGGAGGAGGAGATAAAGGCGGAGGAATTCCTCACTTCAAATGAGATTAGGGAGATGTGTAAAATGTGGGAAACAATGCAAAATTTTGTAGAAAAGCACCACCTGAATAAGGCTGCAGCAGTGCGAGCGATGAATCTGTTTAACGACAATGCAATGTCAGATTTCCGTGAAATCCTCAAAATGAGGCAAAACCAAATCTCATCGGATAGGTTCCTAGTCAAAGCTGCGAAAAGAAAAAGATTCCATTGAGCCAATAGAGAGCAGTGATTCTGTCAGTGATCGTGAAAGCCGTCCTACACAACAACCCTTCTCTCTCTTGTCTCCCTCACACCAGCCATGAAGATTTATATTTTGTATTTTCTTTATTATTTTGTATTATATTACAGTATTGTAATAATTTTTATATGAATATTATTGGGTTGTGGAACAAATCACCTGAGTTTCCATTATTTTTTATGGGGAAATTCTCTTTGATATACAAGTGCTTTGGATTACAAGCATGTTTCTGGAACAAATTATGCTCGCAAACCAAGGTTTTACTGTATATCAAAAGCAGAGTTCATAAGTCCCCACTCCCAAACCTATTTTTTGTCAGTCTTCCCCATCTCAGTGAATGACACACCATCTGCTCATTATCTACTTGCTTAGGCCCCAAACCTGGAGTTGACTCTGACATCCTTTAAAGCTTGTCAGTGCTACTTCCAAAATATATCTCAAACATATCCACTTCTCTCCACATCCACAGCCTCAACCCCAGTCTGAGCCACCATCATGTCTCTCCTGGATGGTTGCTCAAGCCTCCTGACTGGTTCCCCTGCTTCCTTATGCTCTTGTCCTTTTTCAGTACATTCTTTTTTTTTTTTAAGATTTTATTGGGGAATTGGGGGAGGGGAACAGCGTTGGGGAATCTGGGAAGGGGAAACAGGCAAGTTTCTGTCCTTTTGTTCTTCAGTCTAGTTGTGGAGGACGTCGCTTTATTGGCCAATGTTGGTGTTGTGATCATTGCGCTCTTCCCAGGTGAGGCAGTTGCTCACCGGCCATTAGACAGCCAGTCAGGGTGGCTCACGGCAGCTCACGAAAGCGCACGCCAGCTGCCGGCCAGCCCCACTGCAGCCTACCGCCAGCCGTCGCCGGCTACTCACAGCAGCCGTGCTCCAGGTCGAGCTGTTGTTCACCATCTTAGCTGTAGAGGGCGCAGTGTCACTGGCCCTCATGTTGGGATCCGAATTGGAGCCCTGCTGCTCAGAACTAGCATCCCAAGCCAACTCTTAACCAATGCACCACTCGGCTGGCCCCGGGGGTTAAGTTTTAACATGTTTTATTGTTTCTGTTTTTCATGTTTTGTTTTTTTAACATATGAGTTTTAAGGGGATGTAGATGTTCGGTCTATAGCAGGACTTGATGTAGAAATACTCTTTACTGGACTTTGCATTTTAGGTCCTCCCTTATATAACAAACATATCAGAATGCTAGGAAGGCTGTTGAGAATATCCACTCTGCCAAAGGCAGAGGTTTCCTGGAGAACCTTGAGCTAGAGGTGGAGCCTTTTCCCACAATTAAGCGATTCAAGGATCTTTAGTGATAAGAATGGTAAAACAAACAAACAAACAAACAAAAATTGTCCCAAAACCACTACACATGCTGGCTATCAATTTTCATTTTAGACCAAGCAGGTTTTTCAACTGTGAAGTGGCCCAGTGTCATCTAGGGTCCCCAAATTGGCATCTGAAGTCTTTGCCCATGAAACAAGATAATATTATGAAAGTGTCTACCACAGTGCTTGAGGAAGTGTGAAATAAAGTATAGAGGGGGCTTGAGACTGCTAAGCCACACCCCAAGGCTGCAGGAGGGATATATCAGGAACTGTCTATCTAAGCACTCTGATCCATCCACGTATGTATTGCCGAAGTGTCACACTGAAGAGTGAACATCGGATGACTTATCCAGTGCTGGTGGTGTCTACTGATTGAATTTGATTGATTGACTGATATATGGCGAGTCTTCTCTTCCTCCATCATCTGCCTTCCTTTCTTGCATCTGAGTAGGTAAAGAACCCAGACCTGAACATAGGCTAAAAGTAACTGTGCAAAGGCATAAAACAGGCTGTCTTCCTTACATGGGCTTCTGGGAATCAATTAAAGATTCCACAGCACCTTGAGCTGAACGGCACTACTGGACTTGGAGCTGAGCTTGCTGCGCCCTCCACAACTAAGATGGAAGGCCAACAACTTGGCTGTTCCCCTTCCCCAATTCCCCAACACTGTTTCCCTCCTCTGATTCCCCAGTAAAATCTTAAAAAAAAAAAAAATTAGTTAATTTTTTTGTTGTTTTAAGAACTGTGTGGTATCCCCGGGCACACAAACAATGCATCCTAATGGGCATTAAGATACAAAAAACAGGGAAACAAATTTTAAATTCTCTAATTAATTAAGGGACTAATCTCACTGATAATAGCATTAAAAAAAATCAACACTGGCCCAAATCCCAGTGAGGTGGCCAGCTGAATGTGTTTCTGTTGACCTTTGGCTAACAGCGTGACCAGAACTAACTGAAGTTGAACCATAGCTTGTCAGAGCAGTATGAGGCAGGATATGTAGTCTAGGAAACCGTGAACTTGTTGCAACGATGTTGCTAACCTTTTTTGATATCAAAAGGAGTATTCATTATGAATTTGTACCAAATGGACAAACAGTCAACCAAGTTTACTATTTGGGAGTGCTGAAAAGGCTGCGTGAAGTTAGACAACCTAACTTTTCGCTAACAATTCATGGCTCTTGCATCATGACAAAAGACCAGCTCACACTGTACTGTCTGTGAGGGAGTTTTTAGCCAGTAAACAAATAACTGTACTGGAACACTCTCCCTACTCACCTGACCTGGCCCCAATTACTTCTTTCTTTACCCGAAGATAAAATATTGAAAGGAAGACGTTTTGATGACATTCAGGACATCAAGGGTAATATGACGACAGCTCTGATGGTCATTCCAGAAAAAGAGTTTCAAAATTGCTTTCAAGTGTGGACTAGCCGCTGGTGTCCGCGCATAGCTTCCCAAGGGGAGTACTTTGAAGGTGACCGTAGTGATATTCAGCAATAAGGTATGTAGCACTTTTTCTAGGATGAGTTCATGTACTTGTCAGGACTTATAACATGTGGTACTTCACTGGTTACACCAGTAACAAAGTGAATGTATCTAGCACCTGTAGCTGGAGAAAAACAAGAACCAGTTTCTCCCAGTTAGGCTGAGCTCTATGACCAGGGCCTGACCTTTAGTTAATTATAATGTCATTAAAATCATATTTACATTGTGGTTACTACAAAGGGACATTACCAAAACCTGCCCCCAGGAGGCATTAATACCCATGGTCAGGACTTCCTCGGTCCGACTCTTCTCTGCAAGACTCTTCTCTGAGTTTGGCTGCACTTTCCTGTCAAGTGTGTACTTTCATTTTCAATAAATCACATTTGCTTTCCTGCATGTCTTGCTCTTGAATTCTTTCCTGCATGGAAACAAGAACCCTGTCACTGCTGCGCTGGGTTGAGTCCTCTCTTGGGCATTCCCGTGATCCTCTGGTGACAAATAGATCTCAACCCTTCTATGTGACATCTTAACCATTGCATATCAAGGAATCTTACCTACCTGCTTTAATCCTGGGAGAAATTATATCTGACAGAAGATATAAGAGATTCCAAAATGGACTCTGCATCAAGATGAATAAATGAAAACATTCTTCTTTTTAATAAAATAATTTAAACATTAAAAATAATAAAAGTGAGGCTTCTGGTTCTGTCCAAAATGGAATAGGCCCACTACAGCCTCTGTCTCCTATGGTTTACAACCAAAAAATCTGGATACAACATAAAAAACAACTACATGAGGATCTTGAAAGTAAACCAAACAAGATGAATTGTAGAGAGAAGTCAAAATTTAAAGAAGTGAGCCACATAGAGGTGAGTTTCTTGTTATTTTTCCCCGACTTTGCTCTCATAGCTTTGACCTGAGGGTAGGTACCCGTTGTAAAACTGTATGGTGAGGGAACAAGAGGCGAAACCTATTGTAGAAACTCCATCTTTCTGGAAAGAAGAACCAGGAAAAGGGGACTGAAGTGTGTGTGTGTAACCTTCACTTTCCCCCCCCTCTGTCAGCTTTTGTCTGAAGATGGGCCCTAGTTGTGGAGCTGCAATTTGGTGGCAGTGTAAGCAACTAAAATTCCAACTGAAATCCTATCTGTCTGGCCAGAGGAACCAGAAAAGGTGACCCTGAGGCCAGAGAGTGTGAAAAGACTCATGAGGAGAAGAAAACTGAAGAAGGGGTTCACCTAATTCTGTGCATGAGTCTATACACATCATGGGCTTATGCTTAAACTGTGTATTCATGGGACAGACCCAAACCCAGCACAGCAAACACTTTGAGGACAGATCTACAAGGGAAGCTACTGCCCACAGAAGGTAAAGCAGAACTAGCAGTCTGACCCCAACTGGGTTGATTGCCGCTATAATGAAGAAAACAAAATCTTCAGAGAATTTTAATTGGACCTAGAGCTTGTATAATATAATATTAAATTTGTCCAGGATACAATCTAAAATTACTTGACATAAAAAGAACAGGAGGGGGCCAGGTGGCTCAATTGTTTAGAGCACATGCTCTGAACAACAAGGTTGCCGGTTCGACTCCCACATGGGATGGTAGGCTATGTCCCTCGCAACTATATTGAAAATGGAGACTGGACTTGGAGCTGAGCTGCACCCTCCATAACTAAGATTGAAGGACAACAACTTGACTTGGAGCTGATGAGTCCTGGAAAAACACACTGTTCCCCTTCCCCAATTCCCCAATAAAAAAATCTTAAAAAAAAAAGAAACAAAAAGAACAGGAAAAGAATCAAATCATTATGTTGTACGCTTGAAACTAATATAATATTGGGTCGTTGGAAAAGTCATGACGTATTTTTCTATGTTTTTTGTTGCAAAAATGCATCATGACTTTTCTGATGACCCAATATTATATGTATATCAATTATATCTCAATATACAAAAGGGAAATTAACAACACACAAGCAAGAAAGCGTAACCAGTTCTCAAGGGACTATTAACCAATGCCAACCTCAAGATCACCCAGATGTTAGAATTATCAGACTTTAAAGCTGCTATGGTAACTATGGATCATGAGCTAATGGTAAACATACTTGAAATGAATGGAAAAATAGAAATTCTTGGCAAAGAAATAGAAATTATAAAAAAAGAGCCAAATAGAAAAATTTTAGAACTAAAAAATAAAATATATGAAATTAAAAATTAATTTGATGGGCTAACAGCAAAATAGAGATGAAAAAGAAAGACCCAATGAACATGAAAATAGATTAGTAGAATGTATTTAATCTGAAGAACAAAAAGAAAAACAACTGGAAAAAAAATGAACAGAATCTCAAGGACCTGAGGAATCATATAAAAAATTTTAACATTTATGCCAGTGGAGTTCTGAAGAATAGGAGAGACAGATTGATGCAGACAAATGTTAGAAGAAATAATAGCTAAAAGCTTCCCAAATTGAATGAAAGACATAAATTTATAGATTTAAGAAGCTTGGTGAATCCCAAACAGGATAAACTCAAAGAAAACTACATGAAGACACATCATAATAACTAAACTGCTGAAAACAAAAGATGAATAAAAATTCATGAAAGCAGCTGGAGAAAAATGAAATATAGGGGACACATAAGTGAAAATGATTTAAATGACAGGAGATATCTCAACGGAAACCATGGAGGCCAGAAAACAGTGAAACAAAATCTTTAAAGTGCTAAAAGAAAAATTTGTCAACCCAGAATTCTATATCCAGCAGAAGTATTCTTCAGGAATGAAGGCTAAATAAAGGCATTTCAAATCAAAGAAAACTAAGAGAATTTGTTATGAACAGAACTGTTTTAAGAGAATTGCTAAAGGAAATTCTTCAGGGTGAAGGGAAACTTGAAATTTTAAGAATAAAGGAATAGCAACAAAAGTGGTAAATAGCTAGGTAAATATAAAGGTCTATTTTTTCTCTCTTAAGTTCCTTTAAATATGTACAACAAAGTGAAAGCAAAAATTACATAATTGTTGAAGTTTTCAAATGTATACATAATACATATGACAGCTATAATATAAAGGAAGGGTAAACAGGCATATACGGTTAAAAGCTCTACATATTACTTGAGGCAGTAAAAGATTAACTCTGAGGAACCTGTTAAAAGTTAGTTATATATTCTGTATTTCCTAAAGTAACCCTTATAATTATAATCCAAAGAGATATAGCCAAAAAATAGTTAAGTTAAAATGGAATAATAAAAAATATTCAAATAAAAGGGATGGAAAAGTTATTTCAGGAAATGAAAAAAAAATTAGCTGGGGTAACCATACTCGTACCAGAAAAAATAAACTTTAAAACAAAGGCTATAACAAGAGACAAAGAAGAACCTAGTAATCCAACTTCTGGGTATTTATCTGAAGATCCAAAACACTACTTCAAGGGGATGTGTGCATCCATATGTTCATTGCAGCATTATTTACAACAGCCAAGATGTGGAGGCAGCCTGGGTGTCCGCTGATGGATGAATGGATAAAGAGGAGTGGGTACATATATTCAATGGAATATTGCTTGGCCATGGAAGGGAATGGGTTCTTGCCCTGTGCAGCAGCATGGACAGACCTGGAGGGTATTATGCTGAGTGAAGTATGTCAGACAGAGAAAGACAGATGCAATGTGATTTCACTTATATGTGGAATCTAAAAGAACAAAACAAACAAACAAACAAATAAAACAGACATAAATACGCTCATAAATACAGAGAACATTTTGATGGTTGCCAGATGGGAGGAGGGTTAAGAGGGTGAGTGAAAAAGGTGAAAAGATTAAGAAGTACAAATTGGTAGTTACAAAAGAGTCATGGGATGTAAAGTAAAGCATAAGGAATATAGTCCATAATATGGTAATAGCTATGTATAGTGCCAGGTGAGTACTAGACTAGTCAGGGAGAATCACTTCTTAAATTATACCAATGTCTAACCACTATGCTGTACATCTGAAATTAATATAAAATAATAATGAATGTTAGCTGTAATTGAAAAATTAAAAACGGGGAAAAAGAGAAGGGGAATAAGAGGTTCAAATTTCTAGGTATAAAACAAATAAGGAGGGCCGGCCGAGTGGCACATTGGTTAAGAGCTGGCTTGGGACGCCAGAGGGCCCCGGTTCGGATCCCACATATGAGGGCCAGTGACACTGCCCTCTACAGCTAAGATGCTGAACAACAGCTCAACCTGGAGCTGGGCTGCCGTGAGTCACCAGCTATAGCATAGGCTGCAGCCCCTGCTGCAGTTGGTTGCCATGGGCTACCGTGTGTAGCCAGCAGCCAGCGTGAGCAGCCCTCAAGCCGCCAAGCCCAGCCGTCCAGAAACCGGTGACTGATCGGCTTTGCCTGGGAAGAGCGTAATGATGGTGCCAACTTGGGCCAGTGAAGCAACGTCCCCCACAACTAGACTGAAGAACAAAAGGACAGCAACTTGTCTGTTCCCCTTCCCCCAATTCCCCAATAAAAATCTTTAAAAAAATAAATAAAATAAAACAAATAAGTCATGGAGATGTAACGTACAGCTTGGGGAATACAGTCAATAATATTGTGATAGGGTGGTGTGGTGTCAGATGGTTGCTGGACTTATGGTGATCACTTCTTTAGGTATATAGAAGTTGAATAACTGTGATGTACACCTGAAACTGATATAATGTTGTATGTTAGCTATATTTTTAATACAAATATTTTAAAAATTAAATAATAAAAACAGGAAAGGTAGCACAAAAACAAAACAAAACAAAAAACAGAAAGGAAAAGCAGAAAATAAATGATAATATGATAACTCTAAATACACTCATATTAATAATTATATTACATGTAAATGACCTACATATACCAATTAAAAAGCAGAGATTGTCAGATTGGATTTAAATAGACTATGTATGGTTGCACCACATTGTAATTATGATAATACTACTTAATTGTTCACTTTAAAAAGGTTAATTTTATATTACTTGAATTTCACTTCAATAGGGAATTTTTAAAAAATACCACAACATAGGCTATATACAAGAAACCCACTTTAAATACAAGACATAGATAGGTTAAAAGTAAGTTGATGGAAAGGATATACGATGCAAACACTAATCAAAAAGAAAGCTGGTAGGGGAGAGAGGACAGCTTTTCCTTACAGATAAATTACAGCTAATAAATGAAGAGGTAATGAAAGAAATAGAAAATCATTATTGTGCCACCACTGTAATAATTGTTGCAAGCAAGATTCACCAATAGATGCTAAAAATGAGGATAAAATTTGAGAAGAAACTGGGTATTTGAATGGTCTCAGAGTATCTTCCCTCAGATATTTATTTATTACAAAAGGGGGGAAATAGTCACCATACAGTAGAGAAAACTTACAGACACCAAGTGATCAAGTTAAACATCACTAGTAATAACACATATTGGTATTATGTACCTGCTAATATATATAATGCACTGAGAAGGGAACATTATGCAGTTTACATGCCAAAAATGCATAACTTCAATCTAATCATGAGAAAACATCAGACAAAAATCAATTGAGGAAAACTTTACAGAATAACTGACTAGTCTTGCTTCCTCCCTCCCCTTATGTGACCCGCACATCAAATGAGCACTCGTCCGCCAGGAGTCTACCGAGAGGGTACCTGAGAGGAGTGGGTGGGAGACTGGAAAAGAAAGAGACTAGAGATGAAAGCTGGGGACAGGAGGTCCACCTAATGCTGATAGCAGAGAGCGGCCCCGTTTATTGTTTACACACAGCTTTTATAGCAAAAGTAACTTTCCTTAGGTAAGGGGGTTTTGGGAACTTGAGGAAATAGTCCCCTCCTCCCAGGGAACACCTCTCCCGGGCTTTCCATAAGGTGTAGGGAAGCAATCTTTTTAGGGTTAAAGCAAAACATAACAAGCAGAAACTGTTAATAGGATGGCATTCCACTCTGTAGCTTTCAAGGCCGTTGGCTGTTTCTCTTCAGCGGCCAACCTTCCCACGCTGCTCACCCGGGCCTGAGAGCCTGTCAGCCTGCCAACTTTCAGGCTTAACCCTTACTATAAACCTCCAGCTCTCAGGCTTAACCCTTGCTGCAAGCCTCCGGCTCCCTACACTCCCCCAGCGCTGTTCTCACTGCTCCGAGCTCCCAGCTCCTGGTAGGCCAGCGTCAAGTGGTCTCCTTCCATCTGCCATCTGCTGTCATCCACCCAGACCTCATCAATCATGATGAGATGTTCTCTGACATCTAAACAACCCAAGACATCACAGATGCACTGTGCCTGGAGGTGGAGGGGAGGATTGGTCAGTAGAACAGAGGGTAACACTGATGACTCGCTAATTGGTGCAAATGCCTCTGCTGAAGGCCCCAAGGGAGAAGGTACCAAAAGCACAGTAGCCACTGGGGTTAATGCTGTCATGAACCATCATTTGCAGGAAACCAGCTTCACAAAAGAAGCCTACAAGAAGTACATCAAAGATTACATGAAATCAGTTAAAGGGAAACTTGAAGAACAGAGACCAGAAAGAGTAAAACCTTTTATGACAGAGCTGCAGAACAAATCAAGCACATTCTTGCTAATTTCAAAAACTACCAGTTCTTTATTGGTGAAAACATGAATCCAGATGGCACAGTTGCTCTGCTGAACTGAGGATGGTGTGACCCTACATATGATTTTCTTTAAGGATAGCAAAGAAATGGAAAAATTTTAGTAAATTTGGCAATTTGGATCTATCACCTGTCATCATCATAACTGGCTGCTGTTTTTTATCCACACACCAGGTCTAGGACAAACGGAATTGATTTATCTTGAGCTCTTCATTTATTTTTGACCTTGATTTATTTGGAGCAGAGGCATTGTTTTTAAGAAAATCATGTCATGTAGGTTGTCTAAAAATAAAATTCATTTAAATTTAAAAAAACACTGACTAGTGCTATTCAAAAGTGTCAAAGTCATGAAAGACAAGGCCAGAATGAAGAACTGCCACAGACTGGAGGAGACTAAGAAGACACACAACAATTGTTATGTGGGATCCTGGATTGGACGCTGGGACAGAGAAAGGACGTTAGTGAAAAGCTGGTAAAATCCAAATAAAGTCTATAGATTAGTTAATACTATTTTACCAATGTTGATTTGTTTTCATCATTATTTCATAATTATGCAAGATGTTAACATTAGGGGATATTTTGTGAAGTGTATGTGGGAAATCTCTGTATTATTGTTGCAATTTTTCTGTAAGCCTAAAATTGTTTCAAAATAAAACGTTTTTTTTAAAATGAAGGGAAAGAAGGAAAGATGGAAGGAAGGAAGGAAGGAAAGAAGAGAGAAGGAAGGAAGGAAGGGGTGTCGGCTATATTAATGTCAGATAAATCAGGCTTCAGAACAAGGAATATTACCAGTGATAAAGAGAGATATTAAATAATGACAAAAGAGCCAATTCACCAAGAAGACGTTATAATCCTAAATGTGCATGCAACTAACAATAAAGCTTCAAAATACGTGAAGACAAAATGGGTAGAACTGAAAGGATACAGAGGCAAATCCACAATTACGTTTGAAGATTTCAGTGCTTTTCTCTGAGTAGCTGATAGAACAAGTAGAAGGAAAATCAGTAAGGATATACATGACCTGAACGACACTATCAACTGTTGGGAAAATTTCCTAGGGGCTGAGAAACCAAAGAAAGGGCTGACAACTCCAGCATCACATCAAGAGTTTATGAAGGGACCTTACATTCAAGGTGTGCCTCGGGCGGCTGCAAGATGACGTGGATATCCTTGGTGCTGTGTGGCAGGCACTAAAGAATTATACAGAACAGGGCAGGATGGATAGGGGTACTTGTAACCTGCCACAGACAAAGGGAAAATGCCTTACATGCTTTCCCAGGGCAGTGCAACAGCCTATTCCAGGAACCAGCATAGGGGCGTTAGGGGAGAGGTCAATCAGATAGTCTCTGAGGGCGTTTATGTGAAGCAATCTCTCTGTTCTGGTCTGGATCTAGCTTGAGGGTCCAGCAGCGGTCACATCATGAAACAGTCTCTAGTGGTCAAGACTTCAACCAACTTGACCTGACATTTTCAGAGCATTCCACTCAGCAGCAACTGAGCACATATTCTTTCCATGTGAGATTCTGCAAAATTAGAACACACCTGGACAATTATGCTTTATCTGGCATTGTCAAGTATGGGTTCTCTCCTCTTCTAGAAAGTTAGGGTTCCCCAGGACACCTGAGCCAAAACCTGAGTTTTGTCAGAGATTCTCAGCATCTGAAAGCAAGTTACCGAGGGATCTTGTAAATGTAGCCAACTGGAGACCTCCCTAGATGTGTCTGCCTGGTATCTCCCAGGGCATTGGTGGCTCTCTATGGCTGCCTTCTGTTTTGATGCTTGCTGTGACTTCCAGGAAAGAAAGCACCTCCCTTAAATTAACACCATTTCTGGTACATAGTTTAAATCAGTTTGTCAGGAAACCAGCAAATGTGTCAGGCCTAACAGCCTTCTTCCTAGTCTCTCATTTCTCCTTTTGAAACCCTATTTGTGCACATATCTTTTTACGTCTCTACATCTTATAACAGGGCTTGATATATTATTAGATTCAGCTATAATCGCAGATATTAACCTGTTATGTAGTTGTGGTAGACAAAATACTGCCCCTCAATATGTTCATGTCTTAATCTCTGGAACTTGTGAATATGTTACCTTATCTGGTAAAAAGGACTTTGCAATGTGATTAAATTAAAGGTTTTGAGATGGAGGATTATCCTGGATTATCTGGGCAGGCCTAATGTAATCACAAGGGTCTTTATAAGAAGAATTCATGAGAGTGAGAGTCAGAAAAGGACGTGTGATAACAGAGGTTAAAGTGTGTGCCTTGAAGACGGAGGACGGGCCATGAACCATGGGATGTAAGCAGCCTTTAGAAGATGGAAAAGGCAAAGAAAAAGATTTTCCTGGAACTGCCTGAAGTAATTACAGCCCTGCTGACACCTGGTTTCAGTCCTGTGAGACCTATTTCAGATTGCTGTCTTCTAGAACTGTAAGATAATAAGTTTATGTTGTTTGAATCCACCAATTTTGTGGCAACATAAAACTAAAATAGTAGTCAAATTTTATCAATCATTGTTTTTTTAGCTTCCTAGGTTTGGAGTCATGTTTAGAAAGACCTTTACCACTCTGGGATTATAAAACTTTTCTTATCTCTTTTTGAAACTTCCAGGGTCTTAGATTTCATTACTTTACTAGATCGACTAATTGAAGGGGCCAGCCAGAGGTCCATATCTTGCACTGAAAGAATAGCAAGATGGAAGCATGGATGGAAGAAGCCTTGTCCATCTGACCTTTGAACTAGGGCTTGTCTTTCCCTACAGGAGTCTATTAGCACAGGTGGGGATGGCCACTTACTGTCTGGCCGGCTGATACTCAAGACTGCAAAACTTAGACTTGGGCATAGTGTGCCAGGAAAGGGTGAAGACTGAGGGAGCCAGAGTTCTTGTGAGAAGGGATGTGTTTTCTGTAGTTGGAAAGGGGAGGTGGAATGTCCCATATTCCTGTGAGGAGATTCAGGTAAGCATATAAACCCAAGGGCAGGACGGAAGGCCTGAGGAATCAGGGTCAGCTACATAATTTGTGGGACCCAGTGAAAAATGAAAATGTGGGGCCCCTTGTTCAAAAAATAGGAAAAAGTGCTGTCAGAAGTGCTAAAATATAAAGCTTTTTCCTTTCTTCTAGTCTCTCTTGACTTATCGTGGTGTTTCTTACTTTCTATTTAACCTCATTCTAAGTAAATCTAAAAAAATGTAGTCATTCTAAGTAAAAAAAAGTTAGAATTTTAAATTGTTAACATGAAGTTTGCCCTTCGTCTTTATATCATGCAATGCCAGATGTAATGCAAATATTAATTAAATATTAATGCATTTAGCTCATGTGGAATCACCAAAATTATACAATTTTTATTTTGTAGCTGGTACATGCATACATTGATTCTTGTTATTTATAGATTCTGTGTTTGCAAATTTGCCTACTTGCTAAAATTTATTTGTAACATCAAAATCAATACACTTGGTACTGTTGGTCATTCATGGTCATGCAAATGTACAGAGTGGGAAAAATTTCTATCAACCAACACTCATCTTCCCACCTGAGGTTGAACAAGGCAAAATTCTGCTTTCTTATCTCAGCTCTCAAACTATGAACAAGTGTCTTTTCTATGGTCTATTTAGTGCCACATTTTCTACACTTTCGTGCTTTTTGTTGGTGATTTCACTGTTTCAAACGACCTCCAAGTGTAGTGCTGAAGTGCAATCTAGTTTTTGAAGGTCAGGAAGGCTGTGATGTGTGATGTATGCTAAATAAGCCTCATTTAGGCATGAGTTATATAGTGCAGTTGGCTGTGAATTCCAATGTTAATGAATCAACAATATGTGTTAAATATGTGTCTTTGAACAGAAACACACATAGAACAAGGTTGATGAAATGTGACCAGAAGCTTGCAGGAACCTAGCTCTGTATTTCCCTCAGGAGCAGTGAGGTTAAATATTCACTAATTCAATGTTTACAGTGACTTCCTAGATTATAATAACCATGAATAACAATAATTAATTGTATTTCATTCTTACCAGAACAGTGGAAACACTGCACAAAATAACTCATCAGTTTTTACTCCTGTGATTATGATTTATAATAACAAATGTGAATATATTTTTGCTCTTTGTCCCGTTTCTGATATAGAGCTTATAAACCCTTGGAATTTCCTAAGTGATGAGAGTGACAAAGATACCTTTTGCTATGTTAATGGTGACGTTTGGATCATACCTAAGGATAAGGGCCAAGAGAGCCAACCACGTGATTAGAGGGTTGCAAATTTCAGAGTCCTGCCCCTGCCCACCCCCAAGGAGGGAAGAGGAGCTGGAGGTTTAATGTGTTGTCAATAGCCAATGATTTAATCAATCGTGCTTATGTAATGAAGTCTCCATAAAGCGCAAAAAGACAGGGTTTAAAGAGAGCTCCCGAGTTTGGTAAACCAGAGTACTTTCACCACGAGGATAGAATCTCCTTTGTTTGGGACCTCGCCCAGTGAAGCTCTCTCTCTCTCTTTTTAATTTTTTTTAAAAAACTTTATTGGGGAACAGCCATGGTCACCAGTTACACTTTGCTTTCATGCTGTGTTGGCATAGTTGACTCTTTGAAGGAGGGTGCAGCCCACAGTGGCCGTCGAACCAGTAACCTTGGTGTTAATCAGCACCACGCTCTCACCAACTGAGCTAACCGGTGGCCCTAATGTATCTCTTTATCTGGCTGTTATTTCATATCCTTTAATAGCCTTTGCAATAAATTGGTAATCTAGTGAATAAATGGGTTTCCTAAGTCCTGTGAGCTGCTCCAGCAAATTAATCAAACCCATGGAGGGGGTCCTGAGGATCTCTGATTTATAGCCAGTCAGTCAGGAGCACAAGTGACAATGTGGACCTTCGTTTGGCTTCTGAAGTGGAGGGCAGTCTTGTGGGACTGAGCCCGTAACCTGTGGAATCTGATGTTATCTCTGGGTAGATAGCGTCAGAATTAATTTGAATTGTAGGACACGTAGCTGGTGTTGGAGAATTGCTTGGTGGTGTGGGAATGTCCCATATGTCACACTTGTTGATCAGAATTGTTACCTCCACTTCTTGATACATGCACATTCTGCCAACACTCTCCACTTTCCACTTATTGAGAGTAAGGGAAGGCTAAAAGGAATGGAAACTATAGGTGACCCTTTTTTCCCCTTTCTTGCTATGTCATTTTCAGCAGGTGGTTAACTAATCTAAGGAAGTAACAGAAGAAAGAAAAGATATGACAGGTTTCCTTGGTGGTTTGTGCCTTCTTTCTGTGACACCAGCTTATTGACTGGTTTAAGACTAGAGTTTCTAGAAGTATTTGCAAGTCAAAACAGGCCCTCAGCCCACAGGGAACCAGAAGTGATAATAAAGCTCCATGATACTAAGGCAGTACTTAGGGAGGAGACATGCCGGAAGGGCCGTGAAATCTTGTCTTGTGGTTGCTGTCAGAGTGTGAGTGACAGGGAGGGAGAAGGAGACTTAGAAAAACTCAGTATTTCATATTAAACAGTATTCTGAATGAGGTCACAATCAATATAATGTTAAGTTTGAATAATTAATTCACTAGATTTATCTAATTAAGGAATTATAATGGATTATTATTATATCTATTTTCTCATCTGTTGGGAGCCGGCTGCACCTCAGTGTCTGACATGGCCTATCGCACTGCTATTGTGACAAATCCTGAAGCTCTGGCTGAGAAAGATACTGCTTTATGTTTTGGAAAATTTAAATTCCCCTTTGGATGCCCCCAGTAGGATAAAGATCTGACACCCCTTCTTATATTGATTGTTTTATTTACTTTAACCAAATTAAGTGAGTTTTAGACATATTACGATAATTCTGTTTTACTGTTAGTTCTTAGTGATAGTTCTTAGTGATAGACAAGTTATGCACCTTATAATTCTTAAGATCCTGTTTAGCCAGTAGTGTTTGAAACAATTGCTAAGTAGTAAACATCCTTTAAGTGCCAAGGCAGGAACTCAGCTCTGGCCATTATGGGAAGAAATTCAAACATAGTTAGGATAAGTTAGTCATTAGTGAAGAACTGATCCGCCCGTACCCTGTAATAGAAACATCGTGAGGAAGTAAAATTCTGAGAAAAACAAACTTCTAAGGAAAATAGACCCTGGGAAGGAAGGAACATTGAAACTATGTAGAAAACAATTTCCTAATGGATAAAGGGTTAAACTTGGAAAAACAACTTTGGGAAAAACAGCTCAATGATGTAAATAGTTACCTGCCCAGTATAAAAAGGACATGCTGTAAAAATAAAGTGAGACATTAATTCTTGAAAAAGCGCTCCTGTGTCTCCGCGTGGACTCCGCCTCCACCTGAGGGAACCCCTGGACTTGGGGGAGCTGGTCTCCCGCACTCATCCTGATCTTGAAAACATTTCCTGTGTTTAGCATTATCAGGCATATGAGATCAGATAATTACAGCAATTGGGCATTCGGTTTAACTCAAAAATTTCTGGCAACTATTACGAGAAAATAAAACTGTAAAGAATAAATTATAATTTTATAGGAAGTTTTTTATCCATTAATTTGTAAAAATTCTCAGAACAAGAAATAAACAGAAAGGTTTGCTATCTAACATGAGACAATCTATGATTTATTAATCATTCTTAATTTGCGAGAATGTATATAAGTGAAACTGGCTTACTGGGGTATAAATATGAGTTGGCTTTATTTTTTTCCAGGACCTGAATCCTAACTGTGGTCGGTTGAACCTCCCTTTCCTACTGGTGGTAGCTTGCTTAACTTATTTTGATGCCATAATTTTTCATCCCTTCTTGGTTATGAGAATTCTCTCATGCCAGTACTTAAGATTAATTCTGGCTAAATTTTTGTTCTCACATCTGATACAATCCCTCCTTACTTGACTGGGTGAGATTGCCATCCTCTCTATGTGTTTGTTGTTGCTTCCCTGGCTGTCAGCACCAGACTGACATGGTGCCCTCTGTGTGGTAGGAATTTAAATGCTGGCCACTTGTGGAGTGAATCTGAGAGCCCTGAAGAAATCTACCCACAATACAGTCATGAGACATGGGAGAACTAGCTCCTGGAATAACTTCCCTTTATCCTACTATTTTATTCCCTTCAGGCTGCTATAATAAAAACACCACAGAGGGGCCGGCCAAGTGGCTCAGTTGGCTAAGAGCGCGAGCTGTGACCAACAGGGTTGCTGGTTCTATTCCTACACGGGCCAGTGAGCTGTGCCCGAGCTGAGCTGCTGCTGAGCTGCCAACAGGTGGCAGGATGGCTCAGCTGGTGAGAGAACATGCTCCTAACAACAAGGTTGCCAGTTTGACTCCCGCATGGGATGGTGGGCTACGCCCACCCGCAACTAAGATTGAATACGGGCACCTTGAACTGAGCTGCCCTGAGCTGCTGATGGGCGGTCGATTGCTCAGTGGTTAGAGCTTTCGCTCTTAGCAACAAGGTTTCCGGTTCAACTCCCCCATGGGATGGTGGGCTACACCCACCTGCAACTAAGAGCAACTAATACTGAACACGGCACCTTGAGCTGAGACGCTGCGAGCTGCCCTCGAACGGCTAAATGGCGACTAGACTTGGAGCTGGGCTAGCTGCCCCCTCCACAACTAAGATTGAAGGACAACAACTTGGCTGTTCCCCTTCCCCAATTCCCCAAAACTGTACTCCTTCCCCAATTCCCCAATAAAATCTTAAAAAACAAAACAAAACACCACAGACTGGGTGATTTAACCCTTTCACTGTTGATTGATTTCAAGTTTTTTTTTCAAAATGTTTAAAAAATCCACAAAAATTTGATATTTTGACTGTTTTATGCATTTAATAACATTTTGAGCTGCTTTGTACATAAATGACGTTATTTTTATTTTAAATTTTTGTTATATGGTAATAAATTTACCATTATATTGAATTTTAGCAAAAAATACTCAAAACATAATAAGTGGTATCAATTAGATTTAAGCATAGATAAATTAGAATCTAATGGCATTGATGACAAAAAATTGACAAAATGTTACACAATATGGGGCCGACCGAGTGGCGCAATCGTTAAGAACTGGCTTGGGATGCCAGAGGGCCCCGGTTCGGATCCCACATATGAGGGCCAGTGACACTGCCCTCTACAGCTAAG
>NW_017731484.1:1247209-1286107 GCF_001890085.2 Hipposideros armiger | reverse complement strand
CAACTTGGGCCAGTGAAGCAACGTCCTCCACAACTAGACTGAAGAACAAAAGGACAGCAACTTGTCTGTTCCCCTTCCCTCAATTCCCCAGCACTGTTGCCATCCCCCCAATTCCCCAATAAACATCTTTAAAAAAAAATGTTACACAATATGGCATACAAAACATCTTTGTTGTTGATAGTGAAAGCCACAAGAAAACATCCAAATGTCACAGCAAAAGTTAAACAACAAACATTTATTTCTCACAGTTCTGGAGACACCAGATCAAGGCGCCAACAGATTTGGTGCCTGGCGAAGGCCCACTTCCTCACTCAGATAGCTTTCGTCTGGATGTGTCCTCACATAGTGGAAGGGTGAGGGGGCTTTCTGGGGTCTCTTTTATTAGGGTCCTAACCTTATTCATGAGGACTCCACCTTAATAACCTAAATCACTTCACAAAGGCCCCACCTCCAAATAGTATTACATTGGGGATTAGGTTTCAGCATATGATTTTGGAGGCACACCAATTCAGTCTCTAACACTCATGCAAGTGCTTGTGAGGCCACCTCAGATTTGTCCTAAAGGCCCTTGCCTGGCATCGTCTTGAAATGGTGCCAACCAGATGGCCCAAGCCCAGTCAACTTCCCCTGGTGACGCTGTTATTGTTGCCATGCCCCACAGTGGGTGGCCAGCTGCTTCATAGCCTCCCTTTCAGTTCTGGCAATACTCTCTTCTTTCTCCTACGGCATCAAGCACTCTGCAGAAGGAGATGGTTACCACCCCCAGGGATGGGGGTAGTGAAGGAGAAAAGAACCTCTCTTCCTGACGAGCATACTCCTCAAAGGCTAGCCTCAGCCACCTCTCAGTCCTCTCCCGTGGAGCAGGGACATGGAGCAGTAGAGAGCAGCATATGGAAGGACTAATTATCTTACTCTCGGTAAGCCCTGACCCCTAACAGCTGGTGGCACTGTGACCTCAGAATGTGGGGTGTTTTACACCTTTATGGCTCAGCTTTAGGCCTTAGCCTAGATTCCTGAACAACAGTAAAACCTTTCTCAACCTTTTATGGTATAAGTAGGTGCACTGAAGCCACATCGCCAATCATCAATTATCAATAACCTGCCTTTATCTTGGCCTTGTGCTAAGAGCAGAGTGAATGTAAGGGACTTAAATGCATTTAAGTCAAAATACGCCTGACTTAATGAGGCAGCAGGCAAAAAGATGCAGTTTGATAGGGGAGATTGAACGTATACACGTATGCTCACAAATAATGCAGAAAACAAACACCCAGAACAATTAAGCCAGCATGTGCTTTATGTTACATCCATTTTGCTGAAGAAGGAACAAAGACACACTTATTTCAGTGGGTCGAGCCTTTTGTCTTGACTCCCAGCTTTATTCATATTTTAAAATTATTTGTTTTAAAATAATTTGCAGAAGAGTTGTAAAGATAGTACAGAGAATTCCTGTATACACTTCTTCTCTTAATGCTAACATCTAAGAAGCTAACATTGATATACTAATATTAACTAAAATGTAACTTTTTTTTTCCTGCTAATGTCCTTTTTCTGTACCAGGATGTGATCCAAAGATTACTTAGTTATCATGTAGCCTCAGTGTCCTCCAACCTGACAGTTTCTCAGCCTTTGTGTTTCATGACTTGAACACTTTTAAGAGTTCTGCTCAGGTATTAGTAGAATGTCACACAATTTGGATTTTCTGATCTTTTTCTCATGATAAAACTGGGATTGTGGATTTGGGAGGAGAATACCACAGAGGTGAAGTATCCTTCTCCTTGATCACATAGCAATACAACTTATTACCAGCGAGTTATCCTTGATCATATGGTCAAGGTGATGTCTGCCAAGCTTCTCCACTGTAAATTTACTTTTTTCCCCATTCCATAGTCTATTTGTTAGAAAATTGTTACTAAATCCAGCCCACACTGAAGGGAGGAGTATCAAATAATTTGTGGACATGTGTTAAAATCATCACAGTAATTAATAAATATTTTGGGGATATGCAGCTATCTTATTTCTCCTTAAATCTTTCTCCTTACATTTTTTGTCCTTAAATTTTAGCATTCATTAAGAGTTACCCACAGCAATTATTCTGTGTGACTTAATGGTGATTTTCTTTTCCCCTCATTTCTTCTACATTTATTACTTGTAATTTATCTGTCAGGAAGATTTATCCCTTTCTTCTATTTTATTTGTTTATTTGACCATTGGTATGGATATCAATCATGGATATTTATTTTTTGTTCTTTGGGTTATAAATTTACATTATAATTATTTTTATTGCTCAGGTTGTTCTAGCTTCGCCTTTGGGAGCTCTTTCAGTTGGCTCCTGTAGACACGCCCTCATCTTTTCTTTCCCTGTTCACCGTTCTCATTTTCCTTCCCTTCCCTTCCCTCCCCTTCTCTTCCTTTCCCTACTTTTCTCTTCCCTTCCCTTCCCTTTTCTACAAGACAATCAAGCTCATCCTGTATTTTCTCTAGCCAAGCCCTAGAAATAGTAATTTCTCCAAGGAGCTCTGTTTCCTTTTATCGGAGAACAATATTTAGAAACTAAGATCTGAGGCTAAGTGTGTTCATCGCTACTGGGGTGCCGTTGCTTCTGGGCTCCGTAGTGGACAAAGCTAAGAAATGTATTATACTAACTTGTGTCTATATTTATTTCTGTACCTATTCATATATATTAAAATAAATATGAGTTTAAACTGTACCCCCAGCTTTAATCCAGTGCCACAGAGTTCATTGGAGCCTTTCTTACTTGTTTTTTTGTTACTTCTTTCTCAGATAGTAAGAAACCTGCCTCTCCTTATTTATAACATGTTTACTTACTTGTTCAACCTTAGTATACATTTAAAGTAGTTTCAGGATTGCTAACCTATATGCCTGTGAAACTCAAATTTACCATCTAGAGAACAGTGTTTAGGTAGAATTCTTTGTGTCTTTATCTTCCAGTTTCAAGTGAAAACATTGTTTCCCAAAGTTAATTAGGCCAACTCCTCCCCCCCCCCCTTCAGTGATGTTATGTCATATATTTGTAATACAGTTAGATTCATTCCATTTATATTCCATCATGGAGTCCCCTGACAGCCTGGTTAATTTTTTTTTAATTTGCATGCAATAAAAGTCAGTCTGTATGCTATACAGTTCTTTTTGCAATTTCATAGATGCATGGATTCATGTAGCCACCCACCACAGTACCATACAGAACACCTCCAATACCTTAAAAATTCCTTTGTAGTAAACTCCTCCCCTTCCCTCAAACCTCCCAATCACTAATCTGTTTTCTATCCCTATAGTTTCACCTTTTCTAAAATGTCATATAAATGGAGTAATACAATATGTAGATTTTTAGGCCTAGCTTCTTTTATTTAGAAAAATGCATTTAAGATTTGTCTATGTTGCGTGAATCAATAGTCCATTCCTTTTTTTACTGTTGAGTATGGATATTCATTGTATGAATACACTGCAGTTTATCCTTTCACTTGTTGAAGGAAATCTGGGTTATTTCTAGTTACAGGCAAATGAGAATAAAGCTACTATAAGCAGTCATGTATGGTTTTTTGTGTGAACACAACGTTTCAGGTCATTTGGGTCAATACCTAATAGGGGAATGGCTGGGTCATATAAGTGTATGTTTATAAGAAATTGCCAAACAGTTTTCCAAAGTGGATGCTATGCTTTGCAATCCCATCAGCAAGGAGTGAGATTTCTTACTATTCCACATCTTGTCCAGCATTTGACTGTCCACCTTCACTTTGAAGTGGAAACTGTTCCCCACCCCCACTCCCACTTTTCCTTTCTTTTTGGCCTCTGCCCAGATTACAAAATAATCTGTAGTTTTCCTTTTCAGCCTGCTGGTATTTAGTGAAGGTAATGGTTTTAGACTATATTTCCACTGTGCACTAAAGTACTCCCCTATTTTAGCAAACGTTTTAGCAAACGTTCTTAGGTTGGTTTGAGAGATAATGGCATCCTACTTGAGAAGAATTTCTTTCTGGCTTTCCCAAACCTCTGCTTTGTGAGCCCCTTAGCACCCTACTCATCTCAGCCTCTTTTTAGCCTACCCGAGTGAATCCGCTGAAATACGAGGATAGCCATGGGTCTTCACTAGAAGACCTGTAGTGGCTTTGGATCTGGCAGGATAGATCACTCCATGTAGAGTTCCAGCTGGGTGGCTGGGTCTTAATTCATCAGGAAGGAGCTGTGTGTCTGGCCCCTGCTCAGAGCCCCTGCCTCCTAAGTTGGTAGCTAGCATATTCTCGTAGTCATTAGAGTCCTTATTTGACATCTCTTCTTCGTGTTTCATCTGACTGTTCTCACTCTGAGAAGATGGCTCATAAATCACATAATCCCCTAAATCCAGGGACCTCCCTGATTGCATGACAAGTTGGACATGGGTCTCTAGACCATCTGTTCTGCTCTCTACATGGTCTATGTTTGAGGGTGTCACTTTTTCTGCCTGCTGCTGGCTTCCATTGAGATATGTTGGTGGGACATTTTCATACTCTCTGCAGCACTGAACAGACACCCAGGGATGCTTCTCCTGGATGGCCCTGAGATCCAACCCATCCATATTGACATAGTCATTTGAGGTCTGAGAAGAACCTTCTTCATCAGTGAGTGGATCATTGCTCTCAGTTCCTGGAGACCAAAAACTGGTGCAGTCACTGGCATTTCCACACCCTTTGTCTCCTTCCTCAGTAAACTTCATCTCCTGGGCACTTGAGAGGACAAAGAGGTTCTTGGGAAGGGTGTTGTTAGAAGCTAGAGTCTCAGCAAATTCTTCTGCTGTGGGGACATTGACATAATCTCTTGAATCCTGTGAAGAAATGCTCGTGCAGTCTCCAGATGCTCCGACATTGACATGGTGTGCTGAGAGAGTGAGGTTCCCACACATCTGGGGCCGCATGGCATTGTCATAAATGCCCACAGCATAACCCACAGCGTGAGTATGGGTCCTGTGCACCTGGAGGGCATTGCTTGCTGGGGAGGGCTATGAGCAAAAAGAGAAAGCCAGTGACAAGATGGAAGCAGAAATATGGATAAAGCCTTTCTTCTTCCCCACCCAGTGCTGCTATCTGATCATTTCTTCATTCAGCTTACCACCTGGGAGAAAAGCTCTGAATCAGGATTTCCAAATGCAAGTCTTTAGATGCTATATAGGTCTGAGCAAAATGGGCTGAGTTTAGGGAAAGCAATGGTGTAAATTTGATAATAAGTAGTAACTGTTTTTTTGGCCACAATGTGGGGGTTCAATGGGGTGTGGGGAGAAGCATAAAATGTGCTGCCTCAGAGCACATTGAGGGGCAACATAGAATAGCGGCTAAAAGTAGAGACTTGGGCTCAGACTGAAAGTATTAATCCCAACCTCACCACTCTGTGCTGATTTTGGGCAAGTTACCTAATCTCTCTGTGCCTTAGTTGCCTAATTTATAAAGTGAGGATAATTTTAATACCTATATCATAAGGTTTTTGTGAGGAGTAAATGGATTACTACGTGTAAAGTATTTAGAATAGCTCCTGGAACCCAGAAAACACTAAGATATGCTTGCCATTATTATTAAAGCGGCAGCTGACACAGACTCACCTGATTATGGCCATTTAGGGATGCTGGTCTGATGTTTCCAGAATTTCTGAATTTTCAAGAAAAGCTGGATATCTGGCCTTTAATGTGAAATTTTTTTAGATTTTCAAATGTTGGCCACTTGCTCAAAATGTTTTTCAAACATTTAGTGTAAGCTAAATATATCTGTAGGCTGAAGTCAGTTTGGAATCTAAGCTCTAGATGCAAAATCCCCTCAGGACCTACCCAAGTCTTGGAATGAAGTTTCCTCTTTCCTGCCCTTTACCAGTGGAGTCCAGGGATGGGACAGGTGGGAAGAGGAGGAAGCAAAGCTGGCAACATGGAGGTGGCCACATGGTAAAGACAGGCTAGGTAACACCACCATCAGCAGCGTAACTGCATTTGCTTGACCACAAAACTGCAGGGACTGATTCTTGAACAAACGAACAAGATCTTAGCTGTGGAAATGGGCACCCCGGTCTTCAGAGCAGTCCCTCTGCCCCACACTGAGTGGGACTCCTCCGTGGGAGCTGCCTTCAGAGCCAGAGCATAAGACACATGGGGTTATTAGTTGTAATACTCCCTTGGTAACCTCAAAGGATAGCTCCCATCTGATCGAACATTTTCTACACCAGTGCTCAGTGACTTATGACTATTTCTGCTGTTGAGGATAATTGAAATAATTTGACACAAGCCCCAGAAGTAATTCCCAAAGCAGGGTTTTAAGTCTGCTTTGAACACCAACAGCAATGCTGGAATATCTGTGACCCTCTGGAGGTGATTACTTTGAAGAGACTATGCTCATTTGAATAAACATATTATCACGTCTTTGTTAAAACAACCCATTGCAGCTCTAACATCATGTCCTGGAGTACTTGTGCCCTGGTGCCCTTCTTAAAATCTCAACCACGTGCTCGTATCTATCGTAATTTTTCTCCTTGGGCAGTAGGGAGGTCCTGAGGCTAGTCTTCCAGGTTTATTAATAGAGCCGCAAGGGCAAGTGCCAAAGGACACGTTGTTCAACTGTGGTGACAAGATCGGGGACCTATGACTCTTTCACCTCAGTTTTTCTGCCAGAAACAAGTCGTTTCTCCCAAGAGGCTGGTCATTTCACATAATTCTTACCATATACGCTGAGGGAGGGCTGTCAGAGTTTCTGGAGAGGAGGCTCTCAGTACTGAAAATGCGTGTACACCTTGACTGGTGTCTCCCTGAAAGGACAGAGAACAAATCCTAATGACAGTTAGCCAGTCCTAGCTTCAGCCTCAACACTCCCTGCATCGTGAGTGAAGTGGGTTTGTGTGGTGTCTGGTATTTGCGGGCTGGTGTTCTGTGGTGAGAGGGTCAGAGCTACAAGGATGATACGTTCTGAGACCTGGAGCCCTCCTCAGCTTTCACAATCCCAGCGAACACGAGCGAGCACAAGGGTGTTGAGGCTCAGAAGGAAGCTCCTGGTGTGAGCCCTCCCTGCCCATAAGCTGGAGGCCGTGTTCTCCTTCTGAGTGTCCTCCCCAACCCTCGACGTACCCATCTGCCCTCTACTACCTTAACATCAAGAAAAATCAAAACCCCAAACTTAGACAACTTCTGTTCCCTTTTTAGAGCTCTCTACCCCTCCTCCCCACTGGAGCTGCATCTTATAGCCTATCTATTCCATTCTCTTCTATGTTCCCTTATGGGCAGAAAGTTCTAGAAATTTAGAGGAAGTTGCTTGTAGCTAGTGAGAGGTGCATTTTGGAGCAGAAGTTTGGTATGTCTGGCCTCTATGGTTTAGAAAGAAAAACCTACCCAGTTCTTCTTGCCTCCGGGGCAAGAAGTTGTAAATATTTTTGGCTCGTTGCCTGGGTCGAGGCAGAGTCCGTAAGGGCATGACAGTAACTCGCAGGTAAGGACCTCGCCCTGCATGGCAACGAGAGAGAAGGGGACTCTTAGGTGTGAAATGGTCCCTGAAAGTATTTCCTCACTCTGAATCATAAAAACTGAATTTTTAGACTTGGTAAATTCCATTTGAGTTCTAAGAATAGGGGACTTGGTGAACAAAGCAGGGAGAGAAAATGGGGGCCCAGGGTTACTAGAGTAATGACTTTCAAAATGGAACCACAATCAGCACTGAGACTTTTGGAGCCATAACCTAGGATCTTGAATGAATCAAGGAACAGTGTGCTGGATAAGTACAGAGGACTCCCTGGTGCAATAGCATATCCCTAGAGTACAAACTGGGCTTTAAATGCCAGGCTAGATCATTAGTCCTAGTGTGTCTCAATTTGGGACAAACAAGGGACTCACGCTTTTTCCATTTATTCCAGTTCCACAGGACACAGAGAACCGCGATGACCAGGAGGACGGCGAGGAGTCCCGCAAACCCCGAAAAGATGCTGCTGCTCTCGTCTTTATATCTATGAGGAAAACCGAGTGCCAGGACCCAGCTGTGGGAGGGTGGGGAGGTTGGAGAAGTGCTTCTTTCAGGAGTTGGAGCCCATTTGGAATGGGAGCTGGGTAAAGGAAGGCCAGGGTGGGGTGGTGGGCTGTGTAGTGGAAGAGAGTCACTTCTTCACGGACAGAGGGAAATTGGACACAAGAGACGGACTATCCCATGTGAATGCCTATTGGATGCCAGGGGTTTGCATGTGCTACTTATTTAACCTTTACAACAATCCCATACTCAAGGAACCTGAGATTTAAACTCCGAAAGGTAAATTCACATATCAGAGATCGCACAGGTAGGAAGGACCAAGGTTGGAATGTGAGTCTAGGTATGTTTTGGCCCAAAGATCATGCTCTTTCCACTGGATCACACTGGCTTCCAAATTTTCAGAGTCAAGTTCATCTGCCCTTGCTTTCCCTCATTCCCAATCCTGGGTGGATTACCCAATTTACAGTTAGGGTGTGGCTCTGTGACAGTCCAGCTTGTGTGCACGTGGGTAACCTTCACAGGACCAACAACTTGTGGAGCTGGCCTCCAAGCAACACTCTGTTCTGTTGAATTTAACCAATGCAAATGCACCGAGCAAGTTCTGTGCCACTTCTGCTACAAGGGCTGGCATTACTGCTCTGCGTTGCCTTGTTACTGTCACAGCAATTAGCCAGAAGGAAGAACTAGCAGGCATGCTACCCCCGAATATTAGGAACCAGGTCATCCATCAGGGAAGGTTTTCATCCTCCTGAGTTCTAGGCTTGTTTATCCAACTTTATACTGGACATTTCCACTAGGCTGCCTGACATCTCAAACCAAATCTGTCTGAAACAGAACTCCTGTTCTCTCCCCATAAATTTGCTCCTCCGCTGGGATTTCCCATCATCTAATAGCTCAGTCTAAAACCATCCTTGACTATTCTCTTTCTTTCATGACCCACTTCTAGTCAACCAGCAGATTCTGTTGCTCAGCCCTCGGCATCTATCCCAGACCCGATCACCTCTCATTCCTCCATTGCCACCTTCGGGCCTAAACCACTGTGTGTTCCATATGGACCTTTGCAATAACCTTCCTAATGGGTCTCCTTGCTTTCACTCTCAGCCCCAACACACTATTTTCAAACATGAGCTAGTGTGACCCTCTAAAAGGTAAGTCAGATCACATCCCTCCTCTGCTTGCAACTCTCCATGACTTGCCATCACACCTGGGATAACAGCCATAATGAGGACTTCATAGTCCTACCCAGTGAGGACTTCACGGTACCTGATGTTTTGGCCTCTGTCCATCTTCTGACCTCATTTCCTACCAACTTTGACTTTGACCACCAGGGTTCCTTGCTGTTCCTTGCCCACGCAAATCATAGTTCTATCTCAGACCTGCTGCTCTCTCTCTCAACTGTCTGCATGGCTCAGTCCTTCATTTCATCCAGGTCTTTTCTGAAATGTCACCTCCTCAGGTAGGTCTTCCCTGGCCACACCGATTACTCTCAGTCCCTCACCCTGATTTTTCTTAATAGCATTTATGACTGATGTTATATTATACATTCATTTGTTTATCTGTTTCTGACTCTCCCACTTGATTGTAAGCTCCAGGTCACAGACTTGTCTACCCTGTTCACCTGGTACCTGGAACTGTGCCGGGTACTTAGTAAGGGTCTGATGAATATTGGTTAAATGCATGAAGAGTGAATTAATAAACATACGAATAAATACAGAAATCGTTTTATGGGGGGGCACTCCAGGGTTCTGACTTTATTAATTCACCCCCATCAATGCTCCTGTCTACCTGCAAGTGACATGTGTTGGTCATGGTGATATTTATTTCCCCAAATTACAGCGATTTAAAATTTATTATACTTGAGTTCTGTTGTTGTCATAGTGCTGAAATTTATACCTACCAGTGTTCCTAAACTTTCAACTGCAGATGGACTTTCAATTTTGTTAGTAAGATCTTGAAACTAAAGATATAGTATTGGGTTGTCATGACACATAGACGCATAGAAGCATAGAAACAATATGTTATGACTTTTCCGACAACCCAATAGTAAAATTGATATCTACAACTAGTTCTGTGAGATTTTATGTCCTAAGGATATATCTTCGTCACAGCTACGATTATATTTTTTATTCACGGCAAATTTTTAGGACCTAAAAACACAGCTTTGGACAAAGTGGGCCTTTTGTTTTCAGCATGGTGGGACCTAGTATTTTTCTGATTGGTGGAATCTGAAATAGGGAAGACTGAGAACTGTGATCAGGGCCTCTGAGAGGTGAGAAATCCAACCAAGCCAGGCAGCTATCTCTCAGGAAATCCTGTGTTATCATAGCTTTTCCTCTCTCCCAACGACTCCTTTTACTCTTCAATTCCTATTCCTTTATCTCCCAGAAATCTTGAGCAAACGTCTCTGAGCCTAGAGTTTGATGGTTTTAGTGAACTTGAGCTTGGTTACAGATGGCAGAACTGCAGGGTAGAAACCCCCCCAGGGTAGACCAGGGCCCTCTGTGTAATTGAGGGAAGGGTGGAGCTCTCCACCCTGAGCCACTTACCTGTCCAACCTGCCTAGAGTTGCTGGTAGAGAGCTGGGCTCCCAGGTACTTCCTCTGATTTCTGAAAGGGTTGGGGTGATGACATCCATTGTCACAGGAACCTCTTTGGCGTCAGCTTCTCCTTGTAAGCCTTCTCTTCATCATAATCAGCTAGCTAGCATGTCTGCCACTTTTCCTGGCTTTTCCAAGTTGCTGTCTCCCAGAAGAAAAGGGAAAATTGGTTTGCATTTTACATTTAATCCTGTGCGGTGAAACCACTTTTTTTAGTAGATAAGAATAACAGAAATCCTCCTGGTCTCCATGACTTCCAAACAATCCAAATACACAACTTTTTAGTCTCACAATTTCTGCTTCTGAAATCTTTATTCACCAAAGTCCTTCACAAAAAACAAACAAAAACAAAAGTCTATTGGTTTTTAAACTTCCAATCTTTCTAGAAGTTTTCCCCCCAACAAACTCCCTACCTTATGTCTACCCCTGAAACGTCCAGGCTGACTTGACCCAAACTACGAAAACAACAGGTTTGGCTCTACCTGGATGTGGCTACCATGCCCATTGTAGAAGGGAAGAGTTCATCTGGGTGTCGTGCTCCCCTTAAGGTGGCTCAGGGAGAAGCCACCATTTTTGTCTTCTGCTGAAAGCGTGAGGGCCACAGAGGTGGAAACTGTCAAGAGGCTAGAGAGAGGTTCCGTGAGAAGCTCATCTTCCCCAACCCCCAAAGCAGAGAAAAGAGCAAACACTTTGCCAGAATGGAAACAGAGAGTCAGTGACAGGAAGTGATACCACCAATGTGCTAATGAAGCATGTGGCACAGGAAATGCTGCACAGCTTTTAATAAGAAAGAAAACATGTCTGCACCCCCTGTTCCCTGGATTGGCCAAGTGCGCTGTGGTCTGCGGAGAGTATGATTGCAGAGGGGCAAGGCGGCAAAGCATTCACCAATGGGTTGTTCACGCTGGGCTTCTGAGGTATTTAGTGTTTTATAAGCCTCCAAGTTTATAATTTTTTTTTAGCAGGTCTAAGGAGAACTAGAGGATGCTGTTTAGACACAAATGCAGATCTCTGGCACCCGATGCTAATTCATGGGTGGAGAGCATGAAGGTTGTTTTCATAAACACTGCCCAGGTGATTTTGACAGAGCTGATGTGTTTCACGTTTTGAGAAACTCTGTTCTGGGTATTCCCCCACAATGGAGCTGACGCTGGTTTAGCAGGGCTCCTGGAGGCCATTTCAGCCCTCCCTTTCCCCTTACTCCTTGGAGGTCTGCCCTCGGTGGCCCCAACTGCTGGCTGTCGTGCCCACAGGGCTTTTCTGGAGAAGACGGATCCAGTCCTGCTTGTTGTGCACCTGTCTCAGAAGCTGGCTGTTCATCCCCTGTGTCTAACTAAAGTTCCAAACTTTGAGGATTGTTCAAAATTTGTTTTTGTTTCCCTTCCCCTGTTCCTCTTACCAATCTCCTGAAGCTCTCTTTGCATCTTGGGACAGTCCAAAGAGAAGGGGCCAGTAAGACTATGAAAAGGGTGAGAAGAAGAGTCTCTGACTTTGCTTTCCAAAAGAAAAGGGATTCCCAGATGGATGGCAGGGAAGACAGCCAGTGCTTCATCACCATGCGTCCCTCCCATCTCTTCCTGATCACCCCCTGCCCTGCACCTGTCCAGGCTCTCACAGGTCCCCTAGGGGAGGAAGTCCCCAGAGCTCTGCCATTCCAGGTCCGCACTGCCCCCACACCTCCAAGTTATCCTTACCTGGCAAGAAGCAGAGATGGCTCAGAGGCAGCTGGTTCTAGAGCTGGAATCCGGGTCTCTGTCCACTTCTCCTTTAGATCGAGACTGAGTAAGAACTAGGACTCTTCAAGGGAGAAAGGTCCATTGCTCGGGTTAGTGGCTGGGACTATTGGAAGAGCGAGGCTCCCCAGGCTTGTCCTGAGCCACTGGCACCCATAGGAGACTGTGTGTGAACCAGGAACTTGCAAGATGATACATGGGAAGGCAGATAGAACCAAACCTTAGAACCCTGACTACTGCTTAAAACATTTTTTTTTTCCTAAAATACTTGCCCCTGCATGTGATCATCTCTTATCTACCCAGCCTGCGTGAGTCACACTCATCTTGCCTCTGGTCTTCTGATTCTCTCCTGTCTCACACTTGAGAAAATAACCTCCTCAAAGGAGGCTCTCAGGAGCAGGAGGAGCTCCAGGTTTCCAGGCCCTGACTGTGCCCTTCCACCGTGCTCTTCTTTGCCTCCCCGTGGGACACAAACCCATTAAACCAGCAATTAAACCACAAGATAGGTGTCTGAAGTTATTCATCGTAATAGTGGAAGGAAATTACTCACTCCCGGGAAACAGCATATATGTTTTAAATCTGATTGCTCTAGTGTGTCCCTTTAAGCACTTGTAATGATTTTCAGAGGTTGAATGTGACAAATGATTTTAAAGAATTGTTAAAGAGAAAACCACAGGCCCAAAATGGCCTCACTTGTGTTAAAGCCCACGTTAAGCCTAGACTTAATACTTGATTTAATTGCAGTTTCAGCTTCTCCCAGAAATATAATCTTAGTCAACCAGTCTGGGATTTACTGGTCAAGCACCCATAAAATAATCTGTTGCCTCAAAGGAAGAAGAGGAAATCTGCTTGACAAAACACTTGCCTTTCCCTTCTCCCACAAAAGATGTTCTGGTTTAAAAATAATCCTATTTTGGGCTGGCTGAGTGGCTCAGTTGGTTAAGATCTTGCTCAAGAGTTTGAGCTCTGAGCAACAGCGGTTCAATGCCTGGCCCGAGCTGAGCTGCCAAAAGGTGGTAGGATGGCTCAGCTAAAAAAAAAAAAAAATCCTATTTTTTTGCAGGGGGTGGGGTGGTGCGGCTGGGTGGCTCAGTTGGTTAGAGCACATGCTCTTAGCAACAAGGTTGCCGGTTCGACTCCCACATGGGATGGTGGACCGCACCCCCCACAGCTAGATTGAAAACAGCGACTGGACTTGGAGCTGAGCTGCACCTTCCAACTAAGATTGAAGGACAACAACTTGACTTGGAGCTGATGGGGCCTGGAAAAAAACACATTGTTCTCTGAAAAAAACACATTGTTCACCAATAAAGTTTTAAAAAAAATTTGTGATAAAAAATAATAAATAATTCAATTAAAAAAAATTTTTTTTCTAGTAACTTCCCTACCCCACCTTTCTTCCTATAAAAACCTTCCATTTTATACAGCCCCTCAGAGTGTCCTTCTACTTGTTGGATGGGATGCTGTCCCATTCATGAATTGCTTAATAAAGCCAATTAGATCTTCAGATTTACTCGGTTAAATTTTGTTAACAGTATTAAGATTCATTTTAAATAAAAGTTATGCATCCAAGTGAGCAAAGCCCTTTGAAGGAGAGGGTCTACACATTAACTCATCTATGTTGTTAATGTCAAAAACCTCTTAGAATCCTCTTTGGGAAGATAGAAGCCCTAGCATTAAGAGTATCAACATGAGTTTAGACCCTAAATTACTACTTGGGTGATCTTGGGCCAGTCCTGTAACCTTTTTGGGTGTTTTCTTGGCTGTAAAACGACAATAATAATAGTACTTGGGTAAAGCTGTTGTGAGAGCTAATTGGGCTAACAAAGAAAAAATGCTTGACCTTGGACTTGGCATGTGCAAGAGCTCAGTTAAATGGGCTGCTATTGTATTATTATCTCATGAGACATGAAGTTTATTTCTTTGTATTTAATGGACTTGCCCCTCGCTTTCTCTCCTTTCCTCCCTTGATGCTTAGCCTGCCTGCTTCCCATCACATGGGTCTAGCCACTGGCTTTGCCCATAAAATAGAGTTGGTCCCTGCCCTCATGCAGTGGTCAGTCTTGGCTGGCCACTTGGAAGGCACTCTGCATTCCAAGCAGACCCAGCTTTTTGTCATTTTTGTACTTGGGACCTTTGCATGACAAGTTTCTTAATTTTAATAGCAGTTTCTTCTTTTCTTGTAAAATTACCATGAAATCGCATTTTAAGAGTTTATATTGATTATTTGTAGGTTTGGGGGCTTGAGGTATTTTGTTACTTTATTTGGACACTTATTGCTACAAAAATCAAGTGTCATTTAAAAATTTTTTTATTATTTTAATAGGGCTGGCCAAGTGGTGCGTTGGTTAAGAGCTGGCTTGGGATGCCAGAGTGCCCTGGTTCGGATCCCACATATGAGGGCCAGTGACACTGCCCTCTACAGCTAGGATGCTGAACAACAGCTCAACCTGGAGCTGGGGTGCCGTGAATCGCCGGCGACGGCGTAGGCTGCAGCCCCTGCTGCAGTGGGTTGCCATGGGCTACCCTGTAGCCAGCAGCCAGCATGAGCGGCCAGCAGCCGCAGTGAGCGGCCGTCCAGAAGCTGGCGAGTGATCTGCCTCATCCAGAAAGAGCACAATGATGGTGCCAACTTGGGCCAGTGAAGCAACATCCTCCACAACTAGACTGAAGAACAAAACGACAGCAAGTTGTCTGTTCCCATCCCCCAATTCCCCAATAAAAATCTTAAAAAAAAAATCATTTTAATAAAAAGTGCCTAAGTGTCGCCACCTCTGCGAAGCCTTCCCCTTCTGAGAAGCGGGTTCTTGTTTATCTGTGTCCTCACAGCACCATGCATGATAGTGACTGTCAGTTGTTGAGATTAGTTGTTAAAGTGTCTGACTCCCCAAGCCCAAGTAGACTTCGAACCCCTTTCAGGCAGAAACTGTTTTATTTGCTGTTATCTCTGGCATTTTGCACAGTGCCTAACTGTAAGAGTAAACTGGGCCCTCTGAGTTCTCTTAGGTGCTTATTGCTGCTGTGAATTTATGACCTCAGCGTATAATGGGTGAGAAATTGATGAAGAAATCAGCCAGTGTCCAATGTTTCTTCCTGTGTGCACTCATCAGCCAAAGGAAGAGGGCCCGCCCTCCCTGTTCTCTGCAGGAAGAGGACCCTGAACTCCAGTGTTGGGTCTCCTTTGCCCAAGGAAGGGGTTAATAACAGCTTTTGTATTTCTGGGTCAAAACGTCCAAATTATCCCATGTGAAAGACAACTCCAGCCAGGCTTTGTTTTTGAAGGTTCTGGGGGCTGAGACAGCCAGGCAGGATCACAGCGGAGTGGGGTGGGGGGGCCCTTAATGGTGCCACCCTTAATGGTGGCAATTCCCCACCCTCCCTGTTCATTTGCTGGTATCCTGAAGGCTTTCTCCAGTCCAGACAAGTCTGAAACAGAGAACAAAGGCAGCAAATACCTTCCTTTTAAGTTAAAGTTGTGAGACAGCAGGGTTAGGACAGAGCGGTTTAGAAACTGCAGAAATATTTCTCTAACTTGTCTGCTCCTTGTTTCCACTCCACCCAAGGCCCTTGGGAAGAAGGAGGGAGGAGAATTTGGAAGCAAGGAGTGTGACCAGACAAGGGGATAGTTTCTGTTCCCCGCTCAGGCTAAGCCTTCGTGGAGGAGGTGGGTTGGCACTGCTGACAAGATACAAGGACCCTGTCCTTAAGCCCAAGAGGAGGGCAGGCCTTGCCTGCTTGGTCTTGCTGGAGTTCACCATTTGTGAGCTTCCCCTTGTCTTTGTAGCTGCAGAGCCAGAGCAGAGATGGCCGTGAGGTATGTCTGATGAGCAAATGTCTGCTGATAGCCCAAAGCTTCCCTCAGCCCACAGGTGCCCCTCCACCAGCCCACACATGCAGAGAGGTTCTGACCCCCGGGCTCTGGCCAGAAGGAGGTGAGCCCTCAGGGAGCAGGGTGGGTAGTGATGTTAGGAATGTAATGAGGGCACAGCGCGTCTCAGAGGAAGCGGCAGGACAGAGGACCTGGGAACCAGACGCCATATGACTGCAGGAGTGAGAGGCTAGAGCAGGAAGGCACAAGTCAAGATGGCTTTCTTTCTTTCCTTCTTGTGGAGGGAATAGAATATCATTTGATTAACCAGGGCATCCTAAGCAAGCTTTGGTGGCAAGCAATATAACTTAATGTTTTTGGACAATCATTTTATTTTCACAATTTGTATGTCATAGGTAAAGAGCATGACAGTGAAGCTTGGGTTTACCTGCATTCTTTTATATGAGGCTAGGCCCACATGTGGCATGTGTGGTAACCGAAGCTGCATTGTTCTTTCATTTTTCCCTAGATTGAGGCCACACAATAGCCAGCGTGATCCCCTTAAATTGTAAGATAGATCATTACAGTCCTCAGTTCAAACCCTCTGATGAATGCCCATTTCATCAAGCCAACATTACAATGCCTTGCAGGTTTTGCCCCCACTTCCAACCCTCCATCTCTGAACTTACCTCCTATGCTTTTCTACTTGGTCACTCAGTTCCAACCCTTGGCTGCCTTGTGTGTCCTCAAACAAATCAAGACCTCCTGCCTCAGGGCCTTTGATGTTGCCGTGCCCTTTGTTGGGAAACCTTTTCCTCCACATATTTATATAGCTCACTCTCTTACTCCCTTCAAATGTCCTCATAAATGTTTCTGTCAGAGAGGATTTCCCTGACCACTCTGCACAAGAGCAACTCTTGTGCACTGTGCTCCTTATTTCCCTTTTACACTTTACCTTTCTCCTGGTTCTTGAAGACATTTGACATGCTATATATTTGCTTGTTTACTTTATCTCTCTTCCACGAGACTAAGTTCAAAGAGGGCAGGACTTCGTTTTGTTCCCTGTTGTATCCCCAGTTTATACAAGGGTGCATGGACAATAAACACGTATTGAATGAATGAGTGGACTGACATCCAAGGGGAGGAGACGAGAACATCACACATGACTAAGAGACCTTGCACAGATCTTGGTGAGTGCTAGCTAGTACGGCACTACATTTGATTTGCTTTAGGAAAGAAACAAAACAGATTGCTTCTACTTTCAGGGCTGTGGAGCAATTTGTCTTTGTTGCACGTGTAAGTGGCTGAGCCTAAGTGAGGCCTGCCTACACACGTCATGCTATGCATGTGATAATGCTACATTCCAGGGGAGTTAAAGGAATGAAAGAGAAATGCCATTTAGATATTCTTCAATAGTTACAGACAGCAACTTTAGACACTAGATCAAGACTGGAGAATGTGCGAGCTGGAGAAACGTTAGGTCACGCAGCAAATTAGTGGCAGATTCAGGATTACAACACAGGTCTTCTAATTTGCAGGCCAGCCCTTTCCACCATGGCTCAAATGAGCCATCTTGCTTCTCTACTCCAATTTTATGCCATTCCATTGGGTTAGATCTCTGGATTCCCAAACTACTGCAGCTTCCACCTCAAATTCCAAAGCAGAATCAGCTAGATAACAATCTCAGCAGGCTGGACAACAATCGCTAAGTTGTACACTGTATATTATTTTATATACATACATTGAGAATTATAATGGAAGATGATAGAGATAGGATCCAAGTTAGGTTTCTTTATGTATTTAACCACACAACTTGTTACATTGTCACCCAAGTTTAGATAATTTCAGCACTGATTATCTGGTTTCTTAATTAGAATCACAGCATTTCAGAGATGGCTAGTTCACAGTGATTTTAAATTATTATTTTTTAAAACTATAGCAAACCTGGAAACCAAATACTTTTTTTTTTTTTAAAGATTGTATTGGGGATTGGGGGAGGGGAACAGTGCTGAGGAATCAGGGGAAGGGGAACAGACAAGTTGCTGTCGTTTTGTTCTTCAGTCTAGTTGTGGAGGACGTTGCTTCACTGGCCCAAGCTGGCACCATCATTGTGCTCCTCCCGGGTGAGGCAGATCAGTCGCCAGCCTCTGGACGGCCACTCACGGCGGCTGCTGGCTGCTCACGCTGGCTGACGGCTACACATGGTAGCCCATGGCAACCCACTGCAGCACAGGACTGCAACCCACGCCGTCGCCGGCGACTCATGGCAGCCCAGCTCCAGGTTGAGCTGCTGTTCAACATCTTAGCTGTGGAGGGCAGTGTCACTGGCCCTCATATGTGGGATCTGAACCGGGGCCCTCTGGCGTCCCAAGCCAGCTCTTAACCAACGCGCCACTCGGCCGGCCCCCAAATACTTTTTTTGAAGCCACTTTTGTTGAACAACTGTGAGCTCTGAATCACCTCTGAGGAATTATCTTTCAGACCTTCAAAGTACAATCTGAAAAAATTCAATGTAGTTCAACTGTCTCCTTGTAGAGACGGACAGTCAAGCTGGCCAAGAAACAGAGTTGGGCTCAGAACACGTGTCTCCTGCCTCCTGGGTTGCCACACATCACGATCTTACTTTATCTCTCTAATTTTTCTGTTTTAGATCCTCCACCAAAAAGTAAGCAGAAAATCTTTCAAACCCCTCTCTCTTACTTGGTTAGCACCAGTTGTAGTTTAAAGGTTTGGTAGGGAAGATATGGGAATACTTGACTCAAAAGAAGGGTTTTGGGGCCTGCCGAGTGGCTCAGTTGGTTAAGAGCTTGCTCAAGAGTTTGAGTTCTGAGCAACAGCAGTTCGATGCCCAGTCCGAGCTGAGCCGCTGAGCTGCCAACAGGTGGCAGGATGGCTCAGCTAAAAAAAAAAAAAAAAAAAAGGGTTTTGGATCACCATGGGGGTGTGTTCTCCCTCTTCCATCTGGCTGAGGGCCATCACTGATTCCTAGCTTTCCCCTCCCCAGCCTCACTGCCTCTTTCAAGTAAGTTTTCATGTAAATTTTCCTTCAATGAGGCCAACACAGGAAGATCTGGAGCTATGAAACACAGATCAGTCTTTTAATGTAGTATTCCTGGGTGTAGCACAGCAAGAAAACCTAATCAATCGTGCTGTGTTTGGAGGACTGTCTGCATGGCCTCTATTACAGGAGATAAACCAAGTGGTGCCTGAGCCTGCACTCAGGGACCGGGTCTAACTGAGTGGAGATGGATGCATCTGGCTCTAAGTGTGATGGCACCGCCCACTCAAGATAACTCTATTTCTCCCTGCTTAGATTTCATGAGCATAAGTCAAACTTCTGTTATTTGGCTTCCCAAATATGTGGATCATTTCAATTCTCATTGTAAGTGAGTGTGATGTGGCATTCTGGTTCCCTCAGGAGACAGCAGTGGGAGGCCATTTCAAAGAGACTGCTCCCTTCTATGCTGTGTGTGTCTTCTGAGGATGGGGATGTCTTTGAATCAAGTTTCAAGAGAAGTAAAAACTTGTGATTAGTTCCACATTGGGAGATGGGCAAGCCCAGAACCCAGACGCCACTACCTTTCAAGGCCAAAAGTATTACAGTCTATGAATCTAGCAGGTTATTACCTCTCGTGGCTTAGGTTCATGTTGGGGACAACTGGATGTTAATGACACCACACAGAAAGATAGTGACATGTTTGCATGTTTTATTTACAAGGTTTCAAAATTACTTGCTGGTAAAGGACATGCTATTTTCATCCTCCTTCCTTCTTGCAGTGACATGAAGATCCTGCCCTAATAGACTCAGATTAAGGGCTGGTAACCAGCTCACTGGTACCCAATGAGTCATCTTTGGATTTGCCACAGAGTAAGTCAGGGAGTTGCCTGTGTACTTGGGAGGGAACCAGTCATCTTGGTGGAGAGTTTCCAACAAACCCAGTGACTGCAGGGAGAGGACATGGTGGCTGAAAAGGGGGGAGACTCACAAACCATTATTAAAGATGAAGGGCTAATAAATTATTCTTTTCAAGAACTGAGGGTTGGGGAAAGATGGAAGAGCTCTTTTTCCATATGGTAACTCAGGCCCAAGGAGCTGAGCTGGCTTTATACTCCATTAAACTGGTATCTTAGGATATACTGATCTCTGCCAGAAAGCTACTTTGGAGCTCATTTTTCTCCATGCCTGACTGCACACTGGGGCTAGGAGGTGTGGATCCTTAAGATGCTGTTTGGCATAGCAGAGAGGCACAGATCTGGAGTGCAACACAGATAAGGTGAGAGTAAGAAGGGAAGCATAGGGCCAAGCTTTAGAAAGGGGTGTGTGTGTGTGTGTGTGTGTGTGTGTTGCATCCCTTTTTAGCAAGGGTAATTGGGAGGGAACCTACAATAGAAAAAAAAAAAAAGACTAGTTATTTATTTATTTTTTTGTGAATGACTTCTGTTATCAAATAAGACCCAGGCCCTCTTATTCATTTACTTACTACTTACTTTTTCTCCACAGCATTTTATTTTTTTTAAATTTTATTTATTTATGTATTTTTTTAGCTGAGCCATCCCGCCACCTGTTGGCAGCTCAGCTCAGGCTGGGGAATTGAACCGGCGACCCTGTTGCTCAGAGCTCGCACTCTTGAGTGAGCTCTTAACCAACTGAGCCACTCAGCCGGCCTCCACAGCATTTAAGAAAAATGAAGTGGGCATTGTGGCTGCCTGTGGAGGGCAGCCTGGGACAGAGGCAAGGGAAGTGGGAATAAGGCCTCTCACTACAGAAGCTCTATGCAACTCGAGCTGCCTCCCCTTCACAACCAGCCTTCTCAAACAGCCGGAAGAGCTGGGCTCTCCTTCAGCATCGCACTGTTCCTACATGACCCTGGGAGCCAACGAGGCCCTTCCCTTCTATGTTTTCAAAGACAGCAGGGAACTTGATTGCACACCTGGATGAGAGTTGCAGGACAGAGTTCTGAGATCTGAGACATGAAAACTCAACCTCAATGACCTGTCAGGAAGTCATTTTGACCTGAAATTGGGGCCTAATATCAGTGATGCTAGGGACTCAATGAATGGAACAATTAAAAAACAAACAAACAAATAAACAAACAAACAAAAACTAGGAAAGCAGGGGCTGGAGAACCCCAGATGGAAGGTAGGGGAAAGTGTTAATATAAGGGAAACAAATGTTCCCAAAAGGCATTTCACTAAAAATAAAATAAAAAAACAAAGAAAGGATGGTCAATCCCGCCCCTCTTTCTTATCCTTCCAAATTCATCATTGTGCAAAAGCTTCAGCTTCGTAGTTCCCTGATTGTAGATTCTAACAACACAGGCAGAGCAAAACTTGTACTACAGGAGAATGAAACTGGCAACCAGAGCCACAGGTCGCTGAGCAGAGCATTGGCAGAGAAGTATGTCAGGATCCAGTGACCGGCCAAGTTCTGGGCTTGCGCAGATGGGGTTCTCAACATGGCTATGACAGATCCTTTCTCAACTTCAACAGACAACCAGGGACATAACCCAAAAATGGAGACACATTGAGGACAGCACAGTTACAAGTGGGCATGGGTTTTTATTCTCAGTGCACAGCAGTATTGGTTTCTGCTCATCAGCAACAAGCTTTACTGGTTCCAAAAAAATTATCCTTTTTTTTCTGACTTTAAAAACTATTCGTCCTGTCTCAGTGGAACAACATATTTGAATTTCAGATTTGCCAGTTTATAGCATTTTCCCCCCTAAGAACCATAAATACATGCAAAACACTGTACAAAGAGCTTAAATAATATCAAAATGCAAATACAGATTGGGTGCACTGTTAAGCCGAACTGCAATATGGCAAAACACACTGGGGTATGCATTGCTCGGATATCACCATCGGCTTATTTATGTCATGCAGACCACAACGGTCAATCTTTTGTTTTGTTTTTCTTTTTTATACAAAAATACCAGTGCTTGCTATACTAGTGACTGAAAAAAAAAAAAAAAGAAACTCAAAATCCCTATCTGCATGCTGATTTGAAAAGAACAATGTAGATAGATTTGTTGGCACAATATATATGGCATATTCACATATGGCATATATACATATGGGGAAAAAAACGAGAACCAAAGGCCAGTTCAGTCATGGGAAGCTCCCCTCCCTCCATCTCTTTAAATTAAGAGGCAAAGGAACAGCAGGTCTAACAGCAGGGCCCGGAAGGCAAAGAACTGGCACTGAGCTCAATGGAAGGGTGTCTGGTCTATTTTGAGGAAAGGGCTGGAATGGCTTAAGAATAGCAGGCATTTATAAATGCCTCACCCCCACCATTGCAGTGGGGTGGTCCCTTGTTATGAAAAGCGAGGAAGCGTGTACTTTGTGATGGTATGATAGGCTGCTTCAATCATTAGGCAAGGAAAGCAGAAAAGAAAGGAAGCTCTGCATTTGGGGGTTTCGGGGCACATGTGAGCTTGCCACGCCCCTCTGGGTTTCTGGCAGTGAGGTAATCACTCAGATTTGTTCCCCTCTGAAGCTCAAGGGGGAGAAGAAACCCAAGCCCTAAAGAACCCACAAGTGCCAGAAGGATTTATAGGTGGTCTCTAACACCTGTAGGGATGTGAGTCATTTCAGAGGGCAGAGGGTACCTATGGGAAGGACCTAGCCCCAAGACTGTCAGCCAGGGCTAGAAACCAGCCTTTGTCTTTCCACTTAGAGCTCTATCCCCCATCTTATATATTGCATGAGACCTTTCTAGAGGAGGGGAAGAAGTCCCAAATTAGATCTTTGCACAAAAACTCACTAATGGAAAACTCCAGGGGCGACAGGAGGTAAAAGAACCATAAAAAATGCACATCCCAAATCAGAGTATCCTTGCAGTCCAAGAGATGATCATGTCTCGGATATCACTCTGCCAGCTATTCATCAAAAAATAAAATCCAACCAAGACCCCTGACCTTAATGACTAGTTACTAGAGAACCTGGCACACATCTCCATGGGGACGCACACTCATTTTCTGCTGCCGTCCCTTCTTGATGGCTGCTTTCTTTCTCATTCTAGATTCATCAAGATAAGAATCTAGAGTAATATTTTCCCCTTCTCCCCATCAGACCTTTTCAAATCCAAAGCACCATTTTGGGGGAAAGCTTTATTAACTTATGCCATATTTACTCACTGCCAGTTGGATCACTGAAACTGAATAGAAAAAAAAAACAAACCTATATAAAAAACATATGCACATAAACACTTAAACTTACTCAATTCCATATCAACAAAATTTATATTAAAAAAGTCTAGAACCCAACAAATTTTTTCCCTCTAAGTATAAAGATGGCTGTTTGGAGAAAGGAATTACGGTGCATTGGTTTTAAAACCAATTACAAATACGAAGTCACCTGTCATGTCAAATAGCTGGTTAGTGCTCCCTCTACAGGATTACATGACAGCACTTTATTTTAAACCTTTTAAACAAAATACATATGGCTGACTCATATGTCATTTAGATGACTTTGTGATCTAAAGAAAACTATATTTTTTTGCATAATAGTCTATATTTTCTCTTCTACTATGGAAACTAGAATACATAAAAAACCGTTGACTTTAAAACAAGTAGACACAAGCTCTCAGGAGTAACCTGTTAGGCACCATGAGAGTCTTTTGGGAGCAGGAATGGTAAAATAGCCTCCAAAGTTTGTTGTTGGCTTGTTTTTTTTAAACTGATCTGAGGTAATAAAAGACTTGACAGAGCTAAATCTTCCAATGTACTTAATAAATATACATGTGAACACCTAACACCTTGTGTGAGCTGGTTTTTCTCCTCCATGAGTGTTTAAGACAGAGAAAAGATCGCTGATGCATATAACCTTTACAAAACCAAAATCAAATTTGGTAGATTCTGTAGTAATGAGGATGTGTTAGTGGGTCTTGTTTCTTTACTCTTCCTACTGTGGACAGCTCAGGTGAATGGTGAGGGAGGAGGCATCTAGAAGAAAAGGCTGGAGAGGATAGATCTGGGTCCCCTCACTCTCACAAATGGACATTTGGCAGTTCGTAAGGGCCTCAAACCCCTTTTCCCTACTCCTATTGCTCTGCAGAGAGGGTGGCAGGCTTCATTTATCCAATGGGAGAAGGGAATGGGCAGGAGGCAAGAGAGAACCCCTGCACAGAAGAGTTTAAGTCAACATCAGCAGGGATAAAAATGGAGCTGCTGAAAATGTGGCTCCACCTTGTCCCATTAAGGAACACTTAAAAAAAAATCTCCTAGTGAAGTTCCCAGCTCCTGAGAGGCAGGTAAAATGGGATGCTTAGGGCAGTGTTCAGGAAAAGAAGGCACAGGGCTTTACTGTGCAGCAGGGGAACCCGTTCTGAAGGGCTTAAGGGGGGCCTGTGAGAGGGAGGAAGAGAGGAAGAACTTTCCAGGGTGGGTCTTTTCTTACTTTAAGTCAGCAAAATGTCACTGGAGCCTCCCACTTTGGACACATAGTTCCAAAATCAGAATATCTGAGAAAGGTTGGGACCTTTTCAGAGACTGGACAAGTCAGGGGACACAGGGAAAGGTAGAATGACACAACTGAAGGGAATGTCCAAGCTAATACCCAGCCACCTAAGCTCAAGGTTTCTGGTTTTTCAGATCCTGCTAGAACGATCCTTTGGCCTCTCCCAAGGCTTCTCAACACTCACTCCTCCTACACTCAGGTCTTGCCCTGGGAGAGCCTTGGCAGATGGCTTTGAAAACAGTAGTGGTCACCCCAAGGAGGACTTCACAAGAGTTGGCTTTGACAGTCTGTCTTGTCCTTGACCTGCCAGCTTCTGGTCCTCAATATCCAAGTCCATTTAGGAGGCAGGGTCATTCTTAATTCATTCTTCTGCCACCACTTTAGGAATTGGAGAAAGCTCAGGCTTATGGTAAAAACTACATACCACACATATACAAGCTTCACGGTCAACGTTGATCTCCCTGGCACTTAGAAACCACACAAATGTGACAAGATGGCAGTTTAGAAGTAGATAACCTGACAACAGCAGGAACACACTCTTACCACTTCTCAGTTGCTTCGAAAGGACCCTGTTAGCAAAGAAAGCCTATCTGCCTCTAGAACTAAGTCAAAGGTTCCACTGGGGCCAGGAGGGAGAATAGTCAAAGTTGACTCAAGTCATCCAGGTCCTTTCCACTTTATCATCACAACTTAAAAAAAAAAAAGTGAAGGTAATGAAGACAATGGTCAAAAGACCTTAGGGAGGTTTGACTGGAAGGGTAGAAGGAGCAAGAGGGTCATGTTTTCAAAATGGGAAAACTGTTTTAAAAACAATTACTTTATAGGCTAATTCTATACATTCCATTCCTACCACCACACATTTCATTTGAGAATATTTGTCTCTCTGAACCCTCAACTGGGATTATAAAAGGCATAGACTCATAGGGTTAAAAAAAAAAAAAAGTCAAGAGATGGCAACATATGTATGAAAACTGGGGGAGAATTTGGGTTGGGGTGGATGCCAAGAGGATCATATCATTTCTTTAAAAATGACAACTGATACATGCAAGGAGTAGATTCTACCATTCACTACCTGCCTGGGGTTTGACTGGGTCTTGCTACAAACCCCAACTCAAGTTTAAGTCAAGATCCTTATAGGTCTATTCTCTTGCTTCCTCTTGGTTAGGTGGGGCTCACACATACTTGGGAGCAGCTGACATGAGAGTAAAAAAACCTCATCATCATCTTGTAGATGAGAGATGAACAGGAAATAGGGAAAGCAGGAATGGGAGTCAGAGAATGAAGTTCAAACTGATGTCTCCAGGCTGTGTACAGGGCTGTCCAGGTGGGAGGCAACGATTTGCACCTGGCTGGAATCCACTGCATTGTTGTTTTTGTTGGCATACGGAGTGACCTCACCGTCCAACAGGAGCACCCTAGTCCCACACTTAGAAAACTTTTCAAGATTTTCCTCTTCTTGTTCATCCAGGAGTGGTGTTCGTGGCAGCTCCTCGTCTATGGCGAATTCAGGGTGGGTCATGAAGTTGTGGATGAAGTTTTGGTTCTTGGGTTTCTGGATGCTTTCGTGGAGGGAACTATGGAATGCTTTGACCACTTTGATCTACACCAGGGGAAGGAAAACATGGATGAGAAAATACGGAGATGAGGATTGGCCAGTAAAACAAGAAACTGGTGGTTTGAGGAGAGAAACAAAACCTAAGCTACAAAACATTACTGAGCAATAACAAAAAACATACATATAAGAAAAGATCATGGAACACTAAAAACATTTACGTGGCTCAAATTTCAAGCATTGGGGTGAGTAATGGCAAACATCTAGGATGTTTCAAAAGCTGCATTAAAAAAAGTAGAAAACCCAAAGCAAAGTTAGCATTCCCAGACAATCCACTCTTAAAATGAAATAGAAAACAAACAGATTCATTAGTTCTTTTGAATGGAGGTCAAGGACATTGGAACTAGGTGCAAATTAACAGCCAAATTTAAAAAGATGCTTCAGACATGTGGATTTCTGCGTTGAGGACAAACATTTTGTGAATGTGGAATGGATAAATTACACACGGTAGTTATCTGTTTAAAACCCTCAGAGAACCAAACACATACCAATATGCACACAATATGCTTTGGGTGATAAGTGACCATGAATACAGTGCAGCAAGGCAGGCAAACCAGTCTTCATATGTGTCAGCAGCATGCAAAAAATTAACCCATAAACTCCAATTAAATAATTGTTCTTTTATCAGGAAACATGTATATATTTATATCCCACAACTTCCACACTGTCCCCTCCTTCTGTCCTTCCCCTGGAAGATATGGATGAACTACAGGTATCAAAGGTACCAATAGACACCTTCCTCCTGACTAATGAGAGAAGACATGGCTCTCACAACTCAGATGTATGTCCATGTCTCTGATACTCAGCAACTGTGCCCAGTCATTCAGTTTTCTCCAGCTGTTTCTAAATTGTGATGAGACGCATGATCTTATGTGGAGAAAGGAAAGGATGGGACCAGGATAGAAACCATCCAAACCAGGGGGCAGTGCTACAAATAAGTGACTTTTCTGATGGGGTGGATAAAAAAGATGGAGGAAAGGAAACAATTTGTAGTTTTACTGGGCAAAGGAAAATGCATTGCCCTGTTAAGTGTCAAAGTCTTTGTTCTGCTGTACAGAAAGGGAGGGATTCAGTCAATCTAGAGAAAGGGGAAAAAATTGACCTTAATTGAATCCCTGTGACCAGTCTGTCTTATTATCCATGGGCACCCACCCTTTGGCAGCCTGCTTTTCTGAATTGCAGGCTTGCTTGAGGGATGGTTTAGAACCTGCGTTAGTAGGATTGGGGTCAGGGGAGAAGGTTGGATCCCAAGGTTGGAGAGAGACGCCAGGGGAAGAGAAAGCATTTATAGAATTTTTGTTGTTGGGAGGAGGCTCATCCTAGTCTTGTCCAAAAATTCTTCCCTTGTAAAAGAATGAGAGTAACTCAGAAGAAACTGTTGAGGTAGGGAGGGGGATAGGGAGGAATGATGAATGTTGGGGTAAGGCACCTCTTTCATTCTTCTGCTGTTTAAGCAAAGAATATGTTCCTGGAGAAGAGGCAAGAGTGTGGAGACAGCAGAGTGCACAGTCAGGCAAATAAATTGGTGGGATAGCCTGTCCAGTGCTTCTTATCACTGTATAGAACCTTCAAAAATAATGTGCAAAGAAGTTTCACTAAAGTTGTGTCTCTTCTGGCTCAGGCTTTCTTTGCCTCACTCTACGACAGCCTGGCAGACCCACCCAGGACTGAGGGTGCTGAGAGCTTAGGAGGCAAAGGATTCTTTGCCACTCAATAGAATCAGCTCAACACCTCAGCCAAGAAGAAATCAAAGAATGTGGGCACACATTCACCAGGCTGAACAGAAAGTAAGGACCTACTTTTCCATCCTTCTATGATTCTCATTGACCATCTGATGGGTGAATTTTAACTGTCATGCTCTCTTTGCTCCAGATCTAAGTGATATCAGATGGAATAGAGGCTCCATCTGATCTTTAGGAGGTCCAAAGTTTTAACTGATCTACGTCAAACTTGGAGCAAGACAAGTTGGTTCAAGTAAACCCAAACCCAATGCCTTCTCCCTTGGCCCTGGTCAAGAGATGAGTTCAAAGCTATACCACTCTCTGTAGGAGTGATAACATAACCCATAGTTTTCTCCTGCTCTTGAGATCTCAAAATTTCTAATAAGTCCTGCAGGAGAACAGGTATCTTTATACCACCAGTTGATCATTTTCAATATCAGTGATTTTCAAATGTCTTGCTTCTTTTTTTTTTTTTTAAGCAATTGAATACTTTCTTAAAATAATTATATGTGACGTCTAATGTAGAAAACAGATTTTTAAAAATTGGGGTTGGAGTGAGCATCTGGAGCCCTGTTTGCTGGCTTTTCCTCTCACCTGTTGGGGTGATCATAACACTGTTACAGGTAAACAATAAGGGAGACAAAAGTAAATTGGGGATGGGTAGATGGAAAATTTCTTCTTTGGGGGAGCAAGGAACAGTCATCCGGCTAGATTGCAGGACTTCTGGAATCTAAAGGAAAACCAGTCACCTGCAAGGGAAGCTCAGGTGAAGAGGAATCAGAGAGCTAAGGAGTACCATCTAGTGGCTTGGCGGGTGGAGAGAAGAATGAGTGGGTAGAGGGCACAAGGCTGTGCCAGAATGCTCCCAACACTGGCCTCAGAGAATATAATACATGCTGATGAACAACCGCACAGATATACCATCACCAATCCACCCCAACTGGTGGCATCTTCCCTTCCGGATGCATTCCTGATGCATGCTGCCTTGTGCATGAGCAGTGTATGAGGAACAAGACATAGCTAGTGAAATGGGTGCTGTGAAAGCTTTAGGCACTCTCCACTCAGCCAATCAACCCTTTCTTCCCTGGTCATCATCTCTCAAAACCTCTGGGAAATGTCTCTTCTGTGGCCCCTGTCCTACAGGTGAAGTGACTGATTGAAGGGCAACTCTCTCTCAGGAGCCCCAACCAGGCTAGACATTAGGTTAGGTATGAGTGTTAAGAGCCACTCACTCTCCAGGAGCTCAATGAATGGGCAGGTGGAGACTCAAATTCCTCAGCCGGTATTGTGCAGTTTTCTGCTCCATTTTCAGAAACCAGGGGAAGAGAAGAGAGTAGGGCTTTCCTATAGAGGGAAATCTTAAGAGATTTATCTACTGAACGTTAGATAAATAATTGAATTCATTTGAAGATCTGGAATGGGAAAGGGGGTTTTAAAATGCATTACTATAACTTCTAGGACCTCCAAGGAAGAAGTCATAGCTGGAGCAAGGGCAGGTGTGGCCTGTCTCTCCTGACTTATTCTTTAATCTTTGACGGTTTGCAGCATACCCTCTACCAGGAACTCTACAAGAGCCTAATAGGCTCTGTCTTCTGTTTAGTCTCCTTTTACCTTCAAATTGCTGGGATCTCTGACAGTAATCCTACCTAACAGACAGGCATGATTTAAAAAGAACAGAAACTACAATAGTTAGAAGGACATGGCAAAACCAGAAGAAAATGGAAATAAGAGAGGAATATGGAAGAAACAGAGCGAGAGGCTCTTAGATATTTGCAAGGTAAGACTTATTTAGTTCTGTGACTGCCTTTGGGCTTAAAGAAATATGTATCTATATAAAACCCAACCCCACCCCACCCCCATACCTCACATGAGAACATTTACAGTTGGTTAAAAAGACAATAAATAATCTAAGTCTGGTCAACCTATGCAGCTCACTATCATTTGAACCACAGACAGTGCAACTGTTCTTTCTTCATACCCCATCCCAGGGTTGGAGTGGGGGGAGGAGGCGGTTGGGAGGAAGGGAGAGACAAACAGATACTTGAAGACCATGATACACTTAATACAGAGACTCCTTCCCCATCAAATACTATAATAGCACAATCAGCAAAGACATTTCTCTTTCCTCTCTGTGTCCCATTTAGGGAAATAAAATGACCAGGGATATGAAGACATAAGCATTAGCAAGAATCCAATAATCTACCAATGGGAACACCAGATCTTAGGTTGAAATGTGGACAGCATTCCAATGGACAGGCGGGCTGAGAAAGGGGTTCCTAAAACTCTGTGCACAAATAAGATATGAAGAGCCTGCTATAGGTGAGACAATGATTTTCAAACTTCCTGCTTCTATTTTTCTATTCTATTCCTAGAGGAAAGGAGGAAAAAAAAAGTTGCTCTTCAGAAATTCCTAAAAAAAAAAAAGTTTAACAGGTGAAGAAAGATAAGTTATTTTTAACTTTTCATATATTTCTCCTACCCAGATGTGAATTGCTTGGTTTAAAGTCCCTGAAAAGTAAAACAATGGGGCTGCTCAGTCCTGAACACCTTCGTTGCTTTACATTCAGCTATAACTTTTATGCTAATACTGCCAGCTAACAATAGAGTGGTAGCCAAAATAACTATTATTAGTGGCCAAGTTCAATACTGGCTCAATTATGACAGCTCTACTGGTAAAAAAAAAAACCCAATAGGAACAATAGCTCCTTTCATACCTTTTCTCAGGAGATCTCAAACTTGCCCTCAAATGAAGGGTTCCTGGGTTTTCACTTGGCCTAACCTTACACCTAACCTTAGGAGACAAGAGTTCAGACTCAAAGGAGCAGAAGAAAGAAGCAGACAACACAACATATCCAAAACAAAGCAGAAAGCAAAAATAAATAAATAAAATAAAGCAAGACAAAAAAACTCAAAGAAGAAGCAAGAAATGCAGAGGAACAATCAGAAAACAGGACTGTTGCCTTTAAAATAGTTATGGTTTAATAACTTTTCAATATTAAAAATAAATCAATAGGCAAATAAATAGATAAATAAATAAATAAATAAATAAGTAAAATAAAAGGGCACACAGCCTGGTTTGGGAGTGGGATTTTGGTCCCACTTTCCTTCCCTTAAGTCAAAGATCAAAGTGAAAAACAAAAAGGTATATAACCATGGTTGGTTAAAGTGGATGCCGCGTGCTCTCTTGTGGTCATTTTAGCAAATCATGCATCATAATAGACTATCACTCACTGCCCAGAGTAGGAGATGAAACAGCAGCAGCAACAGAAGTGGTGGGGGAAGATTTGACTGGTGCAACTGTTACATAGGATGGACTAGGAACATGTTTTACATCAAGGTGTTGACCCATGGTCTGTCGCTTTAGGACTCCCTTAAAAGAGGCTCCCGTCTGGAATGTATTAATTACGTCGATCTGTAAAGAATCAGAGAGTGAAACAGCTTTGCTCCACAGTCAGAGAGAGGTAAAGAAAAATGAAGGGAGGGTCCTGGAGGGTTAGGGAAGGGGGACATAAGGAGCTGGGCAAAGGGGACAGGAGATGGAAAGCTAGAGAGGGAGATGCCCTCACACACAAAGCAATGGTCACACTTCATTTAAGGCACCATTTGCCATGGAGTCCAAATACCCAGCCAGAATTCAGTCTGCTTTTCCCTTTTAGCCGATGAAGGACATTTTAGGTATACTGGTGTTCAAAAGCATCTAAAATTTAAAGGGACTTCCACACCCCATGACTCCTCACAGATAGTGACAGCTTTTTTTGACCTATACTGTTAAAAAATAAAGCATACAATTTAAGATAGAAGGCAAAGTATATATTACCAAATTTTGAGGCTCAGGAACCTCTAACCCAATTAAATTGACTATTTATTTTTACAGATTTTTCTAGGAAAATAACTCATGTATTTAAAGAAAAAAACAGAGGCATGTAGTAGGTGACATACATAGGTAACCATACTGGAAAGGCTCCTGACTATGAGTTGCTGGGCTTACCCTCCTCTGGGTTTCTTCTCTGAAACACCCTTTCCTTGGGCTGAAGTGGACAGGGCCTGAAAATGGAGCTTAGGAATCTAATGGCCAGGCTCTTTAGAAAGAATGCCATTAGCTGCATTAATGTACTGGAGGTCCGGAAAAGTCCAGCAGAAATGCTGACAATAACTCAGCATTTAGAATGAGGAAGGGCAGAGAGAGTTGTTGGTAGCTGGTGGGTGGTGAGCAGCTACAAGTCTGCCCCTACACAATGGTCTCTGGTCTACAGGGTGCTACTCCTCTGAGACAGAGGCAATTCATACCATTTGTTTTCCAACAATGGTCTGGGTCTAGGGCAGCGGTTCTCAACCTGTGGGTCGCGACCCCTTTGGGGGTCGAACGACCCTTTCATAGGGGTTGCTGGGTACTCGTATGTGGGCATATCTGCATGTGGGCCTGGAGACGGATAGAGGAGCGGTGTCTCGGTTCCTAAGACCACCGAAAATATGTGTTTTCCAATGGTCTTAGGCGACCCCTGTGAAAGGTTGAGAACCGCTGGTCTAGGGCCTTGGCCAAACCCACCATCCTTATCCCTGACTCCTAAGGAACAAGGATCAAATCAAAAGGAATTCCCTTTACCCTTCAGAATCTCGCAGAACTCTCTTAAAAATGCCCACATGCTTAGAATCAAGGGCCAATCTCCCAGGAATGCAGGAAAGGTGCTGATTCCACTCATCTGACTTCATTTCCCCAGGGGAGAAGGTGGGAAAGCAGGCACCTTGTGAGTTAGACAGTTATTCTTATTTGTAAAGCTTCCTGAGAAGCCACGCCCTGTTTAGAGCTAGCTTCTGGGTTCTGAGCTAAAACACCACCCCTTCATCACATTATACAGTTTTCAATTCTGGGGGATAGAGGAGCCTGATCCTGTAAGAGGAAAGGGTTTCCATGTGGGGAGGGTTCAGCTACATGGAAGACGGGGCTATAGAGACATCTTCCTACGTACTTATTAGGGTTACGAGATATCTCAACCTCCACAATGAAATTGGATCCTAGGTTTACCTGCCCAAGATTCTAGCCCTTGTTTCTGAAACTTCTGCTTTCTAATGCTTTTTAGCTCTCCTCAAACTAAGGAAGCCAAGATGGGACAACAGCTTGGCAACACCTCCCACCCCTAAGTGTTGCAGTGAGAATGACGACAAAGATCAACACAGGTGGCAGGTGATTTTGTTAGAGCCCTGCTGAGGCTGAACAGTTGTACCAGGAGAGAGCTTCAGTTATTCCGGTATAGGTTGGCACAGTCAGCCTCATCTGCTTATCGAGTTAGGTGCACACTATAATGGCACAAATTTGGTCCTTCTGGCATCTTTAACAGGTTGCCTTTGCTGCCTAAGTTCAGGATTTAATGCCATTCTGGCCCAACTGCCTCAGACTCCAATAGGGAAAGGTAGTCTTCCTAAAGCTATTCAGGCAGCGAAACTAAACAGAGAGGTGTACAGTCGAGAGTGGAAATTGGTAGTGGACGGGGAAGGAAGACCCATGAATCTCAGGTCCCCAGGAGAGGAGACTGACCAGGAACCAGGAGACACTGGAATGAGGGAATCCTGGCTAGGAAAGAAATCACATAGTAGAAAAGGAGGCAGAGGATCCTGAAGGGAAGAAAAGCAGACAGGTTATTTTGAAAGGAGCAGACCTGAAGGAAAGCACCAGGGCCTCAGTGATAGGAGCCAAAGGTGCAGGAGTCTGGGCACGTGAGGCCCTTATTGGATGGGCTCAGCAGCCTGGAGAGCGGGTGGGGCAGGGGTGGGAACTCTGGAGGTCCTGCAGCAGTACTTGCAAGTCCTGTGGGAATTCCCCTCTCTGGGACGAGGAGCTCAAGAGAGGGGAAAGGAGTCCCAGTGTTTTCCTACCTGGCCCCTCTTTCCCACTTCCATTTGTTAGCTCGCCTGTGGGACAAGCTCCCAGCAGATATTTAGTTTAGAATACTCATCACACCTCTCTTCTTCATGCACTAAGGAGCAGAGGTGGGCTTGGCTAGGGAACTTTCTAAACACCTGCAAGGTTCATTTTTAGAGTGAAACTTATTTCCGGGATCTTCAGCCAATCAGTAGAGAGGAATAGCCCTGGTCTCTGGACGGCACCCTTGAGATCTTGGAATTTAGTTTCTTGAGATGGGAAATCTCAGGACTAACACAATAGAGGTATATGGGGCAAGAACAGGGCAAGTTATGGGATGCCTAGACCAGCCCATTCACCCAGAAGGTAGATGCAGGTGCATGGAAAGTGGGGGAAAAAAAGCTTCTGTCGGGTTATAGGCAGGGGACTTAAGAGCAGCAGGAGCAGCTTCTTTCTCATTTGAGAAATTGCAAGAAAGAAAAATTTGAAGGAATTATATCTTCTTCCTTTTTGGGAAGCAAGTCTGAATCCTGCAAAAGACACTCAGGCATTGAGAGACTATTGCCATTTATACATACTTAGCCATCAGATTCCCCACCATGTCCTTAAATTTCAATTGGGGAAGATATGAGGGTGAGTTTCTTTTAACGATCCCTCCAGGTAATATCTACATTACTCTAACAGCAGTTAGAGCAGTTGAGGATGTACGTTAAGTGTCAGCTGTCTAACTCCTTCCTTCTGATGGCAGGGAAAGACTGAACTTTTCCCGTCCTGGGTTAGGTCTAGTGCTTGCAAGAGACCTCATGTAGGAAGCTTGCCCAACCTGATGGAGGGTGGGAAAGTGGGCTTTAGAACCAACCCAAAGCTAAAGGACCATGCTCACAGTTAGTGTCCCACGCTCTAGACCTTATGACCCCTTTCCCCTCAGATGAGCCCATGTAGCTATCTCTGCCCATTTGCCCTGAAACTAGGAAGCTAGGGCTGCCCACTACTAGTGGGCTTTGGAAGGGGAGAGGCATTGGCTACCAAAAATTGATGCCCTCCCAACACCTCCCAAGATGGAGAGATTTCTTCTCCCGGGGTGAGGCTAGGCCACTGTCAGAGTACCTGAGTCTGGATACGGTTCAGGCCCCGGAACCAGAGGATCTGGCCTCGGCGCAGCTCCATCTCTGCATGGTCAATCTCATCCAGCCCCTCTGCATCCTTGGTGATCTCCTCTTTGGTGATGCCATGCCCAGCCTCCTTTAGGAACTTCAGGGATTGGGTAGGTATTGAGGAAATTACCTGAGAATAGGTGAAGCAAAAGGGGAGACACCAGAATTGGGGTGAGGAACTGTCACTCAATTTACACGGGCCAGGCCCTGGGGTAGGTTACTCTTGGCCTTCTTCCCACTGGGAGAACAGGGGGAGAAGCACCAGTCCAATCAAACAGCATTCACCAAGTGCCTGCCAGCTGTCGGGACCCCAGGAAGGTTTTCTGTATTTGTGGCTATCCAAAGGAGAACTTACGTTCTACAATTTGACCAGCCCTCTGCCTAGTTATATACGTCATTGTCCCCCTTCTGGTTCAGTTCTTCCTTTCCATTTTGCCACTTTGTGTCTTTTCGGAAAAGTAGACCTATGTATGACGTATGGTACATAGTAGGAAGGGACGGAGACAAGGACCTGGGGGAAAACAAGTCTGGGGACAGGATGGTCACGTTGCATGTATGTGAGTAAGGGGTAGAGAGGGTGTTGGAGAAGAATGAGACCTTTCTTAGTTACTACATGCAAAGTAATCCATGTGTTATAAAACTATAGTCAAAGGTTACTAAAAGTCTTCTTGGGCTTGGGGTGAGGAAGTATCTGGGACAGGCCATGGAAGAAGGGACATATGAATATTACCAGAAGCCACAGAGCAGTAGGTTGGGCTTGCAATTCAAAATAAATCCCTTGGTGAGCTTAGTACCTATCAATCAGTTCTCCTGTAAAACATGAGGAGTGGACAGGGCTCTGGTGGGAAACGGGGCCTGTGGGCAGTCTAACATGGACCCAAGTGTTTTGAAATAGGAAGAATGTCAAAGTTCTGCGTTCGGATGTTGGAAGGAGCTGTTATGATATAGATGGAAGGCTGCTATCTGGCATCAAGGTCACATAATCACACGTGAGACTAGATCCAGGTGAGAATTTCAAACTGTAGTGAAACAGCTGAGCTTCACCCGAGTATAAGCTGCGTTATACTACATTATAAATGAACTTCAGCAAATGGAACAGGGTGGAGGTAGTGGGGTTAAGAACTGGGATGCAGCTTCATCAGGGCGGCATCTAGGAGGTATGAAAGAAACAACTAGCAGGTCTCTGAGGGGAAGGCCTGCAGCCCCAGGGAGGAATCTTTGGGACCAATTAGAGCAAAGCCTCTATTACCCAGGTGGCTGGGCACCATTCAGTAGAGCTACCTGAGGTCTGCAAAGCAGAGATGGCCCAGGCCAGAGCTGAGGATGAAGAGGACTTACAAAGTGTTATTAGGGAACGACTAAAACTCTCACCAGACCTGATGATATTATAACATAAACAGCTAACATTTATTGAGTACTTACAGGGTACTAGACATTGTTCTAAGTCATTTCTGTATAGTAACTGATTTCCTGATTAACAATGATTAACAATAGCCCTGTTATCCTAAGTTGAGGAAACTGAGGCATAGAATGGTTAAGAAACATGCTCAAAGTTCAATTTGTAAAAAGGAGACCTGGGATACAAAAACAGGCAGTCAATCCCACACCCTTGCTCTGAGCCATATGTTATACTGCTTCTCTTGTGAGTCTGGATTTTATTGGGTTGTCGGAAAAGTCATGCCATATTTTTTCTTTGTTTTTCATTGCAAAAATGCATCATGACTTTTCTGACAACCCAATATTTTAGGTAAGAGTCAAGCATTCTACCCAGATAAGGCCATGGTGAGAAACACAAGAGGTGGGGAGCCTTAAACTGTGTCAGCACAGTAGCCAGAGCCAGACTGCAGTTTCACTAGAATAAAGATATATGCTTTGTAAACCCTTCTACTTCTAAGACCTTACTTTTTTCTTTTTAAAGCAAAATTCCATTGAAAATGTCTACTCCCATCGCAGAGACGCTAAGGGATTTGCCTGCCTCCAGGCCTGGCTAGAGAAGAGGTCTGAAGCCTCTGAAGTGGTCATTCCACCTTGGGATCCCATTAGATGGAAAGCACTTGAAAACTTGGGGGCTGGCAAGGAAAAAGAGGTCTGCAGGCTGTGTGAATACACAGGAAAGGCGGGCAGTACTTACCTGGCCCCACAGCAGTTCTCCAAAACCAATGAAAAGACACCAAAACCACTGGGACATAGTGAGCCTCGTACAACTGAAGGGTTTGCCCCCAAATTCCACGATGACAATCTAGAACAGAGAAGGGGCAGCCCACCATCAGGGAGGTGAGTAACAGATAGCTAGCCCTCCGGCCAATGCCATCAGAGCCAGGTAACCCCCATTTTCAGGATCCTTGTGGTGCAAGTCCTGATCTGCTTGTTGGGAAAAAAGAAAGAAGAAATCCAGAAGGAGAGACATATACAAACAGTCTTTATTATTTATGTATTTATTTATTTATTCCATGCAGGAGTCGAACCGGCAACCTTGCTGTTAAAGAGTGCAGGGTCTATCCACTGAGCCATCCAGACGGCAGCTCAGCTCAAGGTGCCGAGTTCAGTCTTCCAGCTGCGGGCGGGCATAGCCCACCATCAAACAGGCAATCTTGTCATTAGGAGCATGTGCTCTCACCAGCTGAGCCATCCTGCCACCTGTTGGCAGCTCAGCGGCAGCTCAGCTCGGGCAAAGCTCACTGGCCCATGTGGGAATTGAACTGGCGACCCTGTTGCTCAGAGCTCGTGCTCTTAAGCAAACTCTTAACCAACTGAGCCACTCGGCCAGCCCACAAACGGTCTTTATAGAGCACTCTGATAGGGTGACAGACACAGCTACTATGCACATTATTAACATGGGAGCAGGGAGAGCAGGGGGAGCTGGAGACTTCTTGTGACTAAAGCCAGTGATGACAAAGAGAAGGCACAGTGGTAGAGAAGAGGAACCGAAGATGGGGGCAAATAAGGGAGGTACTATGTTGAGGGGTGAGGCAGGAGTGCCTTTGTTACACGGTGAGCGCCTAATCTCGTCTCTGCAGATGTTTAAGTATACCTCTGACTAGGGCAAGAAGGGAAGGCCCAGTCTTCTTACCACTAGGACAGCCATGCTCTTGACCCCAGGTCTCACAGGAGGAGCCCAAGCCAGGTTTATGTGTCAACCACATGTGCACCAACCCATCACTTCTCTTTCTCTGTTAACTGCACAGCGTTTTGAACCAAGAACCCCTTCAGAACAAAGCAGCAGGGAAGGGAGAGGACGCCCGCAGCATGTGCATGTACATTTCATGTATGCTAGCATGGAAAGTGGGTAGAAGAGTCTGACTTTCCTCTTGGTCACAGTGTGATATTTCTGGGTTTTAGAAAGATAGTGAAAGGATTCTACAAGTCTTATTTTATTGCTACCAACGTGCTGCTTTGCCTTGGAGCACTTGACACAGCGGGCGCCAATTCTAGAGCCACATGCAAATGAAGGCCAATGGGGAACCCCAGGGGTTCACCTCACAGCCCAAGTCCCTATTATTCCCTCACTCCTGCTCCTGGGTACATCTGGCTCCCAGCTTCTGGACTGTATCACCCCAGACCTCCTACCCCAGCTCACCTGGCTGATGAACGTGCCCAAGACCACAGCACAGAAGATGAGGTTGCGGAAGATGCCTGCAAAGACGTTCCTCTCTCCGTGGATCTTGCGCGAGTTGATTTCATTGAAGAGCTGCATCAGCACGAATGTGTTGAAAATGATGGTGTAGTGCTGGCTGGGTGGGGAATGTAGAGGTGCTTTCCTCCCACTGTCAATGTCAAAGAATTTCTCACCTGGCAAGGGGAGGGGAAGCATTGGAGGGTAAGGATGGTCTCAACAAGGGCTCACGTTGGGTTAGAACAAGCTGGTGTGGCCACACTGGCTGTTGATGGCTGGTGTCCACTCTAATGTCAGTATCTGAGCTATGCTAGTTAGCAAATTTTTTTTTTAACATTTTTTTTTTTTTTTTTTTAGCTGCGCCATCCTGCTA
>NW_017731484.1:1217053-1247198 GCF_001890085.2 Hipposideros armiger | reverse complement strand
GGCTTCAGCTTACATAGCTATGGAGCAGGGGTATCCAAAGTGTAGTCAGCACACTATCTATTTATTTTTTATTTATTTATTTATTTATTTTTTTAGCTGAGCCATCCTGCTACCTGTTGGCAGCTCAGCGGCTGCTCAGCTCGGGCTGGACTTGAACCGCTGTTGCTCAGAGCTCAAACTCTTGAGCGAGCTCTTAACCAACTGAGCCACTCGGCTGGCCCAGCAAATATTTTTAACGTTAGCCTTGGTCTCAACATATCTGACCCGCTCTCTCAGTTTGCTCCGTTGATATCTGCCTTCTTCTAGTGCAGCATGGTGGTGGTAAAACTATGTGCACTAAACTCGGGCAGACATAGGTTTGAATCTTAGTGCCACCATTATGGGACCTGAACTTTAGTTTTATAATCTATGAAAAAAGGCATAACGGAGCTATCCTTGTGAAATTCTTAAAAGAAGTACATAAACTAGTATAATGTGCCCTGTAGCGGGAACAGAGGACACACTCAGTAACTGAAGCTGCTGTTACTCCTAGTCTGTGGTCAGCTTGCTCCCCTGCTGCTTTCTTTCCTTGAGTCATTCTCGCCCCATCACCATCCAGCACCCCAACTGTCGCCTTGCCCCCATCCCCACCTCGGCTCACCAGCAAAGACAAGGAAAAAGATGACTGTGAGCTGATAAACTGCGTGACCCAAGATGTTCTTCATCATAGTCCGTGAGATCAGAGGCTTATTTCGGCCGTAAGGGCGACGCTTCAACAGACAATCTGTAGGAGGCTCTGTGGCCAGGGCCAGTGAGGCAAACGTGTCCATGATGAGATTAACCCACAGCATCTGCACGGCTTTCAATGGGGAATCCTGGTGGGAAGAAGAACCAGTCCTTTTAGTTTACCTCAGAAACCACCCCCACCTCACTCATCAGCCTACGTCTGTACTTGAGATGGCCTAGCTCCCGCTATCAACCTAGACTTCAGGTCTGGCCACTTGTTAGCTGAGTGACCTTGAAAACGTTACTTAACCTCTTTAAGCCTTGGGTGCCTCACCTGTAAAAGGAGGATTATACTGACACTGCAAGGTTGTTTTTGAAGAACAGAGATAATACACATAAGTGCTCATCACAGTGGCTGACATGAAAGTGCTAAGTTCAGCAGATAAATTATCATCACCCCACATGAGCGGATGTAGAGAGTGGACCTAGGGAGAGCTACCTCCTGCCCCAACGCTGTCCTTACTCCTCAGTAGACAAACTATGCTGTACCCCGTTCCCCACATTGCTTAGCCCCTGCCTCATTCCTCCATCTCAGCCACTACACAAACACACACTCCCTTCACCTGAGTGATGCAAGCTCCAGTAAAGGCCACGATCACGGCCACCACATTGACGGTGAGCTGAAACTGCAGGAACTTGGAGATGCTGTCGTAGACATTTCGTCCCCACATCACTGCCTTCACGATGCTGGTGAAGTTGTCGTCTGTTAGGATGATGTCTGATGCTTCCTTTGCTACATCTGTGCCTGCAATGCCCTGGGGTAAGAAAGGGGAAGGAAAACTGAGGAACTGGATAAAGCAAAGTTTATCTACATTCTGATTAACTCCATCTCCTAACCTCCAAGCTTCAGAACTAGGCCTAACACTAGAGGGCACACTAGCCACACAAATACTAAAGACTAAAGCATGGTATTTTGAGTTCTCTTCTCTCCCAAAGAAAATGAAGGGAAAATGCATCACTGTCATTCTACGAAAAAGAGCTCTGAGGCCTGATGCCACCAGAACCCAGACTCCTGAACCCAGACTGCAAATTACAGTTATCTTTGATATTCCTTTCTCTCTTCCCTCCTACACTCCCACCTTAGAAACCAATTAAAAGTCCTATCTAGGGCTGGCTGAATAGCTCGTTGGTTAAGAGTTGGCTTGGGAGCACAAGCTCTGAGCAGCAGGGCCACCGGTTCGGATCCCACATGGGCCAGTGATGCTGCGCCCTCTACAGCTAAGATGGTGAACAACAGCTTGACCTGGAGCTGGGCTGCCGTGAGCCGCCAGTGACGGCGTAGGCTGCAGTGGGGCTGCCGTGAGCTGCCATGAGCCTCCGTGAGCTGCCGTGAGCCGATGTGATCGGCTGTCCAATGGCCGGCGACCAATCTGCCCCAGACGGGAAGAGCGTAATGATAATACACGCTGTGAAGCGATGTCCTCCATAACTAGACTGAAGAACCAAAGGACAGCAACTTGGCTGTTCCCCTTCCCAAAGTCCTATCTATTCCACCTCCAAACTGTCACATTTCTTTTGCTGCTGCCAGTATCTCACTTAAATCCCTGTCTGTCCCACACCTTCAAGTCACCCTGCATTTTTTTCCTGGGAGCAGCAGTCTGGCAGCACAGTTCAGATGTCCTATCCTTGTTCAAAATCCTGCCACTGGGGAACCACTAAAGGTTTCTGAATAGATATACCAGGGGTTGAAAGCTGTGCTTTAGAAAGTGCACGTTCTAGTCTGGCAGTTAAAGCCCCAATAAGTGAACCTGAATGTGTTTCCCAACCTGCTCTTATATAATCTTTCTGCTGAAAACCCACGGGTTTATTCACAATTCCCTGAATCTGTCATTCACTTTTAGAGAGTAGACTTCTACTTACACTATGTTCCCAAGTCTGGAACACCTTCTTTCCCCATCTATTTAAATCCTACCTGTCTTTAATGTCCCATTTGCTTTGCAAGGCTGTCCCTAGCATCCTCAGCCCATACTTCAATTCCACATCTTGAGACTCCTGGAACCCCCAGAGGCGCTTAGTCATTAATTTGGCTTGCACTAGTGGATTACTTGTTCTCTTTACCTGGCAGTATTATTTTTCCTATCCAGATTGCAACAAATGAGTATCTGTCAGATAGACTATACAATTCAGTTTCCCCATCAAAAAGTTATCTAACACAGCCACACAATGCTGTGCCATGCACTATAAAAAGAGAAGGAAAAAAAAGAAGGAATGTCTCTATATACTTGATACCATGTAATAATCTCCAAGTGAAAAAAAGCAAGGTGGAAAAAGAGAGTGCACAGTATATATGTACTATAGATAAGTATCCCTTCTCTTAGAGGGTGGGATGTAAATATAGTACTCATTTAATTATTTTTTAAAGGAACAAACAGAAGGATAAACCAAAAAACTAAAGAAAGAAGTTACCTGTGGTGGTTAAGAGGGAGACAACAGGTTGGAGGTGATAGGAGTAGAAGCTAGATTTCTATGAAAAAACTTCGTTTTCTCTATTTGACTTTAGAATTATATAACTACTTTATACAAGTATAAAACAAAATTAGGTTTAAAAAGAAATCTCTAAAATGGAAAGCAACATGATAAATGAACTGGTGTAACCAGTTGGTAGCACAACCACATAAAGGAAAAATGTCCCGAGTGACTTTTTAAAAAACACAGTAACTTGATGGTACATTTTTAGTAGAGTAATTGCATTATTGTTGCTATTTTGAAACTATTGCATATATCTTAGGATAAAGCAAGTAATAATTATGTTAATGCCCTTAAAAATAAAAATGTTTAGCTTAAGAGATATAAATATAAAATCAGGGGAGTTAAATAAAATTAGGAACTCTAACTTAAAATTATAGAACTCTATCGATGCCCGGCCCGAGCTGAATTGCTGCTGAGCTGCCAACAGGTGGCAGGATGGCTCAGCTAAAAAAAAAAAAAAAAATTATAGAACTCTAACTAGCGTTCTATAATTCTAAAGTTGAATTGGAAATGCCAATGTGAATTCATGAAGTATTTTACTTTAAAACACAGAAACACAAAAGAGACATATTTTGTAGCTTTTTCCACTGAAAAGGCCTAGAAGCCTCAGTTGTAAGGAACATCCTGATAATCAGATTGTAGTCTCTAAATACCATTTCTCACTACAGTGAAGCAGGACTCCTTTGAGAAATGGACAATTCCAGCTCTAAGACAAGAAATACACATGACAACTCTGGAACATGAAAACAATAATATGGGCAATGTATAAAAACACATCAAATACGCTTAAATTCATGAGTTCATAATGATGTTTTTAAAAAATAAACAATTCATTGATCACCTCTGGAGGATCCTAAAAAGTCAACTCATTATTTTGAATATTTTGAAAACTAGTAAATAAAGGAAAAGAATCAGGCATTTAATCTGCCTGAGCCTCAGAGTAACCAAAGAGTCGATAAGGGGACATTTCTTTTTATAGAATATTCAAGCTAATAGGTAGAAAAAAATCAGAACATCATCATTTTGTAGCCCCCAGATTCAGGGATCTAGAGTCTGATTGCTTCTAAAACTAATTACTAGTTTATAGGAAAATACAAGGAACAAAAGAACATGTTAAAGGACATTACAGGGGTACAATCAACAAAATCCATGCTGTGAGGTACTCTGTGTAGACAAACAACCTGGTTCCTTCAAAACTAAATAGCTAAGGGCCGGCTGAGTGGCTCAGTTGGTTAAGAGCTCGCTCAAGAGTGTGAACTCTGATTAACAGCAGTTCGATGCCTGGCCTGAGCTGAGCTGCCGCTGAGCTGCCAACAGGTGGCAGGATGGCTCAGCTAAAAGAACAAAAAACAACAAAAAAAACCTACTGCTATAGATTAAGAGGTTTAAGAGATATATCAAACAACTGAAATGTATGGATCTTATTTGGACAAATCAACTAAAAAAACAACATTTATGAAGCAATTGGGGAAATATAAACTGACTAATTACTATCTGATGATAGTAATGAATCAATGTTTTATGATAATGATATCATTCTTTTAGATATATGTTATTGATACATACTTATCTTTCAGAGACACATACTGACTTTTTTTTTTTGGATGAAATGACATGATGTCTTGAATTTGCTTCAGAATAATTCAGCTGGCGTGGGGGACGTGCAGGGGCAGTTTCAGTGAAACAAGACTGGCCAAGTATTATAACTGATATTGGGTGACAGGTACATGGGGATCGATTAAACTATTCTCTCTACTTTTTGTATATTCTTGAAATTTCCTAGAATAAAAACTTTTTTGTTGTTGTGGTTAAAGAGAGCACCTTAAAGAGAGATTACTTCTTGATTCTCCTTCTATTGCTTAAAAATCATCATCAGTTTAATATACAGGGGAGACTTACAGTCATAAGCTACTTGAGTGTGAGGATGTACTTTGCAATCTGGGAGCTTCTAAATGTCCCTGAACGTCAGAATCAAAACATGTGCCTATTAAGAAAACCCAAATATTTCTTGGACCCACCCCAGACGTCACTGACTCAAAATATCCAACTGTGGAACATTGCAATATATGACTTAAATGAACTTTCCAAGTGATTCTGATGCTCCCAGTCTCATAAGTAAAAAGCAGAGTGATGGACAGTGCTGGCCAGAGTACAAGTTCCATATGGAACATGAACTTTCTATAGCGTGCCTAGATAGACACTATCACCACATTCATGGGCAAGTTTAAGTTGGCTTTGCTTTCTTAGGTGACGACACTTCCTGATTTCCCTTCCTGTGTCATCTATTCTTCATACTTGATGCCCCCCCCCATTATACCTATTATTATTGGCCAAGTAGGTAGGAGAGATGGAGTCTGAGAAGACAGCACAAAGTAGGGTGTGAAAGTACAGGAGACCCATCCTGGCTTCCCAATGAAGAAAGCAGTTTGCAGTAAGACAGAGAGACTGTGCCGAGCTGCTTACCATGGCAAAACCAACATCTGCTTTCTTCAGAGCTGGCCCATCATTTGTGCCATCACCAGTGACAGCAACAACTTGTCGCTGTTCTCCGACAGTGCTGTCAATGATGCCTGAGAAAAACAGACACACCTCAGTCAGTCCACATATGCCACCTGAGGCCATTTGGCAAGCCCTGCTCCCCACAAAAGGTGCTTTTCTGGTCTTCTTCCCTTGTCTCTGCTATCGCCTCCCTTACTACTTTCTTCTTTCCTTCTTTTTTCCCTATGCTGGAAGTTCTATACTGTCACCCAAGGGCAGTAAATTGTTTCATGGGTAGCACTCTAAGCTAAGAAATCTGTCCTCATCAGACACCCTGTCTGATGCCCTAAGGAAACTATTACGTGGTGGAAAAAGCACTGAATGGTTTGAAGGCAGAGACTTGGGATCAAATTGTACCACTTCCACTTACCAGCTGGGTAGTTTGTTATTTGTCTTCTCAGCCTCAAACTTCCGTATTTGCAAAATGGGAATAGTTTAACCTGCCATGCCTAGTTCATAGTATTATTAGCAAACAAGATATTATATGATGATGTTTAAAAACAACTTTATTATAAGTCTTATACTCACAAGGTGTTTAGGTGTTTGCTAAACTGTATGTTCTCCCAATGAGCTGGAGAGCTCTCCTAGGACCTCCCTATTCAGGACAGGAGAGTTGCTTTGGCTGATGCTTCATATCTGTCCCCACCCAGGCCTGCCTTTCTCTACCCCAGGCACCTACTCAGGAGCTGACCTTACCTTTCACCAGTGTATGCTTGTCCGTGGGGGAAGATCGCGCCAGGACTCGAAGCTTAGGCCAGATCTTGTCCAGCTTTTCTTGCTCTACCTGTCAACACCAGACCACACCTGGGTCAGTCAAGCTCAGAACAGCCATCTAGGAAAATTTTACTTCTTCACACTCTGAACTACTGAGAGATTGGTACTCCATGGCCCAGGGGGTTGAGTTAGCCTGGCCTCCACTGGAGATGAAGCAGAGGATTCATTCTCCAAGGGCAGATGCATTGGTGGTGACCATTCAGGCCCTGCTTGTCTTCTTTCTCCTCCCAATTCCCTACCTGGCAGCCTATCCCCTATTTCTTAGACCCTTTGACAAGAGGTGAACAGGGTTAGCTGTTGTTGGCTCAAGTGGTGCTTCTGAGGTCTTAGGTTTGATTTCTAGGTAGACCAGGAAGCTTTGGTCTGCTCCACACCCAGAGCACGTCCTCTTACAAACCTGTGCCACTGTTAGTCACAGGGCAGTGACACAGGAGGGATAGGGTAGAGAGAAATCAGTACAAAATCATCCCATGACCGAAAAAAAAGGGAAGACATGAAGAGTTAGTGACACTGTCTCAAAAGCTAGCTTGTGAATGAACATCATGAAAAGAACTCCCAATTTTACCATCCGAGCAGCTTTGGTGGAAGGGACATTTCACTATGAATAGATTTTAGTTTAAAAACCACCCACTTTCTCCCATGTGTCCCAGATGCCTTACACCAGAACCGGCCCTTCCTTTGCCAAATGAGGCCCCAGTTCCTCCCCATCAGGACCCACCTCGCCCTTCTCATTGCGGATGAGTCGGTTGAATTCTTTGCCTTCCAAGCACAAGAAATCATCCCCAGGTGTCACAATGCCACATTTGGTGGCGATGGCCCGGGCTGTGTTGATGTTGTCTCCTGTCACCATTCTGACAGTTATACCAGCTCGTTTGCATTTGGCAATAGCTTCTGGTACCTGTGGGGAGTGAGGCAAGAGGAGAAGGAGGTAGGGCTGGTGATGGCGGCAAGCTGCCCCTGTTCAGCTGTCCCTTCATTGTGGACAGGAGAAATACCTTAGAAACAGTGCCCTGGGGCACAGGTTAAGTCTGGTCATTTTCACCTTGCTTGGTGCTACCTCACTTTTGTCCTACCCATAATTCCCCACACTGGAATTTGCCTCGTTGTACCACAAGTTGAAGGGGAAACTGGCTTCAGGAACCAGCTGTAAAAGCTTATTCTCCTGATTACAATTTAGACTACTTAGCTGGGCACGTACTGCCTTTTGAGATTTGGCCACTACTTTCCTTTCTAGCCGACATTTTTTACCACTCTCCACCCTCCCTGGCCCATGCTCCAACCATATCAATTTTTTGTAGTTTTCCAAACGAATGACACCCTTTCATGCCTCTGGGCTTTGACAATTGATAGCCCATCTGTCTGAACTTCTTAGAAGCAGAAGCTTTCAATGCTCTGTAGTCGAGAATAGTGTTCAGCTATTCTAGGGAAGCTCAACAAAAATGTGTTGATTGAAAGAAAAGTGGGGCCGGCCGAGTGGCTCAGTTGGTTAAGAGTTGATGGCTTGGGAGCACGAGCTCTGAGCAGCAGGGCCGCCGGTTCGGTTCCCACATGGGCCAGTGACGCTGCGCCCTCTACAGCTAAGATGGTGAAAAACAGCTTGACCTGGAGCTGGGCTGCCTGCCGGGAATGGCTGGCAACGGCGTAGGCTGCAGTGGGGCTGCAGTGGGCTGCCGCGAGCTACCGTGAGTGGCCGGCAGCCAGCGAGAACTGCCGTGAGCTGCCTGCTGTGAGCCGCCGTCCAATGGCCGGCGACCAATCTGTCTCAGCCGGGAAGAGCACAATGATCATAATACCAACATGGGCCAGTGAAGCGGTGTCCTTCACAACTAGACTGACGAACCAAAGGACAGCAACTTGTCTGTTCCCCTCCTCCACTTCCCTCCCCAAAAAAAGAAAGAGAAGTGGCTAGAGATAAAGCTGGTGTCCTGGTTAAGTCAGCCTCCTAACTATTCTTAAGAACCAAATGATAAGCCCAGCGAAACCTATGCTTCTCACTCCACACAGCATTACCCATAGGAATGCCACCTTCTGAAATCAGTTCAGGGCTCTGCAGCAGTTCTGTGAAGGCAGAAGCACAGAAACAGCTATACTTTTAAGTGAGAAGCAGTTAGGTAACTTGTGTGGGTCACAAGTAGAAACAGAACCAGTACCCTCGTTCCCATGACTCCTGGTGGGTTCCCAGTAGGTCACACTGGGCCTGCACATGGGCCAGGGGCCGCTGGAAGGCTTCCATCCATGTGTTCTTGCCCCTTCTCCAAGCGAAAGCCTCACCTCTGGGCGCACGGGGTCCTCAATGCCCACCACTGCGATACAGGTCAGTTCGGTGAGGATTTCGCTCTCATTGTCCCACGGGGGCTCCACATCATTGAAATCTCGGTAAGCTAAGCAGATTGTCCGGAGTCCCTCAGAGGCCATGGGCTCAATGACAGTGCGCACCATCTCATCTCGGTCCTTATTCTTGAATGGCACTGCTTCTCCTTTCTTGTCCAGGATTCGATTACACCTGGGGAGGGGCACAGTTAGAGAGCCGCATCCCCGTTCCCAACCAGTGTGACGCTCTAGTCTTTTATAGACATTCTGGCAACTTTGCATTACTTATAGACACTGCTCCAGGGCCAGAAATCCCTATTCATTACCCAGCTGGGTCCCTTTTTCTAAGGGACCTGGAGACGGGTAAGGTCTACATAGGCAGAGCGTGTGATTCTCCCATGTCATCTGTTCCTATTCATATGTGTGCAGTCATTTGTGGATCACCTCCTCTTTCGAACTTCGCAAAGGCAGAGAGACTTCTTTAGTCCCCAGTATCTAGAATAGTGCCCGGTGGATAGGATGTGTTCAACAAGAATGTGTTCATTGACAGAAGGTGGCTAAAGCCAAGCTGGGATACTGGCTAATTCAGTTGCTGGCCCTATATCCATGCAGGTCAACTGTTAATGACCTGTGCTTCTTCTAGCCACTTTGATTAAGTTATGTAACTTCCCTGCAATTACCGTTGAGAAGAGAAGGAAAAGGGGCCATGGAACTAACATTTCTAGTACTTGCTGTGTGCAAGCTGTTTTCCGTACACTGACTCATATAATTATAGTAACCCTGTGAGACGGGTGGGTATTACTATCTGTTTTCAGATTAGGAAATGGAAGCTTGGATGGCGTAGGTCTGAATCCTGGCAGTATTACCTGGAGTAAGTTACTCAACTTCCCTGTACCTGTTTTCTCATCTGTCAAAAAGAGACGATAATAGTATCGACTTCACTGAGTTGTGAGGATTAAAGAAAATGAGCCACCCAAGGCACTTAAAAACAATGGTTGGCCTAAGTAAATGCTCAGATACTAGTTACTGTGTCACACCTGAAGGAGGGCCGTGCATCCTTCAGAGGGCTCAGCACGGGGCATGGCACCTAGGCCTTCCTGAGGGAGGATCTGGAAGGGAGGAAGGCAGGGAAGGCATGCTCACTTGCGCAAGATGATCTCGGAGGCACCCTTGCTGTACATGCGGAAGCCGCCGCCGGGCTTCTCGATGACGGTACTCATGGACTTGCGCACTGAATTGAAGGTGTAGACCTTGTAGAGCTTCTCCTCGGGCACCTCACTGCGCACCGCGTGGTAGTCCTGCTTCAGGTCCGTGACGAAGCCCAGCAGTGCACACTCCGTCTTGTTGCCCACCTGCCGCGGCAGGCCTCCCTCCTTTTCCGGAGGCTGAGAGAAAAACATAAAAGGGACTTTTGAATAAGATGCCTCGACCAAGGGGAGAACTCAGGAAGGAAAGCGCTCCCCTCAAAACTTTCACACACGCAGAGCCCGAGGTGGGAGGTGGGCAGCATATGTTTTCTTTCAAGGTAGACAGTGGTCAGTGGTGACTGGTCCCTGAGACATCCAGGGCTTAAGGGTTTTTTTTTATTATAGTTTGCCCTGGGGTTGGTGCTGGTGGCTCACCCCGGGGGTGTGGGTCTTATTCTAACACTGTCCTCCCTGAGTTTCTGGAAAGTGAGTAGTACTTGACTCCTGATGAGCCCAATTTTGCTATCAGCATGAGGTCTCTCTCCCTGGAGATTTTACCTTTACATGGCAATTGAAGGGCATTTCACAGCCATAGATTCCTACCTGCCACTCCCCCATCTACTCCCTAACCTAGTCTTACCCTAAACACGTTCACTGAAGAGTGGAAAATGTGATGTGGGATGGTAACACAGGCAGAATGAACAAGAGAAAATGAATTGTCTCGGGGAAAATGAATGTTCTCTCCCACCGCCCATTCTGAGTGTCCAGACAAAGGAAGAGCTTACCAGGATCTTGGAGGTATAGGCACTGTTGATAGAAATGCCGTTGACAATAAGGTCCAGGAGCTTGGGCACAAGGGCATCAGGGCTTGGGAGCTGATGGTAACGGGTGTCTCCGATATAAGCCTGTACCACAGTCATGCGATTCATGGTCAACGTGCCTGTCTTGTCAGAGCAAATGGCTGTGGCATTGCCCATTGTCTCACAAGCATCTAGGTGCCGTACTAGGTTATTGTCTTTCATCATTTTCTACAGAGGACAAGAGAAAAGACTTGAGAGGAGACCAGCTGAGCTCCCCCCAATACAGGTCAAAGGCCATTTCCTAGCCAACATCTCTCCACATTTCATTCTCTTGTCCCACACAAAGATGCAGGATACTATTCTTGTGAATCCTCTTTAGATTCTACTGGGTCACTTACACACTAATGCACCTGATCATGATGGTCCCTCCACAGTGCCAGGGACTTGTGCTCTTATGAGATGCCACCCAGAGTTTACAGGGCACAAATGACCTCTCCTTTTATTTAAGGCTACGTGGTACTGTCCCCCCATCTCTGTCCTAAAGGAAGTATCATTCCAGACTCACCTTCACAGAGTAGGCCAGTGAAATGGTGACAGCCAGTGGCAGCCCTTCGGGCACAGCTACCACCAGTACAGTGATGCCGATGATGAAGAACTTGACAAAGTACTGGATATAGATGGGGGTGCACTCGGCTAGCCACGGTTTGCGCTGTATCACGAAGTTGTCAATCACGAAGTACAGAATCAGGATGAGAACGGTGATAGCAGACATGATCAGACCTGACAAGAAACAAGTCACATGAACTCCGGCTTGAGGGCATTCCTAAGGCCCCAGCCAGAGACATATCAGCAGAAGCTGCAATCTTTGCTACCAATTTTTATAACCGCTACATCTAGGAAGTCATACTACAATCTCCTACCCATTCTCTGCTGCTTGTACATGATAGTGTAGGGAAAAAGACACAGGTCTCACTTTCCAGAGACATTGCACTAACTTGACTCATGGCTTTAGACTCGTCGTTGACTCTCTCTGGGTCTGTTTTCTTATTCATAAATAAGGCAGCTGGTCTAGTTTTCCAAAATAGTATTCTATGATTCTATTTTAGACCTACCCTCTTCCTATGATTCACAATGTAGTGACCATATTTGACTGTTTCCTAGTCGTTTATCAATGTGGACTTCTCCTGCAATAACCTGCGAATGCTGGGCAATTCACAACCTGTATACAGCAATATCCCTGTGGTGTCAGCACATCACCTACAAGACCAACCCTTAGAAGGGTGCCTCCCAACCTTTGTTCTGAGTGGCATAGATGAAAGAGACAAATAATAGCACATATTTATATAGTGCTTACACACTATGGGCCAGACAAGCACTTCACATTGACTCATTTAATCCTCATAACAACCCTGAGAGGTAAGTTACGATTATAATCCCTATTTCTGAAGAAACTAAGGCACAGAGAGGTTTTTGGTATGACACACTGGTAGGGGACCAACCATCCTGGATTGCCCTGAGACTGAGCAGTTTCCTGGGACACAGGACCTTCAGTGCCAAAACTGAGACAGTCCCGAGCAAACTGTGACAGTTGGTCATCCTACACACTGAGGTAAATGGGAGAATCTGCTCAAGGTCTGAAAACAATTGGCCTAGGGGCTCCAACTGCCCTGAGATCAGTATCTGGGCCCAGCAGTACCTACATCTGTAGCACAATACCCGGGGAAAGCTCTGCCTTAAAAGCCATAGTCTGGTTTGGGTCTTCACTTTTCCTGAGGGCCCGATGACTCAGCGGGATCCAAGAAAGGCGAGAGGCGATCAATGACTATCAATGAAAGCATTTCTTTTGCACTTGGCTTCTTCATCAGGTTCAGGGCTGAGGTGAGGCAAGCAAGGTGCCTGTGGTATAAAACTGAAGGGGCCCTCACTCTCAGGGTGGCACAAGGCACCCCATTTGCCTCACCCGAGTCCTGGCCTGGCTTGATGTGTAAAGTAATACAACAAAGGAGATGAGTGGCCAGCCATCCGGAAGCTTATCCGTCCTACAGAGCAAAGCGGGGATTAAGAGGATAACAGGAGGGGTTGGGTGGAATCTGTTTAATGTTTCAAACCTTGAGTGTGTGCCAGGCTCCATGGCTTGATTCCACACCTGCAATTCCTCTCATCCATATCTAGTTTATATTCTAGAGATTTCACAGTCATCAAGATGAGCTAGCTGGGTAATAGAGCCAAATGCATAGGCTAGACTAACACTGTCCGATAAGGTAGCCACTAGCCACATGTCGTTATTGACCCATCGAAATCAGGCTAACGTGAACTGAGGAACTGAATGTTTAATTGTGTTTAATTTTAATTAATTTAAAATGAAATAGCCATATATGGTTAGTGGCTACGGTCGTGGACAACACAGATCCTAGCTACTCAGAGTGTGTGCTTAGTGGGTCAGTGGCATTGGCCTCACCTGGGGCTTGTTAGAAATGCAGACTTTCGGGCTCGGCCCTAGACCTCCTGAATCAGGTACTGCGCTTTAAGAAGGCCTCAGGTGAACTGTACACACATTGATGTACTAGGCTAGACTACGATTATGGTAAACAGAGGGGTAGGGTGTGGGGGTCAAGAAGTAATTAGACAGGGATATAAGGGAGTACCTGGCGGGGGGCGGGGTATGTCCAATGAAAGAGCAATCTTCCTTTTGTTCCCTTCTCCAACGCCCTCGCCCCACCTCACCACAAAAAGAAGGTAGAGGAGAGAGAATGCACCAGCAAGTGATGGAGAAGCCACCTGCTCTCGCAGTACACAAGCAAGAGTGTCTTTAGTGACTTTTCCTCTGGAAAGAGCCTCTGAGGTCACTCTCTTCCTTTTCCCTCCGTCCTTATTTTGAATTTATGGCTCTGTGCCTAGCCTGATGCTACTGCTCTGCTAGGGAACTACCTCTAACAAACTGCCAGCCTTCTCTGCCCTTAAGGAATTTACAAGCTCACACATGTGACAGGTAAGCAGTTATTAAAGTCTCCCTTCTTGCTAACGTAAATCTCCCATGTTATGATATAAGTTCTTTACTTCCCGTTTGTTTGGATGAAAGAGACCCAAGGGCCTTTAGCCCTTACATAGAGGGAAACATTTGTCTCTGGAAACCTAGGGAGTGGCCAATGGGTGGCAGAGGGAGGGGACATGGCTACCTAGACTACACTAGCCACTCGCAAGTTTTAGCTTCTGCTAGACGCGGGTGGAGTGGAGAGAAAGGAAGTAAAGCAGCGAGGATCCGGAACAGTCTTGATAAACCACAATGGCCAGAAGGCTCTGCCCTACTCACCAGCTTTCCCGATCTGAACAGCCAAGCGTGTCAGCTTGCCCTGCAGCACTGACTTCTCCTTCTTAGGCAGCCTGGACACCTTTTTCTCCTTTTCCTCATTATCGATCCCCTCCTGGCTGTTGAGTGGCTGGATTTCCAGGGCCACTCCATCCTGAGTCTTTGCTAGGGTGTACACACAAATGGGACAGGTGAACAGGACAGGTAGTAGCACTGAGCAACAGGCAGGTGGCAATCAGAAAACCTGTCTTCTTCCTGTATACACCTTGGACCCCTGACATGAGTCCTAACCGCCCTCACCCCATGCCAGACAGGGTACTTGCCTTTGACCCTCTATTAGGGCCTGTGGAATGATATTCTAACAACTGCAGATGACACAGGGGTGCTTTTAGGTTATGAATTTCCTCGGCAGTGGCAACTTCCAGGCCCCCCGCTGAAAGCCCAAGCCAGGTTTATTCCAGCAAGAGGATTAGTCATGCCAAGAGCTATTACCAACAAACATCCTTTCTGTAACTCAGTGCTTACAACAGTCAATCTTTATTGCAGAAAGGGATAGAAAGGGAAGGCTGACAGATGTTTCCAGAGCATAAGGGTCCTAGTTTGCTCTGTTCAAAGGTTCCTCTCTCTATGTATAGGCTGCCGGGAAAGAAACACAGACCCCAAACAAAGGGTGCTCTCCAGTTCCTTCTTATATCAGTTGAACAGGGGAAGGAAACCCCTTGCTCCCTTGCCTGACAAAGGTATGGAGGGCCAGAGTGGGACCTGGGATTAGTCTTCTGGGGGAGAGGGAAGAAGCTGGTGTGGGGGCCCCCCTGTAACAAGAGAAAGCAGGGATAAAGACAGACATATAAATCCACTTTGCATTAAAAAGAAGAGTTAAAGAGACCTGAAATTAAAGAATTAGTTCTGTGGATCCCTGGTTCTCCGACATGAGGACTTTATTTTTAAAGACTACTATGATGTGGGTGACAGAGGAAACCAATCTCTGGAAGCTGTCTCAAGAGAACAATTCTCGCTGGCTCCCACCACCTTCTAACGTCACTCCTGCAGCGCTTGGCCCTTTAGCTTAGGATGTCCTTCCTGAGATACTGTCTCTGCTGTCAGACTCACAAACAAGACAGAGACGGATGTCAGCACAGTCACCAAAAAAGAAACACACATCAGATCAGGAGGAAGAAAACAGACTGTGGAGAGAACAAAGAAAGAGGTGAAGAGAGAGGCATGGAGAAAAGGCTCTCTCTAAGCACCCCGAGACTAGCAGAGAAGGATTCCAGACCAGAAGAGGACACCGATGAGGAAGCTAGCAAGAGGAGGGTGCAGGGACTGCCCACCCAACGCCCTCTACCATAAGGACCCTGAAGTCTTCCAACCCAGAAACTGATGACCATTGGTGTTTAAATCAGGCTGAGGGCAATGAGGCAAAGAGTTCAGTACCCTGGGAAGAGCAGATCAATCCTACACACTCCCCAAGAGAAACCTTGACATGAGATTCCCTGAGCCAACAGCAGAGGATGCTGTTGTCCCATATTAGATTGGGACTGGGACCTTGGGACCACCCCCAAATCTCTGCACCTTCCTCAGGATGAGGTATCTGGGCCACAGTAGCAGATAACAGATTTATGGCAAGGAAAAGGGAGAAGGCAGATGGCCTGGAAAGGTCTGGTTTGAGTGCAGTCAGGTAGAGATGGTAAATGAGTGGGTGGACAGGTTACCTTTGTTGCGATTTTCAGGGACTCCTTGTTTTTTACCTGTTTGAACAAGAAAGAAAAAAGTGGGGTGGAGACCCAAAGTGACTATTAAGAGATCAGATATCCAATGTGTTGGTCCTGCTCAGAGCCCAAAAGGGCGACAGCAAAAGGGTTGAGTTGCAGGGAAGGGAATGTGAAGGAAGCTCAAATCTCCGCTTACATCCCTTCTCAGTGGAGGGGCTCTCATGAAACCGTGGGATATGGACCACACCACTCACGCAGGTGAGTGCACACACCTACACCAAGCTGCTTCCTCCTAAGAGCATGGCTGCTACTGGGAGGGTGCTCCTGGCCTAAGTCACAGCACTTGGAGAAACGGGGTGAGGGGTTAGGAAGTGAGAGGTTTGAACTGTTTCTGCCTGATGGCAAAGGTCCTGCACGGCGTCTCCACGTCAGTTCACCAGCACCAGGCAAGCTCCCTCCTTATTCATCTGCAGGTAGCTGCAAAAACGAACAGCGTAGTACCGGAGGGAGTTGTGTTTTACTTCCTTTTCATAAACTACCCTCCACTAAACAGCCCAAGATGGTCCTCAATCTAAGCGGTCGAGTCCTTCTGTCCTTCAAGGAAAGGAGGAGTGCTTATGAAAAGGTGTACACTTGGTTTTACTATCTTTCTCTCATTCACCTTCTGTTTCTCCTTCCCTCGGAAACAAGTAAATGGCAAAGAAAGGACTAACTTCTGGGTGGACATTACCTCTGTTTGCTCACTCTCCTAGCTCTGTCTCTCTTCCACTGACAGCCCATGGTTTCAGCAGAAATCCAGTTTCATTTCCTGGCCATTTTCTTAGCCCTCATGGTTCGTTTAATCCCTCATGTTTGAGGAAGAAAGGGACAGGGGTTGGAGGACTACAGAGGGCAATTGGGTCCAGAGCGCCTAGCCACCTCATTGGAGGCGGGCTTTATAACTCACCTCTTTACAACCAGGAATCGAGGCTCAAATGCAACCTGATTTGGGAGCCTAGAGCCAGGATCATATTTTCCTCAGAGCACCCTGGAGAGGCAGGGTTGACATCTTTCTCTCGGCAAGGGGTTTGGATGCCTGCACTCTTCATCCAGCAGATTCTTGCATCCAGATCTGCTCCCTTGCTTCCTAGTTTACCCATGGGGATGGAAGGGAAGAGAATCTCATTCTGAATGCCCTTTACCTTTCTTCTTCTTCCCCTCCTCTTCTCCTTCACTGGCCCCCAAGAGGGTAAAGATGATTCCAGTCTGGGAGTTGACACCCACAGCGGTCACTACCATCCGGCCAGAACCTTCCATGACATGGGTCCCTGTATGAGAAAGGAGAAGATGGGAGGAGTGTTGTTTTTTTACACCTAGCCATCTGAATCACAGACTTGGAAAAAACCAGCCCCTCTTCCTCCTCCACAGATAATGATATACTCAGCAGAGAGTAGAAAAAGGTCGAGAGCCGGGACCATTTAAAATAGACCAAGCAGGGGAGACCAGTTAGCTCAGCTGGTTAGAGCTCAGTGCTGATAACACCAAGGTTGCCGGTTCTACCCCCACATGGGCCATTGAGTTGTGCCCTCCACACCTGGATTGAAACAACTACTTGACTTGGACCTAGTGGGTCCTGTAAAAACACACTGTTCCCCAATAAAATTTAAAAAAAAAATCTTTATAAAAAAAAATTAAAATTAAAAAAATAAATAAATAAATAAATAAAATAGACCAAGCAAATTGGGGGATAAGGAGGTAAGTGTGTCTGCTTTAGGGTAAGGCTCCTTCCACCACCATCCACCCCCAACCGGCAGAGCCCTCCCAAGGCCCGTACAGCACTTGCTTTATAGAGAACTTCTTTTAGGTTACCGGATATACGTCTATTCAACCCACTAATGTGCCACTGCCCGATATGAGCACAGGGGCAGGAGATGGGGCAAGGCCAGAAGAGACAGCAGGATCTGGATTAGGTCTCTGCGGCCTGGCTGTCTTGGAGGCAGAATGGGAACTGGGGTGACCACAGGCAATACCTGAAAGCAACATGGGGTCTCTTTCCACAGACTTCTTGACGTGATCCGATTCCCCAGTCAAAGAGCTCTCGTCAATCTTGAGATCATTTCCCTGGATCAGGACCCCATCTGCGGGCAGCAGGTCACCTAGTGCACAGAGGGGAGACGGCAACAGGGAAAGAGGGGAGGTGAGAGCCTGGCAGAGGGTGGGGACCACCCAGCCCCATCTCAGCGCTGCCCCCATGGGTTCTGCACAGAGACAACGGCCCAGGGTGTAGCTGGAGAGCCTTTGAAAGACAGCTTCAGCTCCCACAACCTGGGACAAGACTCCTTTCCAGGTACGATAAATTCAAACAATTACTGATCCCCAAACACCTTCCCACGGCCTGACTATTATATACTTTTAACCTAAAGACACACAGGGTACAGGCTGATAATCTTTTAGGAGAGCTTCCGTGACTTCTTTCTTTGAATTTTCTTCCTACGACCTCCTTAAACACTAACCTGGAAGCTAACACGATTTGGGGGCCTATCTCTTTGGGTCCTCAGCAATTCCTAGCCCCCTTATGCCAAAGGACCTGGCCCTCAAATAGGGAAGGTGGCATGGGTGCGAGAAACACGGGGCTCTCACCATATTTGATTTGGGCGATATCACCCACCACGATCTCAGCCACAGGGAGCTGGATGATGTGACCATTTCGGATGACGGAGAATTTCTGTTCCTTTTCAATGCGGTTCTGCAGCCCCCGGAACTGCTTCTCTTTGCTCCAATCATTGAAGGCCGTCACTAGCACCACGATGATCACCGAGAATAGAATGGCTGCCCCCTCAATCCATCCGGCTTCTGACTCCCCTTCATCTTCTGGGCTACTTACAGGTAGACCACACTCTAACCCAGGGAAAAGAGAGAAAGAAAGGATCACCTAGGGGCTTTTGTTGACAATAAAATAGGGGTAGTGCTTCTGAAATCCCCCAGAATGGCAAGTCAGGGATAGAGAATAATAAAAAATAAAACTCTTGGGTGGTAGAGCTATGCTCTGAGGACAATGGAGGACAGCAGGATTGGGCATCATTTCATCACCATAAAACTATTTATGGTAACCCAAAAGAAGCAAATGACTAAATAGCACAAAACACATCAATGCAAATTATAGGCAAGTCACATGTATAGAACTTATTCCCAACATGGTCAGGCTCCCACTGCTATGTCACAAAATGCCAATAATATTGGTGGGGTGCACTTCGAGAAGCAGGGCTTTGTTGGTTGGGTAGCAGTAGAGGATTTGTTACATTCAAAATAAGAATTTGATGGAAGAAGGGGGAAAATATCCTGAATCAAAATGGGTTGGAAGAGTAGCTTATTAGCTATTTGTTGGTTTTCTTTGGAGAACTCACATCGGATAATGGAAAACTTTTAAGCTATAATCTGTCAGCCACAAACACTAAGTGCTTTTTGGTGGTTATGGAAAGAACCAGATCAGAGTCATGCTGGGCTGTTTAAGATACTCACGTTCATTTTCTTCACCAGGGGGGCGATAGAAGGACAGGACCAAGGAGATGATGGCTGCGATCTCCAGGATGATGAGGGTAACATCTTGAAGGGCTTCCCACACTAATTCTAAAAAGGTCTTGGCCTTTTTGGGTGGGATTAAGTTCTGTCCAAATACTTGCTTACGTTTCTCCAGATCTGCCGGGTTCCCAGATAAACCTAAAAAGGACATAGGAGTGAGATGAATCGGTGAGAAAAAAGGGAAAGAGATGAATGATAGAAGAAGGCAGTGAAAAGACCCCTTGCTTCCTGATCTGCCCAACCATGACTAGTGTGACTAACCACACCAATTTGCCCAGGACTCATGGGGTGTGAAACTTTCAGTCTAAAAATGGGCAAACTGAGACAAGTTGGTCACAGGGTCCACTCACTCACTCCTCTTAGTCTCTGGGGTAAGCTAACCTAGACCTAAAACTTCATCTCTTCCTTACTGAGTATGCTCCAGGCTCCAGTTCTAAGAACACAAACATTAAAATGTTTCCTGGGACTCACACAGAACTTCTGTCTCACGTTAACACGTAAATGCTGGTGATGATTTAAAAACAGTTAGCTTGCTTTCCATGCTACCCAGAGAGAGACCCATATGGCATTGTTCTCTGTTCCCACACACAACTTAAAGGGAATCTTTTACAATGTCCAGAGCCCTTGATTGCCTACAAGTGAGGGAGGGGGATGTTCTCAAATTCCTTGCAACAGGAACCCACTTAGGTGGCACCAACCTCGACTTCCAAGTAGAACAGCCCATCTACAAACGGAAAAGTGATGGCCTCTACATCATAAATCTGAAGAGAACCTGGGAGAAGCTTCTACTGGCAGCTTGTGCCATTGCTGCCATTGAAAACCTGGCTGATGTCATTGTCATATGGTCCAGGAATACCGGCCAGTGAGCTGTGCTGAAGTTTGCTGCTGCCACTGGAGCCACTCCTATTGCTGGCCACTTCACTAACCAGATCCAGGCAGCCTTCCGGGAGCAGAGACTTCTGTTTAGTGGCTACCGATGCTGGGGCTGACCACGAGCCTCTCACAGAAGCGTCTCATGTTAACCTGCTGACCACTGCAGACTTTCCTCTGCGCTATGTGGACATTGCCATCCCTCGCAACAACAAGGGAGCTCACTCCGTGGGTCTGGTGTGGGGGTGCTGGCCCAGGAAGTTCTGCGCATGCGTGGCACCATCTCCCGCGAGTACCTGTGGGAGGTCATGCCTGACCTCTACTTCTACAGAGACTCTGAAGATATTGAAAAGGAAGAGCAGGCCGCTGGTGAAGAGGCTATGACCAAGGAGGAATTTCAGGGCGAATGGATGGCTCCAGCTCCCGAGTTCACTGCTGCTCAGCCTGAGGTCGTAGACTGGTCTGAAGGCGTGCAGGGGCCCTCGGTGCCCATTCAGCCGTTTCCTACTAAAGACTGGAGAGCTCAGTCCACCCCTGAGGACTGGTCTGCAGCCCTCACTGCTCAGGACACTGAATGGGTAGGAACAACAATTGAGTGGTCCTACGCTATTCGTCCACAAACTCTTAAGCAAAATGAAAGTAAGGTTTTTGGAAAATAAAGAGTTTCTAAAAGGTTAAAAAAAAAAAGTAAAATAAAAATAAATAAAAACAGAGTTAGTTTCCATCCATTGGCTCACACACAAAAACCAGAAAGAATAAGCTATCTGCTCAAGGTCATGCTAGGAGGCTAGGGGACATAGCCCCACTAGTCCTGATTTCAAGTTCCAGTGGCTTTAGGAGATCAACAGAACAGAGGCTCTGAGGCTCCAACTCTGGGCATCCCCTTTGAGCACACATACCTTTCATTTTCTGTCACACACATATAGACATAAACACACACCATTAAGAGGTATTAGTTTTCTACTAAGTACTGTGTACCTAGAGAAGTACCAGGTACTAAGACAAGTACTACTATTCAGAGTGAATAAAAAGAGAACAAAAAAGGTGGAGCTACAAAGTCAGATAGTACACCGTCCTTGATTGCCAGCATGCTCCCACTAACACACATATATGCTTAGATACCTGCGTGAATGTGCACACATTTTCTAGGCATGTTCCCGGAGAGAAAAAGAATTATTCCTAGTGCCTTCCTTATCATTAGGCCTCTCTGCTGGGCCCCAAGGATTTACACTTTAAGGGAAGGGAGGAAATCCTAAAATTTCAATTACTGCCAGTTGGCATTCATCAAGTTGTTTACACACAGCAGCAAATTAGCCCAGGTCTTGGCACTTGAAGTTGTTGGCTGCACTGTTTGATGGGCTCCCCACAGGCAGGGTGTGGCAACCTTTGTTGTGAAAAGGTCAGCAGCTGAGGAGGGTTAGAATCAGAGGACCAGGCCACTCACAGAATCAGAGGATGAAGGTTCACACAGAGCCCAGGGAAAAGCAGATGACAGGATGCTACAAGAAGAAAATGAAGACACTGACGCCAGAGCGCTTCTTCCGACTTCAGTGACCATGCAGGGTATTCCACTGGTGGGGAGATGGGGGCGTAGCATGAGGGCAAACATCTACTCTCCATCTCCATTGAGTAAGACCCAAGAGTGTTCTTAAATGGCAAAAGGAGAGATTTGGGTTAGATCTAAGGAAGACATTTATACAGAAAAAGATTTTGAAAATGGGAAAATAGGTACCCAAGAGAGTGTTGTTTGCAGGGTCTGAGACGGCTTCCACTTCTCCACCCTGAAAACAGAACCATCAGGAGAGATCCTCGAGATACTCATCTGTCTGGGAAGGCAGATGCGGGACCCTGCCTGGAGGTAAAATGGGGTGAGCTGGCACCCACACTTGTGGAGTCGAGGGTTGGAGACCACTCTACCTGCTAGCGCTTAAGAGAGGAAAATAGGAAGCTTGATGGGGAGGCGGTGCCCGATGTTCTTACCCCCGGCCTCCTGCCTCCTAGTTCCCAACTGCACCACCCTGGACTAGAGCTGAGCTCTGCAGGGAGCAGGGTTTGGCCAAAGCACGCAAAGCAAGCTGGGCTGCCTCCCAGAGTCTCCCGCCTCCACCACTCTGAGAAGCAGGTTCCCAGCAGGGAAAAAAAAGCAAGGGCCTGGGAAAGGAGTGTTCCTGGCTGGCAGAGGTAGAGTTGCCAGAGGGCAGGGCCTTGCTGGTCCTTTCTCCCCAGGGACCTTAGATGGCAAGTCTGTGCCAACTGGGGACTGCTGTGCTGGAGAGCCAGGTTTGCTTGAGGGAAATAGGAGTTTTGATAATTTGTTAATCTACCTGGGATGTTTCTCAAGAAAGCAGGATTCACAATGTAAAGAGAGAAGCGGCCTTTGTTCCCTTCTTTATAAGGGTGGGGACAATGACTATGAAGGCAAACCAAGACATCTGATATAAGAGCTCATCATAAAGAACATCCCAATAGCTTAATGACGGCCCAATAACAACAGAAGTCGAGCCAAAAGCACCCCTTCTGAGGTAGCCATGCCCCTCTGTTCTCATATTAATATTGGGTTGTTGGAAAAGTCATGATGTATTTTTACAACGAAAAACATAGAAAAAATACGTCATGACTTTTCCGACAACCCAAAATCTTATAGTCATCTTTGACTCCTTTCTCCCTCTCATACACTAATCCATTTAGTCAGGAAATCCTGTCAGCTTTACCTTCAAAATACAGAAGGTGCCAAAAAAAAAAAAAAAAGCATACACATTTTAAAAAAGGAAAAAACTGTATTAAAATTGTAATACTCGATATACACTGATAACAAAAGATGAATACAAGTCAGTGTATACATTTTTTTTGGCACCCCCAGTATATCTCAGGTCCACTCATTCCTTCTTTCCCACTGCTACCATCCTGGTCTAAGGCATCACTCTTGCCTGGATTACAACTGTCTTCTAACTAGTCTCCCTGCTTCCACCCTTGCTTTCCTGTTCTCATTCTCTTCTCAACAGAGTAGCCAGAATATTTTCAAACCCAATCCATGACACCCATCTACTCAGAATCTTCTGGTGGCTTTTACTTGGAGTGAAACTGGGCACCAACAACCCCTCTGGGAGCCCCCAGTCCCCCACCCCTTAACTCCTACAATTTTCCCTTGGTCACTGAGATGCAGCCAAGCTAGCTTTCCCACCAGTCTGTGAACGCACCAGACATGTTTCTATTTCCGGACCCCTGTTTTCTTTGCTCAGAATTGTTTCACTAGGTAGGGCTCATTCTCTCACCTCCTTCAGGTCTTTGTACAAATGTCACCTTAGTATTTAACACCATGACATCTCTGCCCTAGCACTTTCCATCCCCCTTATCCTGCTCAGATGTTCCCTCTACGGGTCTTCTCCCCTAATCTATGATATGATGGATTCATTTATTCTGTTTGTCTATCCCCCTCCATGAGGGCAGGAATTTTGTCTTTGTTCTGTAGGTCCACAGCAGGGCCTGGCACATGGTATGCATACAGATTTCTTGAATGAACTGAATGAATGAGTAATAAATAAGTTTGCTAACAATGATCACTCTGTGCCAGATGCTTCACCAGGCGCATTTGTGTCTTCTCACATTCAAACATTGTAAACCCTATGAAGTAGTTACTATTAACTCCATTTTACACATAAGCAAACTAAGACCTGGAGAGGTGATATAACTACTCAAACCTAGTATGTGGCAGAGGCTGCATCACTCCACAGGAAGCAGCTGGATGCCAACCTACTTGTAGAGGGGCCAGGGTATAGAGGGAGAGCACTCAGCTGAGGCTTCATTCTCGGGTCATTAATTGGCCTGGGTTTGCCTGGGACTTTGCGGGTTTTAACAGTGAAGCTCTCGCCTCCTGAGAACTCCCCTCAGTCCCAGGCAAACAGGGAGGGCTGGTCACCTACTTCATTCGCCAAGGGGCAGACTCACATGCTGTTTTCCTCTGCACCTCCAAGCAAATCAGCCCTGTTCCTGTTGTTTACAATTGGGGTGAATTAGTCCTGTCTTTTTCCTGTCCTCAGGGCTAGTGACACCAGGTTTGTCAGAGTCCAACCTATAAATTTTGTACTTAATAAAAGGTTCATTATGGCCTTTTTCGGACCCAAGCAAATAAAAAGACACATTACGGAAAACAAAAAAGGTTAGGCCTTGCTCTTACCTAGATGCCATCAAAGTCACATCCTTACTTCCTTTTTGCTCTTTTCTCGTATCTATCTGCTCCACCTTAAGATACTCTAAGCTCTTCAGTAGCTACCTTAAGAAGCGTGTGGCTGTCCCAGTTCCCAGCATGCCCTGTGGCAGGGAGGGGCAGATTGGGCTGTTAGCACAGTAGCCTTGGGAATCCTCACTCAGATATGTGGCATGGCACAGAAAGCCATGTGGGACTGGGAGCTTGGCCAATCCCCAATTTTGGGCTTTTTATTCCAATTCTTCCCGCCTCCTGAGAGGCTATCAGGGCCTGATCTCAGCAGCTGTAATTGCATATTCATACTTGTCCAGCCCAGGAAAGAGTTTTTTTCCTTGGTTTCTGCAGTTGCATCTGAAATACATCTTTTCCTGGAGAGGGAAGGAAGACTTGGTGGGGAGAGAATGCTGGAATCACAGAAAAAGGGTTTCCCTTAGAAATACATCAGAGAGAGAGAGAGAGAGAGAGAGAGAATCTTGTCCCCAAGAACATGAGATAAAAAACTCCACCCAATCAGGAGTGCTTCTGGCCCCAAGAACCAGACTGAACACATGAGCTGGGAGAGGTGACAAGAATGTCAGGCTGTGAAGTCATCGCCCCCACCCCACGCTGGGGAGTGACACAGCCCCTGCCCAAGCTGGAGGGAGACAAATAGGCAGCAGTGGAAAATCTGTGTCTGCTGTGAGCCTGTGCCAGGACCCAGAGTTATGGAAGAGAAGTTGCAGCTCAGCCCTCAGTGGCCTGGCTCCAGCAGGGAAGGGCCAGAGCCAGCCTCCCTAGGAGGCCCAGGGCTGTCAGCAGAGGCAAACTTATCAGAGCCAGTTCAGTCCTAGAAAGGGTGGGGCTGGGTTGGGCATCATGAGGGACTTCCCAGCTGTCTGAGTTATGATATCTTGCCAAAGAGACAGCTGAATCTTCTCCCACACAGATAGTATAAGGGAGAGGTTTCTCTGGGTTGATTTGGAGGCAGTCCCCTCTGGTATGTGAGAAGAACAGACACCAGAATTCTTTTCAAATCCCACCTTAAAAACCCTCGATTAGGGGGTGATGGGGAGGAGAAGCTTCAAATCAATGTAGAAACCTATAGGCTTTAGCCAGCTCCTGCTGCTAAGCAAGTGCCACTCCTTTAACAACGAAGAATAATTTCCATACTTCACATTCTCTAGCTTAGCACATCCACAGCTTGGGGAGCGCTCTCTGTCTGCTGGACTTTCAACTCCTAGAGATAAAGCAATCTCCTCCAGGTCATAGCAAAAGGATGACGGACTTACAGAAGAATGCCCCTTTTCTCATTTTCCTCAAAACAGCCCTCTGAGGTGGGCACTTCCTCCGAGAACATTCCCCTTATCTGGCCCTCTGTACTATGCCTGTTTTAAACATTCCAACTCCGGAACAAATAAAAAGCTCCCTGAGTGCCCTCGTCAGCCCTCTGCTTGGCCACCTTCTCCCACACTGCGCACGTGTGCTTCCATGCAGCTCACACTCCCCAGTGCTCACACCTCCGAGCTAAATAAGAGCAAAAGCTCCACTTCCAGGGTAGACACCGACCTCAGTCAAGGAGGGACTGTCGTCTTACTTCCCATCCCCAGAAGATGGTTCATCGCAAGGCAGCACCAAGAAGGTTCAAATCAAAACAAAGCTTGCAGCAGTTCCTACGGAGCTGCCAAAGGGATGTGGCACAGAGGGCTGGCGGAAGGGGAGAAAGCAGGGAGGGTGCTCAGGTTCAGGCAGACTTAACCACAGTTCCCATCAAGATTTCTCTGCCCCCTGCCTGGTAGCATTATGCCAGCTAACCCAGAAGTCCAGCTCTGGGCGAGGAGGGGCTGGATAGAAAAGAATTCAGAGCCTGGGGTTGTACTGGGAAGAGAAGGCCAAAGGCAGTCAGGCACTGTTGGCCTAATTCAGCCCTAGGCTAAACCAGACAGGGAACTCCCAGGATGCAACAACGTGGAATTCCCTGCAGGGGGCTGGGGAAGGGCAAAGGGAGGGCCTTTCCCTCCTGTTTTTCTCAATCATCCAGCATATGGCTGTGGCTGCTGCTTCCCCCAGGCTTTGTGTAAACCTTTCCCACCCCTCTACCAAGTAGCAACTGGCTTTTATGAAGCTACTAGGCTTGCGTGAACTACTTACACATCACAGCGTAACTGCTTTCTGGCTGTTTGAGGTGGTCTGTCCACCTCCACCCTTTCCCCTCCTTCCAAGATATTCTTTTGGCTTGAGTCTCTCTCACATATGCCCCCCACCCTTTTGTTTCCTTAACTTTCCTCCCCTTTTTTGATCACATTCAGCCCTGTTTCTGTTTGTTGCTGAATGCTGTGAAGATGAGCACCTCCAGGTTTTCTCGAGTCTAACCAACTCTTGGCTACTAGAGCAACTCCTTTTACTCCAACTAGCCATGTACATTCAAGGAGCACAAGCCAATATTCAACTAACATTAGTGTGGGTCACAATTAGGCATTTTATCAGGCATTAAAATATGTGGGCAAAAAAGGGGCTCTGTAATAAATCTAGCTAGAAGTAACCCCACAAGGTGATCTGATCATAAATTCCTAATTGGGTGGTCATGTTGGGTAGTCACTCCTCAGGCCTGTAACTCCCAGTAGTAAAAAGCTATCTTTGCCTTAAGCAAGTCCTGTCCATTGTTCTTGTGCATCTAGGACCTAGATTCTAGGTTAAGGCATCTTTGAAATGTCTTTTTCAGACCCCTCGGAGGGGTAATCACCCTCAAGAAAAAACATAGTCTTGTTAACTATCCTTTAATCCAATCCCCACCTTGCTCTCTCCCACCTTCATGTAACCTTCTTTATGTTCCTCCTTAACTCCAAATAAATGTATAAAAGAACTTACAAAACTGTCCATCTCTAGAGCATATGAGATCTGGCATGTAGTCAGCTTGGCTCAAATAAACTCTTACAAAAATTCTTTAGAGGTTTGGACATTCTTATGTCGACAAATACAAAACTTAAATTGTCTGTGCTTCTGAGATTTTCTGTTGCTGTCTTAGCATGAGGCAGCAGAGCATTAAAGAACTGTGAGTCAGAAAACATGAAATATTCCATTCCTGTGGTAAGACCTTAGGCAAGTAATTTAAACCTTTTGGCCTGTTGAGACAGAGAGAGTGAGAGAAAGAGAGAGAGGATATATGAATTAAAATTAAGTCTCATCTGCCTCTAGAATTGTGTAAATCTATAGTAATAAAACCATGTTAGTATCAGAAATGTTATAGACTCCAAGTTCCATAAGGCCGCTTAGTAGCTATGGTGAAAACAAACAAACAAAAGAAAGGCTTGGCGAGTGGCTCAGTTGGTTAGAGCACAAGCTCTGAGCAACAGGGTCGCTGGTTCAATTCCCACATGGGCCAGTAGCTGCACCCAAGCAGAACTGTTGCTGAGCTGGTGAGGGTGAGGGTGTGTGCTCTTAACAACAAGGTTGCCGGTTCGACTCCCGCATGGGATGGTGGACTACGTGTGTGTCTCCTCCCGCAAGAAGATTGAAAGCGGTGGCTGGACTTGGAGCTGAGCTTGCACCCATCACAACTAAGATTGAAGGACAGCAGCTTGACTTGGAGCTGATGGGTCCTGGAAAAACACAATGTTCCCCTCCCCAATTCCCCAATAATCTTAAAAAAAAAAAAAATCTGTCAATCTATACTACAGATGCTATTAACCCAACAGAAAATAAAGGAGAAGGGGCATACTCTAGGAACCAATCATCCCAATCTTACTTTACTTTGGTTTCTAACCAACAGAATTCAAGCACCAGGTAAATTTCTTTATTCTTATTAGTCTGCAGATGCCTTCTACAGGTGATAAAACCATGCAAGGCTGTCAGGCACTTCAGTGTGGTCTTCTGTGAACAGGCTGGCTTTTTATAGTACCAGTTCACTGGGCACCTGGATATCAATGCTCTTTTCTCAGCCTGCCCAACTACACAGCTCAGCATCACCCTTGTCTGGGGAGACTCCTGTGTCATAGCTCTTCGGTGTCTGCTTTTCCTACCCCATTATTCCTTTCTCACACACAAGGAGGTCATTGTTGGCCTTGGGGAGCTAAAAATTACTCATGGAAAAGTTGTTTTCTGACACTCTGACTCCCCAGCTCAAGGACCAAGATGATGGTAAATCTTACACCGAAATAAATCAGGAAACATATTTATGATCTAAGAAAGCAGGAGAATGGCAATTGGCAACTATGCCAATGGTAGAGGTAATAGGATATAGGCATGGCCAGGGTCTGTGGCAACAGAGGCACCTGTCATCTGAAGGGCCGGCTTTCAACTACAGGTCTGAAACCAAGACTGGGAAAGAATCTAAGCATATTAACATTTGATATCTGGTGTTGAAGTTAAAGTAGAATATATGTTGGCCTTTGGGAAGGAAAGCTCTCTGGGAATCAGGAAATAAACAGTAGGGACTATGACAAAGAATTTGGAAATTTGGGAGGAAAGTCTGGATCCTGCTGTTAGGAGCTTCCTAGGTTCCAGCTTATTTGGACTCCTGAGTTTCACTTTGTGAGAGAAACAACTGATCAAAAGCAATCAAGAACAGGATAGAAAGGGGAAAAGAATGATCTGTCTAAATCCTGATTGGTGCATTATCTAAGTGAAAACATAATAGGAATAGCCTCTTTTTAAGGTCAATACTACTACAAAAGTGGTAAAGGAATCTAACTGACAAGAAGTAGGCAGTGCCAAAAGGCAGTCATTAGATACCAGCCATAAGACTGAGCCACATGAAAGCAACTAGGCCCTGCCATCTCAACCAGATCTCTTTTTGACATCAAGAGGTGACCAGAGGAAATGGACAGTAGTTGAGTTACATGTTCATAGCCTCTAGGGATACAATAACACATTGCTCTCCATAGGCACTCATTTTCTGGCAAGTATCTTCAGACACATGGACTCCGTTTTAATCTGAGACAACTAATTTATTGAATCCCCATTATAAACGAGCACTGTATATACATTACAGTATTTAATCCCAACAACTCTCTGTACTAAATATCATTTTCAAAGGAGAAATGGCCTCAGGGAGGCTGAGTAAACTGTTCAATGTTATTCAGCTAGTAAGTGGTAGAACTGGTATTTGAACTCAAAGCCTATAAGAAAGGAAACTGAATTCTAGAAGTAAAGAAAACATGTCGTGCAGCTCTCAAATTGCAAAGAAAACAAGACATGGACAATGTATAGATATCTGGATAAAAATCTCTCTCTCTCTTTCTCTCTCTCTCAAAACCTAAAGAGTCTGGACTCCAAGTCACTAACTTATAGCATTGGCTAGGGGTCAAAACTTCTTAGAATCAGCAAGAAATATGATGTGGCCTCCAAGGAAGGCTTAGGACTAGTATACCTTAAAAGTCTGAAGGCATCTAAAGGATAAGATCTTTTCTCCACCTCATGCTCCTCAACCATGGCCTGCCTGACTGATAGGACCAAACAAGAACCTGTGACAGAAGTGCTGAAACCAGGAAAAAGTGAGAAAGAAAGATTCATTTTGTTCTTTCTCCATTTTGATGAGGCAAAATTTCACATTACCATGGCTCACTGGGCAATTGGGTTGAGCCAGGCAAGAATAAAACTGGATTTTCATATTCTTTTAAGTGTAGATTAAGAATAACTATATTAGGGCCGGCCGAGTGGCGCGATGGTTAAGAACT
>NW_017731484.1:1179653-1217038 GCF_001890085.2 Hipposideros armiger | reverse complement strand
GCCAGAGGGCCCCGGTTCGGATCCCACATATGAGGGCCAGTGACACTGCCCTCCACAGCTAAGACGCTGAACGACAGCTCGACCTGGAGCTGGACTGCCGTGAGTTGCCGGCAAAGGCGTAGGCTGCAGTCCCTGTGGCAGTGGGTTGCCACGGGCTACCGTGCGTAGCCAGCAGCCAGCGTGAGCAGCCAGCAGCCACAGTGAGCGGCCATCCAGAAGCCGGTGACTGATCTGCCTCGCCAGAGAAGAGCGCAATGATGGTGCCCACTTGGGCCAGTGAAACAACGTCCTCCACAACTAGACTGAAGAACAAAAAGGATAGCAACTTGTCTGTTCTCCTTCCCCCAATTCCCCAGCACTGTTCCCATCTCCCCAATTCCCCAATAAAAATCTTAAAAAAAAAAAACTATATTAAAAGTGCATCGGGCCAGGTTGAAAAAGTCATCAATAATTCCCTGAAAGGAAACAGAGTGAGTAGTCCAATGATTTGGTGGGTACAACTATATACCTTATGACTTACCGCCCCATTTGTAATTGTATATGTTAGAAAAGTGCTACATTGGGTAGATGGACTTATTCACTTTTTTTGTGCCAATCCTCCCCAATTACACTGTAAAATCACTGTGGGAAAGGATCACATCTAAACCCTTTTGCAATCAAAGACTGATACAGAATAAGGGACTTAGTGATTATTTACTGATAAAAGCATCTCTAACATAAATGTTTCCAAAATAGTGATAAATAGCCTCCTTTCCGTACACTGATATAGAAAAAGGAGGAACGAATGATCTTCGGAGAATAATACCACAGGCCCTAAACATCATGTCTGGAGAATAAAAATGGCTCCCTATGGCCTCGTTTTCTTTTAGTGCTTCAGATACCATACTTTTCCCATCAGACAGATATGCCACTGAAGGTCCAGAAATACGCCTTCTCTAGAAGCTAAGAAACCAATATTTTTTAACACTAGCCACCTTCCTCCAATTCCCCGCTCCTGATATGGCCTTTACCTTCCACAGGGTTGGTTTTCAGTCTACTGCAGAGACTCATTACACCTCCATAGTGGGCATTGATCTGGTTCATTGCATCAGTCGAACGCAGCTCCATGAGCTTCCTCAGCTCCATGACTGTGCAGCCAAAGTCCCCTTCATGGCTCTCAACCATCGAGTTGGCCGGAAAGGCATGTTCTCTTGGGTTCGTCATTTTGACTGCTGTAACCAATCCCCTCAACCAGAGAAAATGTGGAGTTTCCCTTCAACTGATCAGGGTCTCTTGCCTCTCTGACTCACCTCTGGCTTCTCTGGGAGCCCAGTTAGGAAACTGATTGACTGTATCTGTACAACAAGCTTCACAGCCTCTAGCCCAGATCCTTTTTCCTGTATGAAGCTTGACAGTGAGAAGAGGAAGATGGGGGAACTGAGTGGAAGCCGGACCACGTGTCACGATGATTGGTGTCCCCAGGTGGTGATGGAAGTGGTTGTCCAGGGTAGGTAGGTTCCTAGTTTAGACCAACTTGCTCAGATGGAGATGTAAACAGGATGTGCATGTTACCATGGAGGCAACCTTAGCAACAACCAGCAACTGCAGTGGTAGAGAGGCAGCAGGAGAAGGAGGGCTCCCTGGATACCAATGACAACTGGATCTCTGAAATAAAGATTCAAAGATAGACAAAAAGAAACAATTAGAGCAGCCATGGTGATTCAGCACCTGCAAAGGCAAGAGATACTCATTCTAGCACAAGGTTTAGGTAATAGCTGGTGCCTTCTCTGAACTGATAGCTGAGGCCTGAGCTGAGTGAACTAACTCAGGAGGACCCCCTTCTTCCCTGGGAGGACCCAGAAAAATCCAAGGTAGAAAAGTAATTTTACATATCCCCCAGTCTTCATATCTTGCCTCTCCCAGACCAAGCAACACAAATCCCACAACTTCAGATGCTTGAATTAAAAAGTTATGACCTCGGTTCGAGTCCTGGCCCGAGCTGATGCCAACAGGTGGCAGGATGGCTCAGCTAAAAAAAAAAAAAAAAAAGTTATGACCTCTAATGGCTCTCTAATGCTCTCTCTCTCTATTGTTTGTGGGACCTGCTACAGAATCCTTTCATCTGACCTCACTTCTGATGAGATCAGAAAAGGGAGTCCAGACCTGAGTGATCTGGAGGGTGGCCTGCCAATCTGCCACCTTCCCCCATGCCCCATACCCTTCCCTATCCCAACACACACATTTATGAAACAAGATGAGAACCTGATGGAAGATGTCCAAGTCCTCTGAGGCCCCTTAGAATATTCAGCCTCCACCTGTACAGAAATTCTGCAGCTTGCTGCAGTTGCCAACAAGTCAGACATTGAAGTTCAGGTCTTGGAGCTAAGCCCCAACCTTCTCCAAAAAGGTTTCGTAGAGGGAAGGGGAGAATAAAATGCTCTGGCAGTTGTCAAAACAGGGTGGAGCCTTTTTACGTAAGGGGGCAGAAGGACCTCTGAGGAGGAAAGATAGTGAGTCTGAAGCCTATGAACATTGAAGTTTCTCCGGGATGGCAGGGATAAGACAGCTTTCCATTCAGATAGAGCCTAGGGCCACAAGGTCAGCAGGGGGACAAAGTTAGCCTCTGCATGAGTAAGCACCAGAAGGTCTCCAATCAGCTTTCCTCCCCTCAGAAAGGTACATGTTACCTCTCATGCATGCAGACTGAGGTGGAGGGGTGGAGGTATGTGTAGGTGAGGGTATGGAGGGCTGAAGGTGGGAAGGAGGTTTATCCTGAGCCCTGTTCTCAGCTTCAGAGAGGGGCCGCTGTGTGTCATGCGGGAAACATTGCCACACATCAGCCATTTATATGTGAAAGGGCTCTTCTTTAGTGCAGCACCAGAACATTGGAGGCTCAGCCCTGGTCAACCTATCTTTAATAAATAGGTGATATCCTCACTTCTAGAAGGTGAACAAAGAAGCACAGAACCATTAGATGAGGACTTGACTCTTTTATCAATTACTTTTCCAAAAATCACATGTAGCCAAAGTTCCTGCTGATTCCAATCAAACCTGTTCTCCGCAGGTTCCCCTGGGACGGAGGTGGTTCCACACCTCCTCTCCCAATGTGCCCTCTGACTCCTTCTTCTACCATAGATTTTTAGAGCTACTTACAAAATGTTAAGCAAGCAGGTTTTTGTTTTTGTTTTTTAATATCGCACTCCCTTTCTTTTCCGATGTCATCAGTAAATCCTGGGGAACAAAGGAGGTTTGGAAAAAAACTGATGCAGAGTGTCAAACTCCCTTCACTCAGACTGGCACAGAGATAGGCAGTACCACAGAGTTTTCTCTCAGGTTCAGCTTTTCCTCCAAGCCGGGAAGCAGTGCGAAGGGCTATAGAAGCCAATCGTGACCCTTACATAGCACTCCTTAAGCTTTTGAGGGGATGTTGCAAACAGTGCTGATAGAGTGCTGAACTGGAAATCAGATTTTATTGTTTCTGTCTCCACCCACCGCAATGTTTGCTCCACGAAGGCAGAGATTTTCATTCGTCTTGTTGATTGCTTTATCCCCAGTGCCTAGAGGAGAACCTGCACGTGGTGGGCATTCAGGTAAATTTTTTGTTGAATAACCAATAGCAGATTCAGAACCAGATTTACCCAGGCACCCTTTGGGTAAGTCATGAAAGTTCTTCTGGGATTTGGAGGTGTAGTAGGTGCCCGTATTTCTCTTGCAGCTCTGAGCTCTTAGAATATGAGCTCACTGCAACTGCTGAGCTTGCCTAGACCCTAACCTTATTAGGCAACTGGCAAAGAATAATCTGTAAGTGCTCACACTGCCTCAGCCTCAGACACATCGCTCAGGCGCCTGGGAAGTACCACCTCTTATCAGGTCAGGATTAATAATTTGGCTCTGGGCATTCTCGCTCTCCATGTCTAGCATTTTGCAAGGCAAAGGGATGATAGGATGGAAGAGGAAACTTTCTCATCACTTCCTGCAGGGGCAAGAAGTCATATTACTTTCTATGATCAGTAGAGCGGCCTCTGATTCCCTGCCCTGCCCTCTTCACTGGGCTGAGAGCCTGTGCTCAGGAGCAAGGTAGTGGCACTCAGAGATGCTCAGGTTAGAGTGCCAACATCACTGCCATGCAGGCTGAGGGGTAAAGAAGGGAAGACCTGCGGGGGTGAGAGCAGGCTGGTCCCACCTTAGAATGCACCAAATTGAAATGTGAAACCTGCTTCAGCCCACACCCCCCCAAAAGACCTTTTCTCTTTTCTCTGATCCTCTTTCCCTCATCCCAAATGAGGCTCTATTTCTCCCTATTTTCAGGAGTGAAGCAAGGGAGGGAAATAATATTTGTTGAGCACCAACAATGAACCAGGTACCGTACTAGGCACTTTATGTGAAAATAAGAGAGAAATCATATATATGTATGTGTGTGTGTACACACACGTATTATAGTGGGTCGTCGGGAAAGTCATGACGTATTTTTCTATGTTTTTCAATGCAAAAATGCGTCATGACTTTCCCGACGACCCAATATAGTTCCTAGCACAGAGTGGCTGATATATAGTGGTTGGTCCATATACCGTAGCTACTATCATCATGACATATATTGTTTCACTAGATCCTCACCAACAACTCTATAAGGAGGGCACCTCATTTCATAGCAGGGAAATATAGATTCAGAGAGCCAAAATTTGTGCCCTAGTCTGAATTAAAAGCCACCTTGTCTCAAGTATAATACAAGCACACTTCTTTAAGAAATTGGAAACAAAGCTATGGATTTACTGCCTAAAACTTGATGAAAAAGTCCATAAAAATCTATCTGTCCCTTGCCCATGACCCCTAAAAGCTATGAAACAGGTCTGGAAAACACCTCCTTATCACTTGGAACTTTCTGTGCAGGTTCAGGGATAGATGCAGGGCTTATCTGGGGCAGAAAGGTCTCACCAACCCCCAGCCAGAATGCACTTGGCTCTGAATTGGCATGATTCTAAGCATATCCAATTTCCACCTGGAGATCCTGGGAGTGGGGATGAGGCCTTCTTCCACTCTATAATCTCACACCCTGGGCCTTGCAACCCTAGTGACTTGGGAGAGGCACAGAGAGATCCTGCTCTCAACTGTCTCTCTCCTTTCTCCAGCAGGGGCATTTCCTGTGGCATTACCTACAGTGTCTTAAGCTTAACTGCTTCTCTCAGGCACTCCTGTGCTTCTCTGAGGACCCTGCCCTGTCAAGAAACTGGCAAGCACTTCAACATGCAGGCTGCCTAGCCTGAAATATCCGTGGCTGGCTCTTCTCTCTGAAGGTCTAAACTCCACACAGAGGCTGCTCTGCTCCCTCCTCATCACAGGCCCCCTTATTTCTGTGACCCAGATTCTTGCCCAGCCTCGCCCGTTCCCACCACTCAGGTCTGGTGGCCATCCTCATCATGTTCTCAGATTTTCCTTCCCTCTTCATGCCTGCCTGCCCTAATTGCGCCTCTAATGCCTGCTGGCTTGCAGAAATAGACCTGAGCACATACCCTCCCCTTCAGACTACTGAGGTTCTTTGGAGGCATGTGGGAAGGTCAGGGACAGAGCACGTTGGGTCAAGTTCAGGTGGTGGGTAGCACTGCCTGTCATCATCAGCAATAGCCAGGCCCATGCCAGGAAGCCAAGAGAGGGCTGGGGCACAAAAACCAGGCCTCTGCACTGACCATAGGATGGCACACTGTGGCCTGTGGGCCTGGGCCTGGGCCAGGAACCTGATGCTAATTCTCAGCCCTTCCTGAAGAAAAGAACATCACTTCCTGGTTAAGAGGTGGTACACGCACGCGCGTGCGCACACACATGCCTCCTTCGCCTACCCTCCCCCTACACAAGTCTGCTACACTGAAAGCATCTTCAATTCAAGAGCAAAAATATATAGTGCTAAACTCAAAGCATCTGTCTGGAGAAAATGTGTCACTCTCGACCCCTGGGTCTCAGGGACCCAGAAATTCATCCCTTCTCCCCAGAGCTACCTGGTACTTCTTGGCCAAGCTAAGTCTATGCATACCCAGGACCCTGTCATTTACTCCTGGGTGCATCTTCCAAAGAAATTCTCACACAGGTCCAGAAGGAACATTGTAGTGACAGGAAGTTGAAGGCCACCTGGGATCCCCTCTCTCCTTCTCCCAGTGATGGATGGGAGCTAAAATATGCAAGCTAGATAACAGGAGATATTATGAGACAGTTAGAAATACAGATCAGGTGTACACAAGGCAATATTTGATCTTAAAAAAAGTGCTTACAGATAACAGTTTAGTGGTTACCAGAGGGTATGGGGGGAAGGGGTGGTAAGCACACAATGTGATATATAGATGATATATTATAGAAATGTACACTTGAAACCTATGTGATTTGACTAACTACTGTCACCCCAATAAATTTAATTAAAAAAACAACAACAGTGCTTGGTGTGGGGGGAAAGGTGCTGTAACAGCTTTCGCACAAATTAAAAACACATGTGTCTAAAGCAATTCTATCTATTTTAAAAGGCACATTTAAACAAAAAGATACATCTTATCACATTAGAATGCTGCTCATAGGCAAGGAAGGGAACAGATGTGGTATATGGGGAACCATCGTACATAGGAAGGGCCTTGCAAGGTCCAGTGATAATAATGGGCCATAGTTTGACTGACTCAGTACTCTGCACCTGAGTTCCAAAATAATACAACATACCATGATGCTGAAACCTTTCAGACCTGGAAGAGCTGTACTGTCTGAGATATGTGATGACAATGATGACAAAACTTATCAGTTCTGGCTAGACGCCTTCAGGGAGCAGAGAGAAGGTAGGGCCTATAGATAGCACAAACATTCTCACAAGAGTGATACCAAGAATTGACCCAAGGTTGCCAGTCTGTTCCTGATCATCTGGCCTATTGATTCAGCCCATGTCAGAGACCCTAGAAACCATCAAGATGAAGACAGGAGGCTTCATGGCATGGATGAGGAAACCAAAGCAAGAAGGTGCCTGAGAGGACCATGTCACCGCCGCCCCCCCTAACCCCACTCCTCCCGCCACAGCCAACTCTATGCAAAAATAGCATCAATATATCAAGATGAAAAACCAGTCCCTCGGCCCCAGAGCCATGGCGCATGTACCCTCTTCCAGATAATCTGAGTCAGACTGGCCCAGATCACCTCTGTGGCCTCCTGTGACTCAGGGGTGTGGTGGAGTATTCACAGCAAGTTAGAGCTCAAAAAAATTGCAGAGGATGAAACAGCAACTACATCAGTTGGTTGAGGAGGACAGGAGCCGATTTCAGGTGGGAGTGACAATGCCATCTAGAGGGCCTGTTATTTAATGAAATCCCTCCCGTTCCATCATGAGGAATGCTTAGGATATGAGTTTACAAAGGTATCGGCCTCTCACGCTAAGTCAGGTGCAGCTCCCTGAAACAAGGCCAGCAGACAGGAGGCAGACTTTGGGCAGTAACATTCAAATATCCAGTATGTGCATTCTCCTGGGGGACACAGATTGCCTTTCTTGGGGCTGCTGTGGTTTTTCCACATTTTGGTTCCAAGGGAACAAAAGGGCTTTTTAGCAGCTGGATTGGATCCTGCACTATTTTTAGAAACAAATTTCAGCAGAATCATGCCATGCTCATGAAGAGGGAGAGGAAGGTCACTCTCCCTTGGCTACTGGGTCAGGATCTTGTTGCTCCCAGGCCTCAGGTTCTACTGCAGCTCGGGGTTGAGGAGAAAGCTGCCAGGCCTCAGACTGAGGAGGCCCCATTTCATCCACCAAAGAGGGTGCCGTGGGCAGCTGATCTCTCCCCAAGGGCCCAGCAAGACAGGAAGCAACATAACATTCCTGCGTGACTCAGACAGTGATCAGAGTACCGTACATTGGACATCACACCTGGCCAACACTCCATCACCTCCCCCCACTCCATGGCAGTCCACCTGTACAGAGTACAGAGAACCATCTCCTGGGCTTTGCCTAGTCCAGCCTTCTTTCTCTCAGCCAAACTGTTTCCTGGAAGTCCCAGGCAAACGGGCAAGAGCTCCATGCTGAGAAGATAGCATTTATCAGTACAGAGAGCTGGGCGCACTCCCTAATAACCTCCCTCACTGCCCTAGTTCTACTCCGTCTTGTTCACGCACTGCACAGACCGGAGCCACTAAGTCAGCCCGGGGCTTGAGAAAGCGGACTGATCACACTCGCCGCCACTTGTGTTGTGCTTCAGGGCAGTGGTTCTCAAACGTGAGCAAGCATCAGGATCCCAGGATGGCTGCTGAAAACCGATTGCTGGACCCACTCCCAGAGTTTCTGATTCAGGAGGTCTGGGGTGGGACCTGTGAGTGTGCACTTCTAACAAGTTCCCTAGTGAGGGGATTCTGACGCCTGGTCTGGGGACCACACTTCCTAACGCTGCATAGGTTATGAAGCCTCTCTGCAAGCAAGGTCATGACAACCTCCAACACCAGGCTAACACACCTGAGGGTCTTGAATGGGGCTAGTCCCAACGCTGTCCCAGATGTATGCTGACAAAGGAGGCAAAGGAGGATCTTGTCACGTATCTCCTCCCGTTTTCCCCTCTCCCTCTTCCAGCTCTTTCCAGGATGCTCTGCTTCCATTTCCATCCATCTCAGAGCAGCCTCCTTTTCCAGAGAGATCCCTCCCTGATCTTCCCAAGGAAAGCCCCTCTCCTGTGAGGCCTTGAGATAACAGACTGGAAAGGACTTCTTCCCTAGACAGGCTGCAGCAGAAGCCAAGATTTATTCAGAAAGTTAAAACAAGCTACGCTGTCAGGATCAGGGGGACACCCAGATCCCTTTCAGTCCAGGGGGAGCTAAGCACCCTCTGCACTCCTGTTTCCTTCATGAGCCGGAGATGAGAGACAAGGGAAAAAATGCAAGAACAAAAGACACCTACCACTCAGTTCTCCAAGTCTTACTGCCCCCTGGCACCTCCGGACTCCAGGCTGCCTATTTCCTGCCACCCCCCCACCCCCGCCAGCCCCACCCCAAGGCCCAGCAGAAGGGCTGGCCCATGCTCCCCACCCAACACCTCTGAGGGGCACCTGCCCACTGTTCTGAGGAGGCACAAGGCAGCAGCAAGGGTGTGGCTGGTGGGGCAGCAGCAGCTGTTGTTTTCCAGTCTGGTGACAAGCTGCTGTAAACACTCGTTTTAGGTTGCTATGGCAAAGTGAGTGTGCAGCTTGGCTATGGTGCAGCTATTTATGTGCCTGTAATGGCAGAGTGGTCTGTTTTTTTATTATTTTACTTTTAAAGTTTTCCTTTCCCAGCCCCATAAAACAGCTTAAAAAATAAAAATGAAAAGATCCACCACAACTTTCTCAGGAACGAAAAGAATAGAGCCAGAAAATAAAGCTTAGGACTTGAGCCAGCAAGGAGAAGATTAAAGCGAGGAGTACGGGTTAGTTCCTTTAAAGAAGGGAAGGCGGAGCTTCCCGTACACACGTGTCTGCCTCAGCTCCTCAAGGAGAAAGGCCAGACTCAGGGTCTTCTCACCTCTGCACCACGTCCATTATTGACAGGAGACAAGGCCACTTGGTCTTCTTCCTTCCCGTCAAAGCCAGGCTCCAGCCAGCAGCCTCCCTACCCGCTACCCACCTCCCACTACTCCCTACCAGCCCCTACTGACTGACAATGTTATCAGAATGAAGATACTGAGGATTCCACCAGGGGTCATGAGAAGAGAGCCTCAAAGCAGCAGCACCCCCACCCCACCATGGGTGCAGCGCCACCCAACATGGAGCCTGGCCACTCCTGGCTGGAGGTCTGAAGGGAATAACCCCAAGAGGTGCTTCAGAAGAGACACATGTTTTTCTTCCGTGTGTACAGAAACCTTTCATCCTGTTCTCAGTTCTTAGGGAGGTCCTGGGTAAAGGGATACTCCTGTACAACAAGATTTAAGGTTTTAGTTAGGGTGGTAAGAACCCCTAGCCAGCACCAAGAAATCAGCATTCAGGGGCGGCCGGATGGCTCGTTTTTTTTTGGTTAGAGTGCATGCTCTTAACAACAAGGTTGCCGACTCAACTCCCGTATGGGTTGGTGGGCTGCGCCCCCTACAACTAGATTGAAAATGGTGACTGGACATGGAGCTGAGCTGCGCCCTCCACAATTAAAATTGAAGGACAACAACTTGAATTGGAGCTGATGGGTCCTGGGAAAAACACACTGTTTCCCAATAAAGTTAAAAAAAAAAATCAGTATTCAAAGTTGAGATGCTAAAGGATGATCAAAAGTGAGGGTGATTCCCCCTGGGACACATATGTCTCCAGGGCACAAGGTGCCTGAGAAAGGTTTTTGGCAGAAGAGGGAGGGAGAGATCAGAGATCAGCCGCGGAGTCACACACACAACTAAGCCAAAAGTGTATACTGACTTTGATAAATATGCTATAGGTTGCCAATCACTAAATGATGTCTAAGTAAGAGTCTAAAGAGTCACCTTCCAGGAACAGCTGGTTAGAATACAGAAGATGTTGCAGGGTTTTCTCATGCCTCTCCCTCCACCTTATTCCAGCTCCTTTGGATTGGTACGCCCTTGGGAGGAGGACTCCCTACCCCCACCCCACATACACACACACTGCCATGGGCACATTAATCAGATCAAATGAAAGTTAGGGCAGTGTTAAGAAGAGCAAATCCCACAGATTGTTCTGATTCCTTTCATCTCAGATTATAACTGAAGGCCTCCCAGATGCCACCGTGGCTCAGAAAGGATATTGATGAGAAAAATCCCTACGGGGAGAAGAGAGGGCAGGAGAAGGGGGAAGTTGCTGCTGATTCCATCAGGGGAGCACCCTGCTGCCCCAGGAGTCGTCAAAGTCCCGAATGACAGCCCTGGTTAGCTGACAAAACCTTGCTGGGAAAATCAGAACTTGGGACAGAAATTAGTCTTGGCAGCACCTTGAGGTCAAAAGAGCAGAGCACACATGGTTTGTAAGCCTGTCAAACCAACTGTCATCAGCATCCCACTGTTCCTGTAGGGTAGGAAGGGAGAAGGGAGGAGGTGAGGAAAGGGTCCAATATGGGGCACCATCCTGGACAGCTGGGAGTAGGCTGATAGAAAAGCACCACAGGGGCCGGCCAAGTGGCGTGATGGTTAAGAGCTGGCTTGGGACGCCAGAGGGCCCCGGTTCGGATCCCACATATGAGGGCCAGTGACACTGCCCTCTACAGCTAAGATGCTGAACAACAGCTCAACCTGGAGCTGGGCTGCTGTGAGGCGACGGCGACAGCGTAGGCTGCAGCCCCTGTGGCAGTGGGTTGCCATGGGCTACCGTGTGTAGCCAGCAGCCAGCGTGAGCGGCCAGCAGCTGCAGTGAGCGGCCGTCCAGAAGCCGGCGACTGATCTGCCTCGCCTGGGAAGAGCGCAATGATGGTGCCAACTTGGGCCAGTGAAGCAACGTCCTCCACAACTAGACTGAAGAACAAAACGACAGCATCTTGTCTGTTCCCCTTCCCCCAATTCCCCAGCACTGTTCCCATCCCCCCAATTCCCCAATAAAAGTCTTTAAAAAAAAAAAAAGAAAAAGAAAAGCACCACAGGGGAGCTAGAGTCCTAGACACCAGTACGTCTGTTCCTGAATCTCAGGGTATTAACTCAAGCTGAGTGGCCATTACTTGGGAATACATAAAAAGACATAGAAAAGCAGACATGTTTCAGAGCCTCCAAGGTAGAGTAAGCTTCCAAAAACCATGGGCTAAAAAAACATCTATTCACAAAAGGGCTGATGGACACAGGGCCTATTGTTGAAAGAGACAAAGGGCAGGAGACAAAGGTGACTCAGCCCCAGCTGGTCATTGTTGATGATGTCTCAGGGGAAAGAAAGTAGAAGGTACTGTGTGTTCTTCTTCCAAGTGAGCTAAAACGTTGTATCATGTCTCTATCCCAACCTCTGCCCCAGTGCCTGGCTTAACATGTAGAGTTAATGAATGAGCCACCCTTCTCTGCCAAACTCCAGAGAATCGGTTATCTGTAAGTCCCCAGAACCATTCCTTCAGCACTTGGCCCCTCTTCCCCTCCTTCCTCTTGGGGCCCTGGAATTGGTAGACTGAATGGATTGGAGGCATATCCCCCTTGGTCTCCAAGACATAGTCACAGGGCTTTTCTGGTGCAGGCAGAAAGGAAACCCATCATCATTGCAGAAATCATCCACTCTCTAGGGAGGGCAAAGGGAAACACTAAGAATTGAAGTTCTCCTAACACCCATTCGATTCTAAACTCCCACACATTGCATTTTAAACAACACTGCAGAACCTCTAAGGAAAGACAGGGGAGAACTATGGTGATGGTGATGGTGGGGAGGTCTGTAGGAAGTGGCAAAAAAGGATGTTTTCTGGCTTACTTCTGAAGCACTGAGCTGCCAGAAATGATAGGGAAAAAATATCTAGTACCAAACTCTTTCTACCTCCTCATTTTTCTCTATATGCCTCATTCCCAAGCTTCTCACTTTGTTTTTCATATCTATGTATCCTGGTCTCTCTCCTTGTCTCTCCCTTTCTTCCTCCCACCTTCTATTCTTTCTATCTATCTATCTATCTATCTATCTATCTATCTATCTATCTATCTATCTATCTATCTAATCATCTATCCATCCATCCCCCTCTCTCTATCTTCCCCTCACCTACATACCTACCTATCTGCCTCAATCTCAAAATTTCTCTTATTCTCTCTTTCTACATCTCCAGGGACAGCCTACTTGGATGGAATTCCATTCTCCTTACCTGGGTAATTTCTGAAACCAATGAGCCCCATCTAGTCCACACTGGCTCAAATAGTGGAAAGAATAGGGACATGCTGAGAAGCAAGTCGGGCACTTGTGGGGCTGCCATGGCTAGCACCAACACAGGGCCAGTCAGTGTCACTAGTGTCATGAATGAGGGGTCAAAGGCACACAAGATAAACTCTATGAGCCAATCTGTTCTCTCCCAAATTCCCCTGGATCTTGTCTGGCTAAGTCAAATACATAGGATCTAATTATGCCTGAAGCAGAGGCAAATCGCTAACACTGAGGACTCAGAAGTGAAGAGCCCTAACAGACATGGGGCTTCGAAGACGAAGGACATGAGACTATTCTTATGGATTAAAAACCAAAGTCAGAATTTAGTATGCTCAGTCATGTTTCCAATCAAGCATAAATAGGGAAGTGGCCTGATGGAGGAAGGCGCTGGGAGACTGGATAAGTGTAAAAGGCACTTACGGCTACAGTCTGACTCTGCCTCCTTCCAAGGTTCCCACGGAAATTGAAAGTTCAGCAGCTGAGCACGATAAGCTAGCCCTACCCAACTACAAGTTGCAAGATGGCCCCACTGTTGCACCTCAATTCTACTCTGAGCCTGTAAGGCTTGGGTAGGGAGTAGGCATAGGGAGGTTAAAATCAAACTCCTTGGTGACATGGCTGCCTTCTTATAGCTTTTCCCACTATTGGGTTGTCAGAAAAGTCATGACGCATTTTCGCAATGAAAAACATAGAAAAAATACCTCATGACTTTTCCGACAACCCAATACTATGCAAGGATTCAAGGATTCACAGTCACAAAAGGCGTCCTAACCCAGCATAGCCAGACCTCCGTAGGCATCTCACACTATTTGCCTCTACAAAAGTTTGCAGGAGCACTCTTTTCCCAGCATGTCCAGTCACACACCCTGGCCAACTGTTCCAAATTAGTAAGATCTCCATCACCAAAGAACAAGTCTTTTCAGAGTGGAAGGAGGTGTCAGTGCCCTCCCTTCAGGGTTTCAGCCACTGAACCCTCCCTTCTGCAAGCAGTCAAGTCCAAAGAGAAGCCAAGGACACACCAGCCTGCTCTCCCCTCCCTCCTCCAACAGCTAGATCAAGAAAGAGGACTCCTTCGTGGGGGAAGTCCCACGGCAGTGAGGCTATGGAAACTTTGCCGTCTAAGGCTGTGGAATTTTTCTGTGGGGCTCCTGCAGTTAATCATCCCAGCTGCCTGGATTCCCAACTTGGGGCTTTAAAAGGTAGCACCAGAGCAAGAAGGACAAACATGTCGAGGACAAGAAAAAGAAAAGAAAAAAGTTGGTATAAGCTAAAAGATAGCCAACTCCAACACCAGTTTTCTGAGTAATTGAGTGTGAGAAGGGGAAAGAAGAAAAGAACACAAGAAAAATAAATGTAGTCCACATTCCAGAATACTCTTCCAGATTCCCAGCTAATGTTACTACATTCATACTCCATAAGAACATTGCTCCCATTCTTAACCCACTTGTAAAAGGATCATCTAGGGGTTGGTTGGTTTGAAACAGTCTCATTTTAGCAAACCTGAAAAATCAGAGGCTCCTGTTCCCCTTTGGAAAAAAGTGCTAGAGAACTCGCAGCTGGGAGTCCAAGGCCCTGGAACATTAACTTCCAAGATGGTAGAAGTGGCCTCTAAGGCCAGGTTGCCATGGTTTCCAAGACAACAAACAGAGGTTTGGCCTTAAAGTGGGGTGGGAGAGTGAACTGCCGTTTTCTTCCTGTGGGAACAGTTTCAAGAGCCAAGATAGGAGGAGGATATGGTAAAAAGAGAAGATTACAGAAGGTTACAGGGGGAAGAAAATACAGTCTTGACAGTTCCCATTCTTCCTGGGGAGACCAGGGTGGAAGGCCGCATTTATAGGATGAAAAGGCACCACTCAGGGGGTGAGATAAACCTAGGAAGTAAATAAGAAGATAAGCAACCTCCTTATATCAGATGCTCAGCCAACAACGTAGGAGGCAGAGAGAACAGAGGCTAAATTGAACTGCTTTGGGAAAGGCAAGGACCTTCAAAGGTTCTGAGTTTTACATGCAAGAGAGCAGGTGAGATAACTATCCTCAGAAGTGATGAGTAGAGGTGCTGTTCCCCGGAACCTAGGCCTGCCCCACTGCCCACTCCCTACAATGGCATCAGCATATCACCTTCCCAGGTCCCCTGGTCAGGACTCTTCAACACTTGTTCTAAAGGAGCCAGATGGGCAGAACAGTGTTAAGTGCCAAAATGCTACCATGTCTTCCGAGCAGGAGCTCTCCACTGAATGGGGCCATCTGGCCAAGGAGTTCCCTTTCGCACTTCTGGGCAGCTCTCTGCATTGGACGAGAACCCCGTGGATGCCTCCTCCACCACCACCTCCAAGCTGGTGCCAGCTTGGATGGAAAGGAGCTGCTCAGGGTTCTGCTACACCCAGAAGCAGTGAGTGTGGCACCACTGTAGGCTAAGTACCACATATACCCTGCTACCGTCTCAAAAGAAGAGAGGGGGCAGGGTCAACTGATCACAAGCTGGGAGGCAGGCCAGACCTAATCACTATATTTCATCACTAGTAATTGCATAAGCCGGTAAGTTCCTGGCCTTTTCAGGGAGCAGATCCCCTGCTTTTCCTACCAGCTGCATCAAACATCTCATAACATCCCAGAATCACAGCCATGCAGGGAACTTTAGGAAAAGTCTAATACAATTTTACATTGTATTACATTTTACAGTAAAGTATCTATGAGTCAAACACTGTGCTGGGTACTGGGACAAAAAGGTAGGATATAGATTGGAAAGCAGGATATATAGGTAGACGTAGATGAAGCAAAGTTAAATGAAGAGCGAGATCACCTGTGTGCATCCGACATGAAACTCCCAGGGTCTGCCCCGCAGGCCAGTTGCAGCCATCAAGCGGCTGCAGGAGAGCTCACTCACAACATGGGCCTCCCCAGAATGGGCTCAGGTCTACAATGTGAACATGGGCACCAGGTAAGGAGGTTGTTGGGTGATGAAAAACCCTAAGTGTTTTTGCTGGATAGGCCATGCCCCCATTGGCTGTATTCATCCCAAGGGAGCATCTTTCTAACGTCTTTATAAGCTACCTTATGGGCTAGCAGCTGCACTTAACAGTCAACCTGGCACATTGCTGTGGGTTAGAGCCCCTAAGAAATATCTAAGGAAGAAAACCAGAACTGAATCCAGTTTGACCAGGGGGTGCACCAGAAAGGCTGAAGATGCCACAGCAGCCAAGCCCATGGGCCCAGGCCCCCGTGGAGCACTGCCTGAGGGCCAGACTGCCCAGTGTTGGCCAGGTTCTTACCCCTCACAGCTCTCAGGCTCTCCCATCATAGCTTTTCCCAAGCAGCACTAGGCTGCCTTCCTCTCAGCACATCCTCCTCCAAATCATTTTTCCTGGGCCTTCATTTCCTTATCCAAAAAATGGAGATAACGAGAGTAAACTACCTCAAAAGGAAGTTGAGAGGATTACTACTTTTGTGTGTATAAAGGCCCAGTGCCCTTGGATGAAGATCAATTGCATTAAGAAGCTATTGAGGAGCCGGCTGGCTGAGTGGCTCAGTTGGTTAAGAGTTGGCTTGGGAGTGTGAGCTCTGAGCAGCAGGGCTGCTGGTTCGGTTCCCACATAGGCCAGGGACACTGCGCCCTCTACAGCTAAGGCTGTGAACAACAGCTTGACCTGGAGCTGGGCTGCCGTAACTGGCCTGCAACGGTGTAGGCTGCAGCCCCTGCTGCAGTGGGATGCCATGAGCTACCATGAGCAGCCGGCAGCCAATGAGAGCTGCCATCCAATGGCCTGTGACCAACTGACTCAGCCGGGAAGAGTGCAATGATCAAAATACCAACACGGGCCAGTGAAGCGGTGTCCTCCACAGTTAGACTGAAGAACAAAAAGAGAGATAACTTGTCTGTTCTCCTTCCCTGATTCCTCGATAAACTCTTAAAAAAAAAAAAAAAAGAAGCTATTGAACAATGTAGGTAAACTGAGGCTGCTCCCGATCAGAGGTTCCCAGTGCCTCTGGAGCCCTTGTTCCTATACTTTCCAGGCCTGGGTCTGCATCCTGGCTGTGTACCAGGAAGAGGTTGGTACTGCCATGCACAGATTTCTCTAGAATCTCCAACTTTTGCAGCTATATCTGGGGAATCTGTCTGCCTGGGGTTCCCTGGTAAGTGGCACTAGCAAGAAAGAAAGGCAGTAAACTTCATGAGAGTCAAAGCAGGTTGTGGTAAGAACTCACATCCAGGTAATGCTACACAATTTCAAAGCACTCTGATGTGTGATCTTTGCGACGGCCTTTTAAGACAAACAGAACTGATGATTATTCCTTCTGCAGATTTTATAACACATGGTGTTAAAGGTGACGTGACTCAATGAAGGCTTTGCAACCACAAAAAGCGCCAAGAAGCTAATGCATGCTCCATGCTCCAGGGTCCTATAAAGTGGAGAGAAACAGGAATAAGACAGCAAGAGCAGCTTGTATAAAATAGAGAATTTTTAGGCCCAACCCAGGACTTCAGAGCTTGGGAAATCCTGTCCTGATGAGCTCAGAGGATTGATATGGGTTCTCCTACTTCCTCCCAGAGGCAACTGTGACACACGCTGAGGGTGTGTGTGATGTTGGTGTGTGTCATCCTCTTAGGCTGTGGACACCTTGAGGGTACAGATTGTGGTCAAGATAGAGGCTGTGCAGTTACTGGTGCACTGGGGGAGGACAGAGGGGGCTGGTAAAAGAAACAGAGAAGAGAAAACAAAAAAGGATGGAGGAAATTCAAAGAAAGAAGAAAGAGTTTTCCCCTCCAAGAACTCCCAGACAGTCTAAATAAAGGAGACAGGGCACTGCCGTATTAGGAAGCCCTATGATTATGGTGGAGTAGTACAGAAATACTGAAGTGCATCGAAGCCAAGCAGGAAACCAGAAATGACAGAGTTGACAAGGAGAAGAAATATACAAAACAAAACAAACAAAAACTCAGAGCTATAAATAAGGAAAACAAAAACTGCTCTAATCTCTTGACCCTTTGCCTGAAGCACTGAAAACAGAGCACCCCTGGGCAATTGTAGGCTCTGTTCCCAGGACAGCAGGCAAAGGCAAGGTTGGAGTCCCAGACAATCCTTTCTCTCCTTTCCAACTAGCACTTCCAGGTCGAGGTGGTGTCACCTGTTGTAAAGAGAGACCTCTGGAAGGATGACATCTCAGAAGAGGCTTCAGAGCAGAGTTTATAAACAGCATACTAGGCTGCAGCTCTGCACCACCTGGGACAGGGACTCTCCTCGGTTTCCCGCTGCAAAGAATGAGAAGGCTGTTCTCTCTGTATCATTGCAAATTTTGATATGCCCAAAGGAGTTTGATTAAAGTGAGCATCCATCAACAGGTGAATGGATAAACAAAATGTGGTATATCTATACAAGAACATATTATTTAGCCTTAAAAAAAATAAAATTCTGATATATGCCACAACATGGGTGAAACTTGAAAACATGCTAAACAAAAGAAGCCAGGTACAAAAGGACAAATATTGTATGACTCCACTCATATGAAGTGCCTACTCTAGGCACAAATTCATAGAGACAGGAAGTAGAGTAGAGGTTGTCAGGTACTGGGTAGAGAAGGGTATGGGGTAGGAATATTGTTTAATGGGTCCAGAGTTTCTATTTGGGATGACAAAAAAGATCTGTGAATGAATAGTAGTGGAGGTAGCACAGTAATGTGAATGTAATTAATGCTACTGAATTACATACATTTATCACCACAAAAAATATTTTTAAAAAGAAAACAGAAAAGCAAATGCAATATTGCTGGTACAGATAGGTGAGAAGGGTAGAGAAGGGAAGAACAGAACTAAATTCAGGACTGTGAGCCCAGCTATGATTGTCACCATCTCAGAACCATCTTGGTATTGGAGATGGAGGCCCAGTGACATAGAAGTCACTTATGCCAGACAGTGGCCTCTGACATGCCCAGGGCTGGAAGTCCACAGAGGGCTTGGCACAAAAATCAAACAACAGGTGACCTGGCAAGGCTGAATGGCAAGGCCAAGGGGAGGGGAAACAGACTGGACTTCTGACCACTGTACTCTGTCTGTATTGGGGGGGGTGGGAGTGGAAGGGCATTAAGGGTCATCTTTTCAAGGAGCAGGGAAAAAGTCAGCTTTCGTCTACTCACTCTTCCAAAGTCACCCCATCATCAGCTCAGAGCACATAGGCATCTGCTTAGAGCAGGTGCCACTAAGGACTCCCTGATCCGTGACGGAAATACGGCATCTCCAACTCTGTTTTGAGCACCTCATATGTTATCTCATTTGATCCTTGCAACAAACTTGGGAAATGGATAATACTGCCCCCGATAAAAATGGTTAAATACCTTGTCTAGGGCTACACAGTAAGAAGTGGAGCCAGAATTCAAACCAGAGTTTGGTAAAGGCCCCACTCATTCCATAAGATTGTCAGGAAGGTGCTTTCCGGAAATGAGAACTCTTTCTCAGGGGCTATTCACCTCTTAAAGTGATCAAGGGCACAGGCTCTGTGGGCAGACAGACCCAAGTCAGAGCCACCATCACTACCTGTTTGACCTTGGGAAAGCTAGTCAATGTCTCTATTCTTCAGCTTTGGCCCTGATAAAATGGGCATAATAGTATCCCCATGTAAAATATTTCAGAAGATTTTGAGATAATTAATCCATAGTGCTGCTACATGGTAAGCAATCAATCTAATTATTGTGATTATTTAATGCTATCAATCAGCCTGTTTCACCTGTAGGGTCTGCAGCCACTGGGGACCTGCTCACCAGTCACAACGTGAGTGGGGAAATTCTACCGTATTTCCCTTGCTTCTGCATAAGGAAGAAATGAACATCTCAAGGTTGGAAGGGACTGAAGGTCATCTAGACTAGTCTCTTCTCCAATGTTAGAAACTATTTCTTCTTACTGTTCCCTAAGGCCTACTCATTAGCTCTTACTCTTTCTTATAGACATACCTCATTTTATTGCGCTTCATTCTGCTGTGCCCCACAGATGTTCCATTGTTTACAAATTGAAGGCAAGACCCTCCACCAGCAAAAAGAGTGTGACTCGTTTTATTGTGGTCTGAGTTTTATTGTGGTGGTCTGGAACCAAACCCACAATATTCCCACGGTATGCCTGTATGAAACTGGGACCAAATGTGTGATCTCCACCACCAAAGTGATTGGCAGGCACAGTTTCTCAATCTTAAAACCACTCTTGGTGACAGCTATTTTTATCCCTTTTAAACAGTTGAAGAAAATGAGGCCCAAAGTCCTAGAGTTAACTAGTGGTCAAGCTGGGCCATGAACTCAGGTTTGCCTGATTTCAAAGCTCACGTTCTCAGCTATTACGATACTTCTGATTAGAGAAGAAAGGACACGTCTATCCTCTGGTAGAGGGGAAAGTAGCTTTGGTTGAATTCCAAACACCTGGATTGGAATTCAAGCTCTGACTTTTTGAGAAAGTTCCCTACCAATAACATCTGCCCTTTAGTGAGCGTCTAGCATTTAATGAGCATTATTACGTGTCAAGCACCCTTTGACTTATTTTTACAGTTAAGAAAACTGAGAGGCAAATTATGCTCAATACCACAAAGTTTCTAAGTAGAAGAGGCGAGTTTCATATCATGCTGTCTCTCAGTTTGCTCATCCTTAGACAGGAATCGATACTACTATTTAAGTCACTCTTCAATAAATGAGTGCCAAAAAATAAATAAATAAATAAATAAAATGAGTGCTTACTAAGTTCCAGAACTTGTTTTAAACACAAAGGTACATCAATAATGAAACTAAAATTTTTATGCCTACTTTGTGCCTGGCATTCTTACCTATGTTACATGAAATTATTAATAACATTAATGATTCAAAATGACTAACATGGTAGCAACTCAATAAATGGTAATAGTTATTTTCTTCTGTATCACAGCCTTAAAATTGTTTAACTGTCACATTTCCTATCGTCTTCATTCATGTTTCCTTTCCTTTAATTTCTTTCCATTTTCTTCCTTTCCACTACTTTGGAAGTAACATTATTCCTGGTATTTTAGTGTTAGCCTCAAAATCTTAACATGTATATTTAATTTAAAAATTGTTGACATATTGGGTTGTCGGAAAAGTCATGACTTATTTTTTTCCATGTTTTTCGTTGTAAAAATGTGTCATGACTTTTCCGACAAACTAATAAAAACCTTTAACCTCTCCCCAAGCAATACTAGGTCCTTAGAACACTTAAACTCCAATTACTCACCTTCCAACTTATATGCTACTGTTACTAGGGATTTTAATTAGAGCTTCGTTCTGTCTCTATCAGTTAGACATTGTTATCTTTATTTTCTTTGCTATTAATATTTAGATTTAGCACCATATTTACAATTTCCTTAGCTCATCATTCCTTCTTGAATTTTAGACTTTCCTTTTAGGTAATGCTTCTTCTTCTTGAAGTATTTCTTTTAGAAGTTATTTTAGTGAAAGGCCTATTGGTAGAAACCTCTGTTTTTGTTCATTTGCAAAAGGCCTTAATTTTGTCCTCATTCTTGTAAGATTTTCACTGATGACAGGATTCTGTATTAACAATTATTATCTGAGCCCTTTGAAAATATTATTCCACTATCTTTTTGCTTTTATTGTTGAGGTTGAGAAATCAGTTGTCAGTCTAATTGTCATTCCCTTGAAGGCAATTTACCTTTCAGGTTTACTTTAAAATTATTGATCCTTGGTGTTCTACAGTTTCATTATGATGTATCTAGGGGTGAAGTTTATCCCCCTTGGGATTCATTAGAACTCATAAATATAATTGTATTTCATCAATTCTTGACCATTGCTTCTTCAATATTGTCATACTCTTATTCTCTCTATTATCTCTGTCTGGAACATTGGTTAAACGAATATTGGAGTCTTTTTACTCTATTCCAGGGGTGGGAAAATTATAACACATGGGCCAAAGGTGGCCTGCTGTCTGGTTTGTAAAAATAGTTTTATTAGCACCCAGCTGCACCTGTTTATTTACATATTGACTATCGCTGCTTTCACACTACAACAGCTGAGTTGAGCAGTTATGACAGAGACCATATGGGTCATAAAGCCTAAAATATTTATTACCTGTTCCTTTACAAAACAATTTTGTCAACCCCTGCTCTATTTTCTATGCTTGTCTACCTCCACATTTTCCATTTTCATCTTTCCATCTCCTATAGAATTTCTCCACAAATTTCTTCTAATTCACTAATTTTATCTTCAGCTATAATATACTATTTTAACCTTTTTGTTGAAATTTTAATTTCCTTTACTGTATTTTTTCATTTCTAGAAGTTCTCTTTGGATATCTCAGACATCTGAGAGCTAGCCAAAGAGGACTCAATCTGGCCAATTGAGTTTCATTTCCCTTCATCATTCTCTTAATACCCTCTTATTCCTTTTAACATATTAAATATATTTTAAATTTTTCTATATACAATCACTCCAACATCAGCAATTTTTGTGGGTGTGATCTGTGGAATGTTATTTCTGCTGCTCATCTTCATTGGTAATCAGGGAAATGCAAATCAAGACCACTAAGAGATACTATTTACACATTCAGTTGGGAAAAACTAAGAAGTCTGTCAACATTGAGTACTTGAGGGGGCATGGATGAATAGCATCTCTTACACTTCACTGATAGGGTCACAACTATTACAAATGTATGAGAAAACAACTTGTCATTATCTTGTAAATTTGAATATTCATATATTAAGACCTAGCAATTCCCTTCTGAGATCTATACTCTGGAGAGACTTACACATGCACACCAGGAGACATGAACAGGAATGTTTGTGGCTGTACTCCTCAAAATGGTGAAAAAGGGTGCTATCTTCACCGATGGAATATTATATAGCCATGAAAATGAACGAACTACGGCTACCTTCAATAGGCATAAATCTTAGTATTATAATATTGAATGAAAAAAGCAAGTCCCAGGAGACTTTACATATATTTTTAATATAGAATATAAAGCAAAATTAAATAATATATTTGTTTAGGCATATACGTATATGTTTATCAAGAGAACGGTAACAGCAAAATTCAGGATAGTGATTGGGATGGGGAGATAGGATAGAAAGGGCACATAGGTGGATGTAAGTTATGGCAGTGATCTCGTTTTTGGCTTGGGTAGTGGGCTCAACTGTCTTCGTTAGGTTATTAAAATATGTAAATAACCTATATAAATAAGCCGCAAAAGAGAGATGCATAAAATAATGAAGAAAATGTATCGTGGGCCGGCCGAGTGGCGCGATGGTTAAGAACTCGCTTGGGATGCCAGAGGGCCCCGGTTCGGATCCCACATATGAGGGCCAGTGACACTGCCCTCTGCAGCTAAGATGCTGAACAACAGCTCAACCTGGAGGTGGGTCGCCGGCGACGGCGTGGGCTGCAGCCCCTGTGGCAGTGGGTTGCCATGGGCTACCGTCTGTAGCCAGCAGCCGCAGTGAGCGGCCGTCCAGAAGCCGGCGACTGATCTGCCTCGCCCGGGAAGAGCGCAATGATGGTGCCAACTTGGGCCAGTGAAGCAACGTCCTCCACAACTAGATTGAAGAACAAAAACGACAGCAACTTGTCTGTTCCCCTTCCCCCAATTCCCCAGCACTGTTCCCATCCCCCCAATTCCCAAATAAAAATAAAAATAAAATCTTTAAAAAAAAAGAAAGAAAATGTATCGTGAAGCATGCATTTTGACTCATCCAACTTTGTGCACCTGAGAAATAAAGAAAAAAGAAGAGATGATAAAACGAGAGGGAGGAAAAGAAAGAAAATAGGTTTCCACTATTTCTGCCAGCAACACTTTTTAATCTGCATGATCAAAGACAGCCATGGATCTGCCAAAAGTTAGCAAGACTCTCTTTTAGATGAGAACTTCTGTCAACTTCATGGTCCGAAATTGTCGTTTAACAACAGTCAACATACTGAATTGACTATATTAGCCTAATAAGAAAATACCAACCTACTTAGAGGTTCTTATTTTGGGGGGTGAGGCGGAGGGGTAGGTGGGAGTAAAGGGAAGCAGGGTGGAGGGGCCAAAAGGCATCTTTCCTCTCGGAACCCGAGAGCCAGAGGCGGGGAGGGGCGCAGAAAGAAGGTGGGAGAAGGCGGCGGCGGCCTGGTCTTTGGGCGGGGAGAGTCAGAAGACAGGGATCGCGTTTCCCACTGGAGAGAGACTCAGGGTGTTAGCAACCTAGGGCACCTGCCTGAGCGCCCCGCTCCTCTGGGATCCAGAGTAAAACAGCTTGGAGAGAACCCACACCCCTTCCCGCCGAGACTTCCTGAGTCCTAAGGCCCATAGCAGCTCCACCCATACCCGGGGCTCTGGGCTCCAGAGGTCCCGCCCCCGGTCCCAGCGGACCCGGGGCCTCGCGGGTGGGGCTGGGCTTCGCACCGGCGGCCCGGGGAGGGGGCAGCCCTACGGCCGGTGTTCTTCCAGGCCTCGCCTGCTCCGGCCCGGCCGCGGGGCTCTGCGCCCACCCCGCGGAGCCGCCGTTCCCGACCTGCCGGCGCAGCTCGACTCCCAGTTGCAGCTGGGGCCACAAGTCCTCAGCCTCTTCGAAGGCCGCTCCGCACCGAAGCCAAAAAAGGCGGCGGCTCCACCCCGGCAAGCCAGAGATGGCTCACAGAGAGGAGCAGTGATTCAGTCGGCCCCGCGGGCCAAGCAGCCCCTCCCAGGCCCAGGACCCCCGTCTTCCTCCGCGCCGCACCCTGGGGAGGAATCTCCACCCTTTATCTTCTGGAGGCCGCCGGGATCCCGCCCAGTTCTCACCCCGCCCTACACCTGGCCTCCCTAAACACTCCACGAGCAAAACTCTGGGGTTGCAGCGGCACAGCGACTTCTCAGCAGTTTCTTCCAGAGCGCCTCGTCCATGAGCTGCCATGACCGCTGGGAACAGGACCCCCTCCCGCACTTGACCCGGCACGCACGCTTCATAAATGTGGATGATCGGTATAGGCATGTCAGAGGCCAGGAACAAAAACTGGGGGGTGATTTTGGGATGTTAGCATAAAAGAGTTGACATCCGGTGGCATCAGAGATGCGTTCACACAGGTGTTACAGTATATAGAGTGAATTTCATACGTCTTCACTCAGCTGCGTTGGGATAAGGGGGTGGTAAACTGGAGGACACCCCGCTGCGCACGTGGGGACCCTGAGCTCTAAAGTAGTGTGACCGGGTCAGAGTATAAGTGGGAACGATGTGGTTTCCTTGGCCTCAACTTTTCTGTTCTGTAAAGCTGAGGGCATTGAGTTATGGCCCCTTCCAGTTCTGATACAATAGGATTTGGGGACGCCTAGTCTTCATCAAACACTGGCTCTACATCTACAGCATGGAAAGAACGCATCCTGCCTTACAAAGAGGGCTATCATTTTATATGAGCTGGAGAAATGGCCTTCCAAACCTCAGAGGAGTCAAGTGAGTGCGCAGGGTTTTCCCTATTCAAGAATCTTCATGTGTCATAAATCTCTGTTGTGTCTGCTTGCTCTCGCGCCGTGCAAGAATTCACGAAGTCAGGTAGAAATATAGAAGGAAGATTTATTAAAGTAAGAAAAGGGTTGGCTGCGCAGTCTCCAGGAAACTTACTTACTGCAAAGTACTGCCTCAAGTCTTTGTTTCCTCTCAAGTTTTATATTTTCTCACCAGGATGTAAATTGCTTTGGGCTGTAGTTGGGGGTAGGGGAAGGTGCGGTTTGGCTGATTGTCATAACCTTGGTATATGTTATGTAGATTTAAGTTGGAGCTAGGAGTGGATCCCATACAGATGCAAAACCTCTCCCAAGTCACAAGGCCTGCACTGGGCCAAAGTAAATAGAAACATTGAAACTGGTATATATAGTAAATGTATATGAAGCAGAATCACTAGGAGGCAAAGAAAGCAAGCTTTCAAAAAGTCCCAAGCTAAATTACACTTGTTAAATCAAATTATACCAGAGATCCAAATCTCAAAATAGAAGATATATAGTACCACCATTACAATCCCTCTGTCTTAACAATCTCTATGTATTTGTAGACACTATGGTGTATAGAGCATTTTCACATCCATTATCCCTTGTGATTCTTGTAAAAACCCTGAAAGGTATTCAAGATTATATTATCTGGCATCTTAAGAAGTGGAAAGGCTGAAGTGTAACAGTTAAGTGACATGTGCAATAATTATGCCCTGTTCTCTTCCTGTGTTGTCTCAGGAGCTTCTAGGGCAGCGGTTCTCAACCTGTGGGTCGCAACCCCTTTGGGGGTCAAACGACCCTTTCACAGGGGTCGCCTAAGACCATCGGAAAACAAAAAGATATTTACATTATGATTCATAACAGTAGCAAAATTACAGTTATAGAGTAGCAACGAAAATAATTTTATGGTTGGGGGTCACCACAACATGAGGAACTGTATTAAGGGGTCGCAGCATTAGGAAGGTTGAGAACCGCTGTTTTAGGATAACCAACGTAATAATAAAGAATCCTCTGTGTTCATAATGGAAACCCAAAGCATGTCCCTCCATTTTTTTCATCTATCTCCCTAAGATGGCCTAGGAAGGAAGAAGGTCAGGGATGAAAACGACCTCCCTGAGGGCCAGCGGCCAGACTGGGCAGAGTGGTGGAAGGTGTCCCCAGAGTCACACAGCGAGGTGATACCAGCTTGTGGATGAACCCAAGACTTCATGTCCTAGCCCATAAACCTGCACTGACCATGAACCAACATTCTTTAGACAAGCCTATGTGTGTCATGGAGGCTACCAGGACTTACTCTCAAATTTATAAGAGCTGGTTAGTCCAACCTCCAAGAGGCTGGCACCTCAGGATGTCATTCCAAAGCATCCTAACTGCCAAGGATGTCCAATCACCTACCACGGCACAGGGAGCCCCTGTCCCCATCATACTCATATACACTGTCTTTGCCCCCAGCCTTACATTTACTGACTATCTTATGGGTGGTGACAGCCTCCTATTCTTCCTAGTTCCTTTCTCTCTGCCTCTCTCTGCTCTATTCTTGGATGATTTTTTTTTAAGTATCTTTTCCCAGAAAACATAGCCGCAGATAAAATATACTCAGCCTTTTTCACACATACACATTTCAGAGAATGAAAGCAGCAACGCCCCCAGTTCTCTCCAACCAGAGGCCAGTGTGAGAGTACAAACCCAGCAGGAGGAACCAGCCTCTCTGACCTTAATAATGAGTAATTCTGCTCACAGGTTTATAGGGGGCTTGATTTAGGGTGTTCCATGTCTTCCAGAAAGACTGGCCCTTAGCTAAGCCTATGTAAAAGCCACTTTGCATTTTTAACTTCTCACTTCAAACACAAGTTGGCCTGTACCTTCCTGTGGGATCCAGGCATACAGAGGGAGGGAAGGGACTTCCCAAAGGCAATTCAAGAGTTCTAAGCTCTCTGCCCTCTCTGATCTCTGATCTCATCCCATGTTCAGACCTTGGCGCCCCACCCTAGCTAGCTTCAGACTGTCTGCTTTCAAGGCAAAGGCTGTGGGCATCAGTATCATTATTCCTTTCTAAAATCACAATGACCTTCTACCTCTGGCTGCCTGCTGTTACTGGATTCTGTGACCATGTTTGGGACTGACTTATGACCAATTCCTTATGATGTATGAAAATGCTCATGATATACTATTGGGTGGGAAAAAATTTGAATAAAAAACTCAATATTCAACGTGCTCCCAAACACAATATTCAGTGTGTTTTAAACGTTTTGTATATACTCACCCACATATGTAAAAGAATAAAAGAAAATATACCAAAATGTTGACAGTTATCTCTGGACTTATGGAAATCTTATTTTTTCCTTTATACGTTCTGATTTTTCCAGACTTTCTAAGACTGATCTTGAAGGAGTACAGAGCTCAGACTCTGGAATTTGAGAGACATGGTTTGAATTCCACATCCCCCACTTAATAGCTGTAGGACTTTGGGTAAAATATTTTTTCTCTCTGAGCCTCAGTTTCTTCTCTGGAAAGGAAATCTTCCTTATAGAGTTGTCCTGAGGAGGAACTGAGGTCGTGCAATTTCAGCATTTGGCATGGTGCCTGATATATAGTAAGTATGCAGTAAATGTTACATATTTTTATCTGTTGCTTTATACTTAGGGGAAAAAGCAAATATCCTTAAAAAACTAAAGACCCACTTTGCTCAAAATCCACCATTTGAATGAAAAGACACTGGGAAAACACCAAAAGCCCTCCTGAACATGTCGGGTCTCTGAAAGTGACTGCGACAAGAATCATCATAATGTAAACTGGGATTTAGATATCAGTGTCTACATGAAAAGGGAAATATTACAAGGGAGCGAACGGTGTCAAGTGAGGAGCAATGATTGTGGGTAATGCAAGCCCAATGGAAAAAAAAATATATAGATACTTTTTGAAGAAAAAAACAACAGAGGACTAGATCAGACCACAGAATAATAGATCAAACTATAAATAACAAGCTTAAGAAAAGTGTACAAACCAAAAAGTACGAAGAAAAGATTCTGTGATGGAGTAAGCAGGGATGTTCTGCCTGGTTAGGGTATCAGAGAGGCCGAGTTGCCCAGGACTCAGACACGATGACTAAGGAGCTGGGCACAAGTTAGCTGCCATTGAGACATGGGACTTTGGGACCAGGCAGCCCCTGGGACTTTGGGACCAGGCAGCCCCTGGGAGCTCTGAAGTGCAGCTGTTTACAGCAACGTGAGTGCCATGAGTGAGCTAAGTTAACAGGAGAACGTGCACTTCACCCATGTGGATACACCTGGGGTCCTGGATTGTACTTAAGCAGTGTGGCCTTCCAACAGTCTGATCTGTTTTGTGCCAAAGACACTAGTGGAGATTGCACAAGAGAAAGAAGTGAAAGGGAATTACCACCATTGCCAAGATTCTATAATGGAGCCCTAGCCCTCTTCACCTCCAAGTGGTGGCCACATAAAGTTACACAGAGGAGGTCCCAGGGGGCCTCCCAAGCTCCCAACATGGTCCGAGGAGGAGGAGACAGATGAAGAGGGGATGGCTTCATCAGCCAAGGGCTCAACAGTTCTGGAGGCCAAGTCCCTAAGCACAGTCTCCTGGGGCACTGGCCACTGTGTCTTTTCACAACCCAGGAAGTTTTCACAGCTTCCCAGGAAGATTCCCCGTCTCTGCCATCTAAGCCCAGCTGAGCAAGAGAGATGCTTCCCGGGGCTGTCACCCCATTGTAAGTGCCGTTGCCTCCACCCTTAGAAGTTTTATTTTTCTCATTCTTTGTTTGCAAATTCAAATACCTACTGGGACCAGGCAGGCACAAAAATCAACAAGGCAGATATGCAGCAGGGAGAAGAGGAGACTGTGGCAAACGATAAAGGACACACTTGTCTGAACAGAGCAGCAGTTACTCAGCTCCTATTAACTGTTGCCATGGGAAAAACGTAGGCCAATATTGCCAGAACTTCTGGTTTTTTAAGAATCAAGAAATTCAGATTTCTATGCGAAATCTTATATTTAAATGTTGGTAAACAACAGTAATCTGCAGAGTTTTGGGGTAGGAGGAAGCAGAAAATTTGAGAGTTGAAATGTCTTTGAAGTACATTTAGGTCGAAGTATTCACTTTACACATGAACAAATTGAAGCCCAGAAAGTTTCAGGTCCCCCAACTTCTAATCTAGAACTCATTCCTTTAGGCCACCCTGCCTGTCATTAGGAGGCCTTTGCAATTATTCAGACAGGAGGTGATGAAGTGCTGAACAGGGACGGTGACCCTGGGAAGGAAGAAGGTAAACTTTGCTGTGCTCTTCACTCTAAAGAAAAATTTCCATTTGTTTCTTCTTATTCATCCATCCATCCATCCAACGTTTACAGATGGTGATTAGTGATTCTATAAACCAAGGACTATGCTAAACACTAGGTATGCAGAGATGACAAAGGCACCACTTCTTTCAAGCAGCTCACAGGCTGTGAGTGGGTGGGCTGATGCTACAGCCAGAATTTGGGGGTAGGGGTACACCTGTTGACATATCTGTCAGCCATACTGTCTTAGGCCTGCTCACATGAGCCCTCAGCTAATAGTCACACCCTCACTTTCTCTAAAGCATCTCCCATCACTGGATGTCAACCCTGAGAAACTGAGAGGGGGCCAGAGCATTTCTCCCACTCCAAGAGAGCCTGGAGCACTTAAGTGACTGGAGCAAGAACAGGGACCCAATGCAGCTACTCAATGTCATGCCCCTTCCAGCTCAGGGAAGGCAAGTTCTAGTTCATTCTTTACCTTGGCCAACCTGCCACTTCATACCAGCTAAAGTTTCTGTGTGTGCTGGAGAGAGAGGAGATCCCAGACCAGAACTCTCCTGCCTGTTTATCAAGTGGCCTGCTCAATTCCAGTGGCAGCTGGAGGTTTATCTGGGTGACCAAATAGTGATGGCTTCGTTGGGCCACAAGCTTCTACAAGCAAGCAGAACATCGTCACCCAGTCTGGCTCTCCCCATCAACAAGAAACTCCCCACTAGTGGCTCTTAAAGCATCTACTCCTAGGAGAGGAATGTAGGTCAGGAGCCAACAAGGTGAGGTGGTTACAAGCTGGCCCACATCTGCCACTCTGCCTTATTTTGCCAGGACTCTTGATGTGCAAATATCAAACACAAGCCCAGAACTGGTCCCAGGAGGGTAACCTGTCATGTAGAAATGATGGAGGTGCCCCCCCTCGGCCTCTGCAGGCCCTTTGGTGGAGAGTTGCAGCAGGCTGGGCCCTCTGAGCCTTTCTGTTACTGGGGGATAATGGACTATAACCCTCTTATAAATGTATAAAGGCAGCAGGGAATAGGTGGGCAGGCTCATACAAAGGATCTATGCAGAAGGAAGAGAGAAATGGAAAGATGGAAGAGGAAAAGTTAAAATTCAATGAACACCTATTTTGTGTCAGGCCCTTGAAACATGTATCACTCTATTCGTGTGTTATATCCATTTCCTAGGGAAAACTGAGTCTGAGAGATTAAATAATGTGTCCGTGGTCACATAGCTGGCCAGACAGACTTGAACCCAGTTCTGCTGACTCCCCCAAATCTGTGCTCTTACAGAATACCATGCTGCTGGGATTGGGAAGACTGACTGGGTGACTGAGGACACAGGCCATTGCTATACAGAAAGGCACTGGAAGAGATTCAGGATTTGATAAACTAACCCCTGGGGCTGAAAACCCAATGGAAATTAGTGTTCTTTTTTCTATCCCTAGAGGACGTCTCCTTGTCCCAATAAATGGATATTCCAGTGTTAGGCAGCTCTCCCTTCACCTGCTCCCCTCACAGGGCTGAGTGTCAGATCTACAGGCAGGAAACACACAAGGGTCTAGGGCCATACCTTCCTTTAGATTCCTCCACACTGAAGAACTGTTCCTAATGTCCCCCATCAAAGTCAACTGTGGGAGCTGAGTAGGGTGAGAAGCACACCTAGAGGGTTACCCCAACACATTTCAGTAGCCCTTTTTCCAAGGCCTAGACCAGGGGTCAGCAAACTGCGGCTCGCGAGCCACATGTGGCTCTTTGGGTACGAACATGTGGCTCTGAAGTAAAATTAAAAATGAAAATAAAGCTATCATAGTTTCAGACTGGCCGAGTGGCACGTTAGTTAAGAGTTGGCTAGGGATGCCAGCTCTGAGCAGCAGGGCCCTGGTTTGGATCCCACATGAGGGCCAGTGACGCTGCGCCCTCTACAGCTAAGATGGTGAACAACAGCTCGACCTGGAGCTGGGCTGCCGTGAGTCGCCGACGATGGCATAGGCTGCAATGGGGCTGGCCAGCAGCGGGTGTGAGCTTTCATGAGCTGCCGTGAGCGGCCATCCAATGGCCGGTGAGCGACTGCCTCACCCAGGAAGAACGCAATGATAATACCAACATGGGCCAGTGAAGCGACGCCCTCCACAACTAGACTGAAGAACAAAAGGACAGCAACTTGTCTGTTCCCCTCCCCCAATTCCCCAATAAAATCTTTAAAAAAAAAAATTTTTTTAAGGATATTATTGACATAATGGTGATTATGTAAAAATATATTTATGGCTCTCAAATAATTTTTAAATTGTTGTGAGGGACAGGATTGGCTCTTCCAGGGGTCGGCAAACTTTTGAGAGCCCAAAGAGCCGCATGTGGCTTGCGAGCCGCAGTTTGCCAACCCCTGGCCTAGAGTGCACAAGATACCAAAGCAAAATCCATTGAGAAATGTTTTATTGAACACTTACTATGTGCCAGGTACTGTTACAGGTGCCTGGGGTACATCAGTTAACAAAAGGACTAAGCTCCTTGCTCTCGTGGAGAATACATTCCAGCAGAGTCAAAGTAAAATAGTCTCTCTCTCCTTTTTTTTTTTTGATGAGGTAGTACTGGTTAGTAGAAAGGGCATGAGTGTTGGTGTCAGACAGGCCTGCGCCAAATAACCAACCCTAACTATCCTGATGACCTCTGGGCAAGCTACTTAACTCGCTGAATGGTAGCTTTCTATCTGTAAAATGGAAACAATAACATGTTATAGGGATGTAAGGTTTAAAGATAATATATATAAAATGCCTGGCATACAGCAGGGTTCAAAATGATAAACTTATTTTTTCCAAGCCCACCTGAACACGCAGATTCTGAGACAACTCACACGGCCTCTTATTTAGGGCTGCAACCAGAGCATCATCTCCAGAATGTCCTAGAGATAGTCTGGTGGGGTGAAAAGCATACTTGGATTTGAATCCACCCACGATCAAGGAAAATCTCTAGAAACATCTGCCCCTACCCACAGGCCCTGTTGAAGGCATAGGCTCAGGTGGTCATGTCTGGTTAGTCTCTATCCCTCTCTAGCAGGCCAGACAATTAGCAGGGGTGGACATGGGACCTAAGCTGGAATCAGCATCTCATGGTATTTGGACTGAGAGACCCTGGAGGAATAAGTGGGAAGGCCACACAGATTTAGAGACTGAGACTGCTGCTTGGTTAACCACAATGGGTCCTGCACACGTTAATGAGGGAGCAGAGTACACACGGCTCCAAGGAGGAGGCACAGTCCATGCACAGGTTACACTTCACACCGCTAAGTTCTGTGATATTTCTCTGTAACCTTCCAGTAAATCCCCCTTTTATTTTTGCTGCTTTGAGTGGGTTTCTGTTCTTGCAACAAGATGATCTCGAAGACAAATCCTGTACCTGTCTCAGAAGGTGATTGTTGTGACATAATATGAAAGCAGCTGGCATTTAGTTGACATTCAATAAATGCTATTGAATCTCTCCCTGCACTTATCAACCAGCAATAGAATGAAGAAATCCATATATGGGCTGGACCTCAGCCTTCTGTTTTATTAATATCTTTATTCATCTTTAAAATGAAGACAATACTAGCATCAACCTTATTGTTTGCTGGGAATATTAAACGAGAAACCCTAATTTAATATCTAGTGCATAATTAATGCATGTTAGCTCAGACTATTACTTCTGTTATTATTATTTAAGATGCAACAAGTCTTATTTTAGGTCTTGATGGAGGAGAGAAGGGAAGACACAGTAAGAGCGGAATCTGGAGTGAACAGTGAGAGAACAGAGAAGGAAGGATGTGCTGGAGAGTGAGGTCACGGGAACAGGCAGTGGAGAGGAGGGACTGCAATGAGAGGGGGGCACACAGGTCTAGCACCTTAGCATTCACACAATGCTCTCACCTACCATAGCGCATTTGTCTGTCACGACACTCTAGAGCAGTGGTTCTCAACCTGTGGGTCGCGACCCCTTTGGGGGTCGAACGACCCTTTCACAGGGGTCGTCTAAGACCATCGGAAAACAAAAAGATATTTACATTACAATTCATAACAGTAGCAAAATTACAGTTATAGAATAGCAACGAAAATAATTTTATGGTTGGGGGTCACCACAACATGAGGAACTGTATTAAGGGGTCGCAGCATTAGGAAGGTTGAGAACCGCTGCTCTAGAGGGTAGATAAGGAAAGGTGATATGATACACACTTTATAGACGGGAAAATTAAGGCTCAATAAAGGTGTGTATAATATGTACCAACCAAATCTAACCCACTCTTTTATCCTGTAACACTACACTGCCTCTGGAAAGTAGGATGAAGGGGCTGAAATGACAAGTAAGGACTGGAGGAGAAACTGGAGGGTTTCTCTGAAAGTTTATCATTTCATTCTGAGGTTCCATTCAGATTCCTTCTGGGCATCCCAGGAAACTCAGAGGCCCCAGAATGTAAGCAGGGGGTTGCAAAGTCAGATGATACTGGGATGCCAGCCCAAGGATAGGATATACAGTAAGTCCCCAACTTATGAACGAGTTCCGTTCCGGGAGGACGTTCGTAAGTCGGATTCGTTCGTAAGTCCGACAAAGTGAGTCTTATACACCTTTGACACAAAAATACAAAGTAAAGCCAATGGTTGAACGATTCATGTTGTAAGAACGAGTGATATTTACCATCTTTTCGCCTCAATCCAATCTCTCAATTATTTTCACTTTTGTTTCCATGGTTATTGCTTTGTGCTTCTTAGCAGTCCCCTCCACATCACCACTGCTTTTCCTCCTGCTTCCAGAAATCCTGGGTTCTGATTGAGCACTGTACTACTGTACACTATCGCACTGTACAGTAAGCACACAGCAGCACAACTGTGACAATGTCCGGCAGACACGTGAGCTACTTCTGTGATTTGTTCACATCTACGAATGTTCCTAATGCGAGGTACATTCGTATCTGTGCACGTTCGCAAATCAAATGTTCGTAAGTCGGGGACTTAACTGTACCAGGTTGGAAGAACACACAGCTTCAGCACCAGGCCCTAGCCCAAGAGAAGCTTTCCTTTGGCAAAGGACAACGGCAAGTCCTTCACCATCAGGGCACAGTCTCTTTGGTAGCACAGGGGCTGCCTTGTAGTGGTCTCCAAGGGCCCTCCCAGCTCAATTGTGTATGGAGTCCAGGTCTTTTCTTCCTGAAGTCAGGGATTAAAGGTATTCTCCAGGGACACAAATGCAAGTTCTCTGGAACACTGCTATAATCATGGCTTGCTGTGTGCCCTCAGGCGCAGGACACTTGTCCTTGAGCGGAAAGTGGGTGATTCTTGGCCACTCCCTGCCTCCTGGACACTGCTGCTCCCCGAATCCCAACATAGTGCCTGGCATACAGTTTGTACCCACTTCAGTGCTCGTTGAATGTACAAATGAACAAGCAAATAAATGACAGATTGGCTCTGGCAATAAAATTGGCCTGTGCTACCACATTGCAGCAGCCCCGCCTTGCTGACTCGTAGCCCCCAAATCAGAGTTCCTAATCAGCTGCCAAGAAAGAAGAGTTGGTCAGGGTGCTTCCCCTCCACACTTCCTCTGACCTTCCAGAGTGGCCACACCCTGAGAAAAGGTCAGGGCCAGGGATGCCCAGGCAGGAGGAAGGCTCTGCCTGCCCTTTTCCAGGACTTCTGCTCACTCTCAATTACCCAGTTTCTCCCAGCTCAGAGCCCCCTGTCTGGGAGGGGCTGGGAAGGCCCATGAGAAGACAGTTCCATTAGGAGCTGCACAGCAATGAGAGTGGTGCCAAGAGTGCTTCTCCTTTGCATTTTCTCCAGTGCTAATGACCTTAATTGTTAATAATAGCAACAACAATAACAATCATGGCACAGCACTTTGGTGGCTTCTAGCATCTTACTTCCAAAGTGCTTCTAGCACATTACCTCACCATGCCACATATCATCATCCTTTCAGGGGCTACAGTGGTTCTCCCTTTTATATGGGTAGAGAAATTGGGGACTGACAAGGGTTGACATTGATCTGGGTCACACATGGATGTACTGATGGGGTCAGGGGCCCACTCACAGACCTAGAGTGGAGACCTTGGGGCTCCAGCTCTGCCTCAGCCTCAAACTAGTCTGGTGTCTTTGGGCAAGTTTCAGTTTTCTCACTTTCAAAGGGCGAAATTGTACCATCTCTCCAACTCTATCTCAAATGCTCTGGCTCAATAAAATGAGCTAACCCCCAGCCCAAAACCTATTAACTGACCTCCCTTATACCAAAGTCAGAAAGCCCCTAGAAGTTAGGATGCCAGCTGTGCCTGTCCTAGCATCCTAACAGATGTCCAATGAGTGTTCCGCACAAAGAAGGCTATAGTATAGACAGCAGGGAGGAAACATCAAGAAATCATCCTAATGGTCCATGAACACCAGGAGAGCAGGCAGGCAGCAGGCTGCCGCTGAGGCCAGCTGCCATCCTGCCTGTGACACCAGTGCTGGCTCAGACAAAGGCTGGAGGTGATCCAGCAGTGGGTTGGTGGGCAGGGGGTGGGGAGGAGACGGCCTCCCTCACCTGCCAGAGTATCTCACTGTCCGTGATACTCAGAGTGTCCTCAGCCAGGTACAGCAACACAGCCCTTCTTCGGAACCTCCTTTTCATCCCCATCTTCTCCATCAAATCGGTCTTCTCTCTTCATTCATATCCTGTTTGGCAATCATCTCCTCCAAGGATAATTTTCAGGTGAGCCCGGCCAAATTCCGGTCTCCACATTCCCACTAACACCCCATTCAGCTCCCAGCATCACTAGGTTGTGTGTGTCCCTGTGCCAGATGAGGCTTTGAGTGTGTTATCTTTGCTCTTGTCTGCCACTAGATAAGGAGAAGAATTGGGTGGATATTTCCTATTTCCTCCTTTCTTAGTTTCCTCTATCCTCAGCTCCGGAATAGTGGGCTATCGATGGAGAGCACTCTCCTCTCTCCCCATGGGCAGATGCCCTGGCTAATTACCAGAAAGGCCAAAGCTGGGATCTCAGCCAGAGTCTGAACAAGGGCTCAGGCAATGTGTCTACCTAAAGGGCCAAAAGTCTGGACTGAAAGGGAGGGCAGACTGGCCTAGCAGCTGGTGGCTTTACCCAAATTTCTCCAAACCCAACCCACAGTTCAGATGAAAACCTCATCTCTCCACCTCACAGCACTGACTGTGGCCCCTGATTGCCAATGTCTAAATATATCAATAGTTGGTTGAACCCTATTAAATTGTCTTTTGTCAGTCAAAAGTGGCTGCGTATTGGCAACTTCACATGGTTGGACCTAATAACTCTTTGGGGGGTTATGATCCTTAGAAGACAGTCAACTCCTTGAAGGCTTGGGTCTCCGTATCTCTAGCCAATCTTTCCTAATTTCCGGCTTAGGACATTGCAGAGTCGTGGCCTTGGAAAGTGTTGAGTAGGTACTTCTTAATTGAACGTCCAGCCACATGACATGGGAAATCTTAGAACACGTCCTACGCCCAAACCTCAAGCGTGGTTGTCCACAGGGCAAATCCTTTAAAGTTTCCTTACCTCTGGTCATCCTGAGTAGAAGGATGGAATTTAGCTACAAGCTATTACATTGTGTTAGACTCTGCGATAAAGAGTTTGGTTTGGGCGTTGAGGGTTTTGCCTCTTTGTAGAAAAGGAGTCTTGAATCAGAAATGCTGTTTGTCCAAGCTTCTCTGCATTTTACAGTGGGGAAATGAAGGCTCAGAGATATCACCTGCCTAGGTCAAGGTCACACAGCAGCCCAGATCACCAGTTTTCTGGCTCCTAGTCCCATGCTCTTTTGGCAGGCCTGGCAGCACAGAACAAATTCCTCCCTGTCTGCCCCTTAGAATTTTCTGGCTCCCACTCTTTCAGGCTCCCTAGCAAGACAGAAGGGGAATTGACTAAAGGATCAATAGCCTTCTCCTACATGAAAAGAGCCTGAG
>NW_017731484.1:1177760-1178983 GCF_001890085.2 Hipposideros armiger | reverse complement strand
ATTCACAGACACTTTGCCCCTAAATACTTTTGCATAATCTCTAAGAATAAGGATATTCTCCTACAAAACCATCATCATGATCATTGCCACATCTCTAAAAGTTAACAATAATTACATATCACCTAATATCTATGTTAAAATTTTCCCAGTTATCCCAGGATGTCTTTTATGGTCTTTTTTTTTTTTTGACTCAAGATCCAATTAAGGTTTATGCATTGCATTTGGCTGTGTCTCTTTAGTTTCTTTAAATCTAGACCAGTTTCTGCCTCCCCACCCTCCTCCCAGCACACACTTTTTGTGTTTTTATGATATTCAGTCTTCTGAAGTCCCAGTTGTTGTGTACAATGGCTCACATTTTAGATTTGTCTTTTGTCTCCTGGTGATTAGATTCAGGATAAACATTTTTTATAAGAACATAGGTGATGTGGTTGAAATTCTTAGAGCACATTAGGAGGAATTAACACCAGGGGGTCCCATTAATGCTGTCTGGTTACTTGGTTAAGGTGTATAAGTGCTGACTCTCCCTGTTGTAAAGACAGGTTTTTCATTCTGTAAGGTGTAAGTAATAATCCATGAGGTAATACAGTGAGACCAACCTTTCACCCAATGGTTTTAGCATCCATTAGTACTCGTACGCAGAGCCTGAATCAGCTACTATATCGGGGCTGCAAACCGGTAAATTGAGCTGTGTCATTAACTTCCACATTTCATTAGCTGGCATCTATCTGTTAAGAGTTCTCCCTCCCTGTTCCATTTTAACTGTTAGAATGGACTCCTGGAATCTTTTATTCAGCGTCTTACAATCTATTACTGTTCTTTTTGATGCTCAGTGTGCCCCAAATCTGCCCAGTGGGAGCCCCTTTAAGCCAACTCCTGTGTCCTTCTGCCATGAGCATGCTCTAGCTTTCTGGCATTACATGACTCATTTGTATTATCCCAGTCCCAGGTGTGGAATCAGCCATTTCTCCAAGGATAACTGCTTTCTTTTAGTGGGAAGTGGTACTTACAAATGGAAACCCGGGCACAAGATGTGTTCATTGCTACTATGTAGCACTGCTTCTAGACCCTTCCAGTGGACAGACGGAGGAGATACATAAAAAATCACAGAGGGGCCGGCCGAGTGGAGCGACAGTTAAGAACTGGCTTGGGACGCCAGAGGGCCCCGGTTCGGATCCCACATATGAGGGCCAGTGACACTGCCCTCCACAGCTAAGATGCTGAAC
>NW_017731484.1:1168739-1177639 GCF_001890085.2 Hipposideros armiger | reverse complement strand
CAATGATGGTGCCAACTTGGGCCAGTGAAGCAACGTCCTCCACAACTAGACTTAATAACAAAACGACAGCAACTTGTCTGTTCCCCTTCCCCCAATTCCCCAGCACTGTTCCCATCCCCCCAATTCCCAAATAAAAATCTTTAAAGAAAAAAAAAAATCACAGAGTTCTTCCTCACCTTTCCCCATTCTATATTTTTATCTCTCTTCTTCCATAGTGAAACGCCCAGATTTCCAGAAATATCAACAGTTACTCATTTGACCTATCCCTACAATAAACAAAAAACAGTTTCCAATTTGTGACACCAATACCATGACCAATAACACACTTAACAGAGTCAAGTTCAAGATTGTTTTCCAATTATTTTTTATCCTTAGAGTATACATTCCACTAAGGATATGGAGTCAGGAAATTAAATTTAAAAATTACTTGAATGAATTCTTTTCTTTGCAGAGTAATCAAACTGATATACAGTTAGGGTCACTGTTTCTGTTGTGGTCGGCTTTAGGGTTTGGTTTTTTTTCTTTCTTTTGGATCTAATTTAATTTGTGAATATGTAAAATATTTATCTGGTTCAAAAATCAAAACTGTCTGAAAAAGTATAATCAGTAAAATTGCCCTCTCATTCTTATGTCCTCTACTCTGTTTCCACCCACCCCCTACAGGTAAACATTTTAATTAATTTCTGGTTTATCCTTCGTGTGTGTGTGTGTGTGTGTGTGTGTGTGTGTGTGTGTGCGCAAACATATTCTTATTTCTCCTGCTTTCTCAATCCAAAGGTGGTATACTACATACACTCTTTTGCATCGTGCTTTTTTCATTTAATAACATATCCTAGAGGGCCGGCTGAGTGACACGTTGGTTAAGAGTTGGCTTGGGATGCCAGCTCTGAGCAGCAGGGCCCCGGTTTGGATCCCACATGCGGGCCAGTGACGCTGCGCCCTCTACAGCCAAGATGGTGAACAACAGCTCGACCTGGAGCTGGGCTGCCATGAGTCGCCGGCGACAGCGTAGGCTGCAGTGGGGCTGCCCTGAGCTGCTGTAAGCTACCGTGAGTGGCTGGCAGCCAGCATGAGCAGCCGGCAGCCAGTGTGAGCAGCCAAGAGCCACCGTGAGCGGCCGTCCAGTGGCCGGTGACCAATCTGCCTCACCTGGGAAGAGCGCAATGATAGTACCAACATGGGCCAGTGAAGCGACGTCTTCCTCAACTAGACTGAAGAACAAAAGGATAGCAACTTGTCTGTTCCCCTTCCCTGATTCCCCAAGCTGTTCCCCTTCCCTAATTCCCCAATAAAATCTTTAAAAAAACAACAACAACATATGCTAGAAATGACATCATATAGGTTCACAGGTCTCCCACTCATTGTTTTTGGCTACATAGTACTCCATTATGTGGATGTACTGTTGTTCATTCAACCAGTCTATTAAGGATAGGCATTCAGTAGTTGCCAATTATTTCCTTTCCTGTTACAAATATGCCTCAGTGAACCACCTTGTGTGTATGTCTTTTTGTATTTGTGAATGTGCATTTTCTGGATAAATTCCTAGAAGTAGGACTGCTGGGTAAATACACATTTTGTTGGTGTTTTTTTAGATATTGCTAACCTCCCCTCCATAGGGGTTCTGCTGGTTTGCCCTCCTGGCATTGATTTTACAATCTAAGCGGATCTTGCTATGAGGTGTTCTGAGCTGAGTTTTCCCAGCCTACCTGCGAGTTCTTAACCTCCCACCAATAACACTACCCCAAGCTCCCTCTGCCCTAGTGATCTGGCAGGAAGGCAAGAGCAAAGGGGTCTCGCTGATTCCATTCCAGTTCATCTTCCTGAATTGTCCTGGAGATGTCTGTACTCCACTTGGGAAACCAGAGCAGAGGGAAGTGATGAGGCTGAACACGTCAACCAGAGAGGAACTGGTGAGGCAAAAGAGATTAGGACACCTACGTTCTCACCTCCCTTTTCTCTCCTTTGGCCTCTCCACTATCCCTCCCAACACAAATTGCCTCCAACAGCAACTCCCTGGACGGGGAGCCCTTGGTTCTGGTCCTAACTAGATTTTTCCTCCTCAACCCACACCCACGTGGGCTAAACACGGAAGACTGGCATAGGGTGGAGGCAGAAGTCGAAACTCCCTGTCATTTCTGTTTTAACATGTGCAGAGGAAATAAGTCAGTGGAACACGGATGGCTCATATAAGGGAACAGAGGAAAGAGAAGACAAAGAGAAATGCTGGGAAAGGAAGCCGAGTACAAAACATTCCACACAAGCCTCTTGGACTCCAGCCCCAGAGCCCACTTTATTGCTATGACCCGTTCTACAGAAAGGGGAAAAAAATGAGTGGAAAAAGGAGGTCTTTCCAGTTTGACGGCGGGGCCCAGGGGTTCTGCTTGTGGCCCAGAGGTCCTTCTTGTCTTTCTCATCCCTCCTTCCTGCTCACACCTACCCACCAAATATCAATTGGGGATGACAGGAATCAATGCATGTCTGAAGAGCAGGGAACTGAGCTGGGAAGGGAGGCTGTCTAAGAGCTAGGCTTGGGAGAAGAGGTCAGAGGGCAGGAAGAATTCCCCCCAGGAAAGGCAGTGAGGCCCAGGGGAGGGCACTCCTCCTCAAGGTCAAATCAAACACCTGGGTCAATCTAAGCTAAACATGTTTCTTAAGGTCCGGAGGACCAAGAACGAACACCTTCCTTTCCTCCCTCCAAAGCTAGGTGGATATGGAAAGCCCTAGACAGGCAGAGCTTATCCATGTCTTTGGGTGCTGGATCCAAGGCCAGGAGCATAGAAAAAGAGAGAAAAGGCCGGGGGTGGGGGGGGGGGGCAGGGGACTGAGATTTTTCTAAATTCTTGAATAAGAGGCAGTTTCCTGTGGAATGTATGAATTGCTGCAGGTGGCAGCTGGGTTAGTGCTGGGCTACCATCCAGTCTGTGAGAGTGGGGGGCGCAGGGGGAGGTAAAGCGCCCCAATACCCTTGCCCAGGGACTTCACCCCCTCCCCACACCACCTTGCTTCTTCCAGCACTTGGGCAAACTCTTAACTGCTCCACTTTTGCCCCTCACTGTGCCCTCCCGTTCGAATGTCAGGCTTTCTTCTGACATCCAAAGACCACAGAAATCTGACAAATCTGACTCAGCCGCTCCCTTCCACTATTATTGTGGCAGCATCAGCCCAAATGAGGTTGATTCCCAGGTTCCCCCCCAAAATGCCACTTCCGTCTCAACAAACATCGTCCAAGCACCTTTTAATGTCTCAGGGACTGTGTTACGTGCGGGAGCCGCCGGGGCTAAGAAAGCTGTGATCTTTCGACTTGACCTTGAATTCAGCCCAGGCCGCGGAGGTGGACAATGGAAGGGGAAAGGACCGTGGCCCCCCTCCTCGGTTCAGAGCATCTTCTGCTCAGAGCCCTCCGACCAGGGCAGAGCCAGGCGTGGAGATGAGGCGCTAGGGGAGGGGCGGCGGCGCGCGCCCGCGCAGAGCCGCGGGGAGAGGAGCCGCGGATTCGCTGCGGTCCGGATCCAGCCCCGCAGCCACCGACCCCGCAGCTCCAGACCAACGGAGCAGGCGTGTGGGTGCGCGCTAAATAGGGAACCCTCCTCGAACCTACGAGAATCTATCCCTAGTCAGAGCCCTGAAAATTGGAAGGTGGACTGCAGGAATGATGCACCCCCAAGTGGGAAGTGGGAAGCGGGGAGCGGCGAGATTTAGAGGATGTACCTCCGCAAGATGGTGGCAGGGAGGATGGGGCTCCCGCGCAAGTGCCAAGAAACGGATCCTCCCCCTCCCCTTCCTACAGAACAAGGGCAGGATCCTGTCTTGGGTCCCTTAGCCCACTGCGAAAGGTCTCATTTCCCTCCTAGATCAGAATACCGGCAGGGAGGGAAAACGTGTCTAGCCTTAGAGTGCAGTCAGGTCAACCATCCAACACCTCAAAATGAAAACAGGTTACTTTTGCTTCCCCAGCCCCATTGAAGCTCTCCTCCAAGTCATTTACTTCCTTTTTTCCAGTTTCTAAGCTCTCTCTTTTACCATCCGTCCAACCAAACTAGCTGGGGCAAAGGGCAGGTGCTTCCTCTCCCCCTGGACTGACCCCTACAGATGTGTCAGCCTCAGGTCCAGGACAACCTCCCAGAGCCAGCTCCCCATGCCACCACCACCGAGCCTCTAGCCGCTCGCTGTCTGAGCCATCACCTCTTCCTGCCTTCCCCCTCTTAAACCTTCCTCCAGCCCGTCCCTCCTGACGCCTAGGTCCCTCTCCATGGCCTGCCCCAGCCTAGGAGAACCCTGGTCTCTTTCCTTCTTCCTTGTAAAGAGGGCCCCAGCTGAGGGGGCTGGAGGGAGACCTCCACAGAGGAAGGTCGGAAGGAGCAGCTCTGGGGAGGGGCTCAACGAGCGAGGGGAGGATCTTAACAGAGGAGGATCTCCACCCAGAGGAGGAGGTGGCGCTGTAGAATAGGATTATACTTCCCCTCCCCCCAGCGGTCAGTTGAGGGCCCGCCTATTTCTTCATCTGACATTCCCCTTACCAGGCCAGCCCGCGCAGACTTCGCCAATGCAAGTTATTGTAAGTCCATCAGGAATGCCCAGGAGAAAGGTGCCTCTGGCCAGCAGAGTGCCCACTCCCTTCCAGGATGTGGCGGGCCCCGCCCGCATCCTCCATACCCAGCAAGAGAGAGCTCTGGTCCTTTAGTGTGATGGAGGAGTGTGTGAGGCTGGACTCGTCCCGGAGAGGATGCCAGCCAGCTTCCTCCACCCCAAGAGCGAGCCAAATATGTGAGTGAGCATAAGTGTGAAGGGAGGGCAGGAGAAACAATACAGCCTTAACTTCTACCTGTTCAGCCCCAAGACTTCAGGGACACTCCCAAAGATGCCTGCAGCCAACCCCAACAGCCAAACATTCACCAGCCCTGCAGTCAACAGCCTTGAAATTGCAAACTTTCCAACTTAACCCCTTCTTTCTTCAATTTGGGACCAGAGATACATGGGGCGGTGCCCTCAGAGGCACTCATACAGTTGGTTCTTGACGCTCTGCTCACACTCAAACAACAGCAGTACAGGGAACTCCCAGCTTTTTCCACTGCTAATTATAGACGTGAATGTCTGAGGATGTTTTGCAAGTGGCAGAGAGAAACTGCTGAGGTTTCTTTATAAAGCCAAAGAAATAAATTTGTGTATTCCCCTTCCTCACCTCCCAACTTCTAGCTCCACCCAACTCCCAGTAAGCCCCTCTCCTAGCCTTCACTGCAGCCCCTCCTTCTTGTTGAAGATTTCTTACTTGGTTCTTTTTTTTTTTTCCATCTCTCTTTGGGGCTTTCGAGAAAGGGAACAGACGCGGAAAATATTTTTGCAACAGTTTTCCATTAGGCATCTCATTCCCAAGCCAAGGGGGAGGGGGAAGGCAGAAACGGATGGTGGTGGTGGGGGGTGCATTTTCCAAAAGCTCAATTTGGGTGTGAAAAAGACAGTCACTCCATTCTCCTACCCCCACGGTCCAGGAAAAACAAAAACTAGGAAAAGGAAAAGCAGTCACTTGTTTGATTATACGGTTTCTCAGAACTGAGTCTAGGAAAGGAATACAGTATTTGACAAATCTGTGTGTGTGCGCGCGCCCGCGCGCGCACACACACACACACACACCAAACCCAGTCACAAGAAATATGCCAGGAAGAGTAAATTCGGGAGTTTTAGACTCCATTGAGAGGAAAGAAATAAACAAAGTTTGCAAGTCGCGAGTCAATTCATTCTCTGCAAGCTTACCTCTTTTTCTAGCAAAGATCCAGGCTTCTCCAAGCAGGACGCTCCCTCCGGGTTTCCATGGACAGGGTGGGGCGGGGGTGACCACCACTGGTCTCCCCAGTGTGGCAGTCACGCTAAAGAATCTGGCTTTAATCTCCTGCCTTTTCTGCCACCGCCAGGGAGTGGGTAGGGTCTCCTCCCCCTGGCCCTCCCAGTTGGAAGGACCTCTCAGGTTCCTGGAAGATAATAATGCAAAGGAGCTGGGCGGGTGTCTGTGGTCTTGCTTTCTTCAGAAGGATGGTAACCCCAGGAAGTTCGTGCCTTCTCCAACCCCCAGCTTTGGATGGTCTCAACAGCAGAGCTTTCTTAAGAAAATGCTTGTCATGGCAACAGCTCGAGCCAACTAGACCAGACTCCAGCTCACCAGCTCTCCCCAGCAGTGCGGGAGGAGAAAGGGGAGGAGCGAGAGGTGGAAGGGAGGTGGGACTTGGCGAGAAGCCAGACTAGCACTCCACTGTTAAGGTGGCCCGATGGCAATCTGTGGCTTCTTCCTGGTTCGTCTTAAGGGGGAATGGAGAAAGGAAGGGGAGGAATCCTTTCTTCTCTCAGAGTTTCCTCCCCGCCCAGGCTCTCACTTGTTGAAAGTAGGGTTGGGGGTGGAGGTGGGGAGTGGATGTGGGTGGCAGTATTCAACCGTTGCTGGGTGGAGGGAAAAAAGGAAGCTTCTGGAGGCGGTTAGCTTCCTGCAGCTCTTTTTTGGCCTCTCAACCTGTTACTCACTTAGACCCAGGACCCAGAAACCCAAAAACCCAAGGTCTCTTCGGTAACTTGTACCATCCACTTTCATCTCTGGCCCCTCTGAATAGGGAGCTCGCTGGAGAAGCAGAAGGAATTGCTTGGGTTGCACACACACCTACACAGCTTTGCTTATACACACACCTTAGTGCACAGCCTTCACCCAGATTTCACACACACCATCCTGGGTCACATTTTGCTCCCTCTTGCCTCTGTATCCCGCAGAGGCACATCCACAGCACATGATAACTGCTGCCAACTTGTGAATCCTACTATGCATGGGCTATGGCACCAAAAGCTTTGTACATATGGTTTCCTTTCTAATGCTCATGGCAATCTTGAAAGGTACTTATTATTATCCTCATTTCAGAGTTGAGGAAATTGAGGATCAGTGACTCGCCCAAGGTTACACATCTGGTTAATAACAGAGCCAGAATACAAGGCCAAGTCAGAAGCTCCTGTACTTTCCTGTGCTTGTGTCATACTCTGGCATGCATTTCCATTTTAATTTGCACACACTCAGACACCATGCACATTTATACACAGCCTATAAACTGTTAATCATAGCCCTGCAGCCACACACCCACCAGTGTTGTGCAACAGTGCCACCCATAGATTTTGCCTAGAACTTTGTGGCTTTCAAGTACAAACATGTACCATAATTGGTTCACACACCGTGTCTTCATTGACTGAGCTATTCCCACACCTACCTCAGCACACACACTCAGTCATATACATATGCTTATGGAAGACAGGTTAAAGTTGTAAACTATGCTGTGAAGAAGGTGACCCACCATAACTTCAGGGGTTTGGAAAGAGGCCGCTTTGATTCCCACCTTCTAACCAGGCATCTCACACCATAAGGGCCCTCCTTTGCCCCAGGACAAAGAACTGCATGTACACTGAGGAACAGAATTGTGAATTCGACCCTGGGCTCTGGTTTCCCTCTGCCCATTAACATCCTTCCCGATTTCCTAACATCTGGGTCCTTTCTTTCCTCTCTTTAGTACTATCCTACTATTTCTCAACAACTCATCCACATCCGATTTCTGAGCTAGGGAAAGTTAAACAGACAAAAGTGAAGAAACTTTTGCAGAGTGGTTGGGCTTGGCTCAGAGCTCAGAGTTCCCCAATGCGGTACTAGAGATTGCCTGCTGCCATCTATCTTGGGAGCCAAATCCAAGATAAGCCCCTGCCTGTCCTTGTGCCCCTCCTCCCCAGCCTAGCCCAGCGGATGGAAGGTTGCAGGGGTGGGAAGGGGAGTTTAGGGCTACCTTCTGTGGAAGCCATCCATGGATTGTTCTCCAGCAGTCTCTTCTTCCTTGGGATTGAGGGTCTCGCATTAGGAGGACACCAAAGGTGAGATTCTTTTTCTTATTCACTCCCTGTCCCTCTCCAAACTTCTCTGGTCCTTCCCACCCCACTCCCCAGAGCATTTTAGTGGAAGAGCTAATGGCAGGGATAGAGATGGCACCTTGTCAGAGTTTGGAAAGTCCTACCAGAATGTCAGTTTCAGGAGCCCAGATCAATTGTCGGGGAAGACAGAGAATGAATGGAAAGAAATCAACTGGACAGGGCTTCAGATTCAATGGCTTGTTAAACTTGTGCTAGATTGCAACAATTTGACATTTTAGCTCCTAATGAGTGTCAGTTGCGTCTTTATCATGAGAAAGCCAGTCCCTGACATGGTGCTTTAAATGTATTAAAGTATATTTTAAGCTTGTCTTCAGTGACTATGTGGGGAGGCATTGCCTAACTGTTCAGTAAACTTCTCTTAGGGGAGTAACAATTTAGGCCATATGTGTGGTCCCATTAAAGGAGAAGTCTGCTTTGGCTGCTGGCATGTGGAGCTGAAAATGATGCCTGGTTAGCATTGGGAAGGCAAGATCCTCTGATCAAACTCCTTGGGTTTCAGGGAGGCAGGCTCTGCAGGGGAGGTGCTGCCAAAGAGGCTTTGATGTCTGCCCCACCTCTGCCTGGCTGGGATTCCAGGCAGGCGAGGAGTTTGACTTCTGTGGTAACCTATAGGTAGATCCTCCCTTCTCTCAGAACCCAGTGCTCCAGCATGCCCAGTGAGGGGCTGTGGGATGAGAGAAGAGGCACCCCCACCTCATTCCAACCCCTAGTTTCCATGTAGACAGGAGAGAAGGATGTGAGAGGTGGGTCAAGGTGGTGACTTCAGGGATGGCTGCAGCCTGATGGCTATCGCTGAGCCCACCACCAAAGCTTGTGTTTCCTGGAAACTCAGAAACCTCAGTACCTTGTTTTTTTTAAGATTTTATTGGGTAATTGGGGGAGGGGAACAGCATTGGGGAATCAGGGAAGGGGAACAGACAAGTTGCTGTCCTTTTGTTCTTCAGTCTAGTTGTGGAGGACGT
>NW_017731484.1:1159096-1165214 GCF_001890085.2 Hipposideros armiger | reverse complement strand
GGCAAATACGGTACATTTTTCCCACTTCCCGTGATTCTGTGGAGAGGACTGGATGGGGACAGCTGTTACTGAGATCACTAGGAAGCATGTCAGAATCTGCAAGAGTGCGATACAGCATTAAACCAAAAGGTGCTTTCTCTGCGGGCTGGGAGGAGCTGGTCTCTGAGGATCACGGGCCTCTCACCACAGAGGTCTTTGGCTCACCTTTGGCTTGTTGGATTTTGGTGTTTTGTTGTGTTGGTGCTTTCATGCTCTGATTCTGACAGTAATGAGGTTTGGTGGGGGTGCCAAGTTTTATTCTACTCTTCTATCTCAGGCAGACCTCCTGGTAGGAGAGGTTTAGGGAGAGAAGGCATCTGAGCTGGGCAGTGGGAGTTTGTTTTTATAGGTAAACCCTGTGTGCTGGAACACATGCTCCTTGTAGGCAGGGGTTGTCCCTTCCTCATCTTTGCATTCCTGATGACTTAGCACATCAAGGACGTCAGGAGCACACTGTTAGATGGATTGCAGAATCTGACGTGGGAAAGCAGACCCAGAGGAGGTGAGGCCGGAAGCATTTTTGGCCCCAGGTCCTTTGATGATATGCAGGATCAGTTTAATTTACTGGGGAGCATATCTTGCTGTTTCAATTTCATTCTGGTTCAATTGTTTTAGAAGCTGCAATGGTTTGGTTTCAATTTCACTTTGAACTCCTTAGTTAAGGAGTTAGGTTTATTTTCTTAAACTGAAGTGTGATTTGTGATTTGTTTTTCTAACAAAATATTTGTCATTTGTTCCAGTGTACAGCGAATTAGTGCCATTTAAAAATATGTTTTGGCTAATAGTTGTGCTCAATAGAACTGAGGAAGTGAATGTGGAAAGAAGGGAATGAATGATGGCTCAAATTTAATTTTCAATCTTAATTCAGCAATGCCTTAAGTGCTTATTAAGTTTCAAATAAGATCAAAGAAAAGCCAATTGGAAGGCTCCTTCCCGGCCCCCATGTCAAACAGAAAGAGTTTCCCACCCTGCCATCTAGCAGGTCTTTTGTTCCAGAGCCTTTAATAATTCTGTTTACAGTTTACAAAGTGTTTTTTTCTCAAAAATTATTCAGTTTGATTCTTGCAATAGTCCTCTATGGGAGGAAGAATAGGACGTGAGTTATTTATTATGCACATTTTACAGTTGGGGAAACTGAGGCTCAGGTTGACTGAATTGCTTGAGATCACATGTCAGGAATATAACGTGAGGTCCTCTGAAAGTTGGCCCAAGGCTGTTGTCCCCTCCCTTGTGCAGACAGGCTCTCTCACCCTCCACACCTCAGGCCAGTTCTTCAGGCTTTAGGCTCCATAGCCGCGGGGAATTCCGAGGAGAGAGCAGCCCTAGCCAGGAGGGGCTGTGGGAAGGGAGGGGCAGCGTTGGAACCTGCCCATCTTCCAGAATTGAATTCTAGCCCTTCTGATTCTCAAGCTGACACTGGATCTTAGATTTCAAAAATTCCCCTGCCCTCACCTTCTCACCTGGAAAGGACCACAGGAGGTGGGCCCTCACAGAAACCAAGAGTGGAGTTTACGTTGCAGGGGAGGCCAGGCTGTTTCCTTTGGGATCTAGCCACCTTCAGTCTCTTCCATTATTGAAGGAGCTCCTTCGCCCTATCTTCTTGACGCCTTCCAAACACATAGTGAGTGAACTGAAGGCTTCCCACCGGCACCTGGGCCAATGCTCAGGTTGGACACTTACCTTTCCGTCATCCATCCAACTAATATTTATTGAGCCCCACTATACACCAAATAATGGGCAAGGCCATTTTACTTGCATGAGCTCCTTTCACTCTGGCAGTCCTAAGAAGTAGGTGTTCTTACAGTAATTTCACGGGAAATGAAACTCAGGGCAGATCACCAGTACGTTGCAGAGCGCGGCCAGCACTACCCAGTCTGACTCCGGGCCCATGGCTGGCCTTTTTGTGCTACTTGAACAGACATATGAGAGTGCACGGTGTCCAGACCCAACCTAGAGTGACCAGGCATAAGGGAAAGTGAGAGATCGTAAATGTCTGGCTATTCTGTGTGTCCATTTCAGCTCAACAGCTTCCTGGAGGCAGAAACTGAGGATGGTCCATTTCTGTGCCCACCAACAAGGCTCTTACTTAGTCAAGGGAGAAGGAGAATGGAAGAGGGTAACATTTAACCCAGGAAGTAGGGGCTGAGGAGCGGCGGGGAGAGGAGCACAGGCAAATGGACCACAGTCCCAAAAGCGACAGGAAGGATCACGAGAGCTGGAGTGATGAATCTTTGACAAAAACTGCTCACTATAGGACTGTCTGCCCCACTCTGCTCCCGACCCCTGGAGTCTCGGCCTAACTTCTAAGGAAGGAGGCCTCCTGCGCTCCTGGGAAGGCACTCAGTCCATTCTTCTGCCTTGAAGCAGACCTGCGTAGGGCACCACAGGTACAGATCCCGCTTCTTCAAAATCCCCTTGAGGAGACTCTGCTGCCTCCTCAGGTCATACATTCCTGCTTTTATCTATTAAAAGTGAGTAAATTCTTCAGAAGCTCTAACCTGAGTCCTTCTTATTGCAAATTCTGATGGACACTCACCAGAAACAGAAAGAGGACAATAGCTAAGATATGGGGCATTTTGCTGAGTCGTCCCTGGTACCCCACTCCACACTGACTGGTATGGCCTGGAGTTCTACCTTAGAGGCACCTCTGTCTCTGGAACTGAGAGTGAGGGTACCTGCCAGAGCCAAGGGGAAGCGAAGAGGAATTGCTTCAACTGGTTGCCCCAGCCTGGCTTCATTCATCTTAGTTTCTTCTGGGATTTGGTGGTTGCGGATGGGGAGAAAGTACCGTATTTGCCGGCGTATAAGATGATTTTTTGGCCCTGAAAAATATGCCTCCAAGTGGGGGGTCGTCTTATACGCCAGGTACACTTCAGATAGACTGCCCATAGTGCTTGCCCCGTGNGGGAACAGCATTGGGGAATCAGGGAAGGGGAACAGACAAGTTGCTGTCCTTTTGTTCTTCAGTCTAGTTGTGGAGGACGTTGCTTCACTGGCCCATGGTGGTGTTATCATTGCGCTCTTCCCGGGTGTGGCAGATGGATTGCCAGCCTCTGGACTGCAGCTTCAGCGACTCACGGTTTCTCTTGGCAGCTCACACCGGCTGCTGGCCATTCATGCTGACTGCTGGCCACACATGGTAGCTTATGGCAGCCCACTGCAGCAGGGGCTGTAGCCTACACCGTCACCGGCGACTCACGGCAGTCCAGCTCCAGGTAGAGCTGTTGTTCACCATCTTAGCTGTAGAGGGCACAGCATCACTGGCCCGCATGTGGGATCCGAACCGGGGCCCCGCTGCTCAGAACTGGCATCCCAAGCCAGCTCTTAACCAACGTGCTACTCGGCCGGCCCACCTCTGGCCTCTTGAGAGCTCCACCTTGAGATCCCTAAACCACCCTTGCCATTTCTCACCACCTCTTTTGAATACAAACTTCCTCTCTCCCTAGTTTTGTCTGTCTAGAACAGCAGCCCTCTACCCATACCCAGACCCAGTGCTTTTTAAAGATGGCCTTTCTCCTCGCTGTTAAGATGGGAACTCCCATTTTATTAGAGGCCCCACCCCTCCATGATCCAAACTGAGCCAATTACATCCTTTCCTGGGGTTTTTAAACTTAAGACCAAAGAGTATCCCTCTGTCAGTAAACACCTTGAGGCGTGAGGCTCTGGAAATATCAGGGGCCATGTTCCCTGCCATATGGAAGAAGCTTGCCAGTAGGAAAGAGTAAAGCTAACATGGGTGAGAGGCAGAGAAGAAAGCTGAAGGGTGAGTCCTGGCAGCATTTGAGTCAACTGTACCTCATATCCTCCTGTCCCCTCACTGCTTCTACAGTGAGTTAGTTACAGGACTCATTATGCATGCATAAGCTAGATTAAATTGGGTTTTTTTGTCACTTGTCCTAAGTTATATAAAAATGTAATATAGAAAGGAATATAGAAACCCTTTGAGCTGGTACCTACCATTTAGGTTTACTCATTTCAGTGAATTTTATTCATCGCTGAATACTTACTATTCAATTCAGTACACATTTTTTGAATGTCTACGGTTTCAACATCCACTGGGCCCAGATGAGGTATACAAAAATAATAAAGCTTATGTTTAGGGGAGGAAAAAGATATATTCGTAGTATAAATAACCACAATAGAAGGTGTTATAGCTATTCTTTAAACGTATTTATTGAGTGCTTACTGTGAGCTTGTTAGTATGTGTTAAAAGATGAAGACTAGAAATTCCAGGAACGATTCCTTCTGACAGGAACATTAGAAGACTCTAGAAAGGGGATGATGTTTGGAGAGACCTGGAAAATCTTGAAGAATAAGCTTTAAACTGTTTTGGATGGAGGTGAGAGGATGAAAGGTGAAGGTAATGACAGGATCAAAGGTATGAAGGTAGAAAAATAGAGCGAAGGCTGGGGAGATGGGTTGGAACTGAACTCTCAGAGGCCCTGAGTGGCTTCATTAGGTCTGTGGTTAGCATGCTGGCTGTGGCAGCAGTGTATAGGGTAGACTGGAAACCTAGGTGGCAGGTGGGGACAATCTGCACCCAGTGGAATGCAGGGCAACTTCATAGTTATGTATGTGTGGACGAAAGAGGGGCTCTGTAATAAATCTAACTAAAAGTAACCTCACAAGGTTATCTGATCATAAATTCCCTGGGCAGATCATAGTAGGTAGTCACGCCTCAGACCTATAACTCCCCTAGTAAAAGGTTATCTTTGCCTTAAGCAAGCCCTGTCCATTGTTTTTGTGCATCAAGGTTAATACACCCTTAAATGCCTCTTTTTCAGACCCCTCAGAAAGGTAACCATTCTCAAGAGAGCACATAATGTTGTTAACTATTCTATGATCCAATCATAGAAATTTTACTGCCTTATTTTCTTCCATCTTCATGTAGCCTTCCTTATGTCCCCTCCTTAATTCCAAATGTATAAAAGAAACTGCAAATTGTCCTTCTGGGAAGCATTTTTTTCAACTCGTTGAGATCTTGCTTCCAGGTGTGTCCTCTGTTTGGCTCAGATAAACTCTAATACATGCTTATAAAATTTTCCTACAGGTTTGGGCATTTTTACCTCAACATATTACATAGTCCCTGTCTTCTAGAAACCTCTATCTAGTTGTGGAGACGCATAAAACAGATAACAACAAAACAAAGTGTGTGATTAAATCTAAAACTTGAAACCAGATGAAAAATCCAATGAAAGTCTAGTGAAGCGGAAGCTTCAGATGGGCTGGAGCTTTTGAGGAAGGCTTCTTAAGAGTTGATGGGACTCTAGACTTTGAAATTCTTCCAAGTGTCTCCATCTTCTCATTCCCCTGAAGAGTAGGTCTGGTGATGACTGAAGGCAGAATGGACAAGAGATATTTATCCAAATAACATCTGCCCTCAAGACCTTTGCCTGTCCTTATCATACCCAGGGCAAGGATACTGATGGAGTGGAAGCTGGGTCCAAGAAGTCAGAGCTTGGGAAACTAATTTAGCTGCAGGCTGACCCGCAAGAGTACCTGTAAGGGGCTGGGAGTAAAAGTGCTAGGCAGAGATACAATGCAGAAACCTGAAATTGGCCTGGGCCAAGATGAGAGGAGATAAAGAAGGCTTCAACTAGATAAAAACACAGATAGCCAAGGTTCACCCTCCCAGACAAGCTCATCTACAATCAAACAACTAACTCTCAAATCTGTGGTGAGCAGTTGCTTCAGGAACCAGACAGAGAGGATTGGGCTCCTGGAAGACAATAGTGACTTCAACTGGGAGGGCCCCACGGAAGATAAGGACGGATGGTTCTGGCTGTATTAGTATGAGAGATAAGCAGATCACAGCAGCTGTCTTGGCAGTCATAGTAGCAGCAAGCCCAGCAATTTTTCCATTACTGGAACCTTGCTGGGCCCTCCACAGGAGGCCTGGTTTCCTGCTCACACCCTTACAGAGTGTGGGGGGTCATCTACACTCAACAAGCGACAATTACCGTATTTGCCGGCGTATAAGACAATTTTTTGGCCCTGAAAAATATGCCTCCAAGTGGGGGGTCGTCTTATACGCCAGGTACACTTCAGATAGACTGCCCATAGTGTTTGCCCCGTGCCA
>NW_017731484.1:1141054-1155941 GCF_001890085.2 Hipposideros armiger | reverse complement strand
CAGGCATCAGCAGCACTGCTGGGTGTATGCTTGGCTGTTATGCGATTTTGCTGTTATGCGATTTTACCACACTCGCAAAATCGCACACAGCCAACCATATAACAAACTCTGTATTTTGAGTGGAAATGTTAGGGGGTCGTCTTATACGCCGGCAAATACGGTATGTACGTAGGCCAAGCTATGTTACCTGGAGAGGTGTGGCTTATCTGACCAGTACTAGTGGCTACAGACAGTATTCGCTTTTTGGTTTGCCGAGCGGCCTTTTGCAAAGTGCTCAACTTCTGTGGGCTCCCACATCTGCAGCTTGGGAGCATGGAGGTGGATGCATGGGCTGCCTTTCTTGGGGTGCTGTGAAACCTGGTTAATTAGTTTGAGGGCCAAGGGCAGCACCTTGAGCCAAGATCCTTGGGTTAAGTTAGAAATATAGAACCAGATTCTGAAACTATGGGCTCCTTTGACAAGAGGGGACCTCCAGAGGTCATCTGGTCCTTCCTGCCACATTCCAGGCACCATCCAAACAGGAGCTGATTCTGGACCAAGAGAAAAAGATGATTCCACACTCTTGCCTGTTGGGCCACCACCCCCAATCTCTGTGAGGGCCAGGCCTCCATTCCTGCACTTTCCGTTGAACATGGAGACTGCAACAGCCTCTGTGGTGCATCCCAACTGGACCACCTGCTTCCAGGACTGTAGGGCATCATTCACCACAAGAGGTCTCAGTGTCCACATTGTCATTACCCTGGAATGACAGGCATTTGACTGTAACTTCTGCTTGGTAATTACCCCAGTGCAGCCAGTGTGATATTATCTCAGTGGATACTAACCAACCGGCTAGGCTTCTTGCATGAGAAACGTTAAGGAGCGATAGTCACAAAATAACTGTCGTGCAAGTCTACTTGCTCAGCAGCCCCCTAGGACTCAGCTTAAATGTCACCTCCTCTGAGACGCCTTCCCTGAGTCCTCGCCCCCAAACTCAGGTGAGGTGCCTCTTTGGGCTTCCACAGTGAAGGCAAAGGTATCTGACTCGTTTCTGTGTTTCTAGCAGCTGGCATGGTGCCTGGCATAATAGGTGCCCAATAATTACGATAGCGAGAATGAACCAACAGTTGAGTGAATACATGAGAAAATGTAAACTAATAGAATTCCAGAGGCTAGTAGGCCAAGACATCTGTTACCTATAGGTCTTAAGAAGGAGCAACGATGCCATCTTTCTGGTCTGGATTAATGTTGGGGTTTGCCAGGCCTGGAGACATGGCTGTTGGTCTCTGGCTCCCTTGGAAGCCACTGATACTAAACAAGGAGTGAAGAGTAGGGTCAATGACTCTCCCTCTAGGAACTCAAACTTTCTTCCCTTATCTCTTTCTGAGGCTGCCTGTGGCAGAACAAATGTTGAAGTGCTCAAAAACCTTTAAAATAGGAAATATTGGGTGGAGCCAATACCTCCCCATGGATCATATACTCCTGAAATCCCAGATATTGTGATAAAGGTTTTAGTTATGCTATTGTATTTGAGCCTATGACCCCTTGAGAGGTTAATACCATTCTCCTCACTTCATAGAAGAGGAAACTGAAGGTCTGAGGGTTCAGTAACTTACCCAAGGCCACACAGCTGATATATAGCACCACTAGGTTTCAAAACCTAGTTTTCTCACTCTAAAGCCCATGTGTTTTCTTCCAAAGCCCGGGGTCCATGGCTTCTGGACCTTGGACCTCCATCACTAGCGCCTGCCTCCATTTGTCCTCTCAGAACATTTAGTCAGATGTTCAGAATTTACAAAATAGTTTATTACTGGGTCTGGCATCTTGGTGGATAAACTCAACCCTAATGAGCTAACTGACAGGTCTGCAGCCTCCAACAACCAGGACAGGCTGGCATGGTCTTGCTTCTACAGCCACATTTCCAGTTCTCTCTCCTAGATTCCCATTCCTTCCATCTTAGTCCATGGCCAGAGATATTCCTCTCACCTTCTCCTGTCACACAGGAAACAAAACTTCCTCTGGGCAGCAAAGTTACCTTGGCTTTCATCACAACTCTCAATCTGAAGTCATCAGATCCACTGAATTATGAAAAAAAGAATTTTCCAAATGGTTTCTGCCTCTTTTAGACACGCAGGGGAGACAACATTTTTGCTAGGCAGTCTTCATTTTTTCTTCAATTCAAAGTTTTCCTAAATGTGTTGGAGGTGGTTCAAATAAAATGCACTGGCCTGTGTCAGTCTCTGTTTCTTTTTTTTTTTTCATTAAGAAACAATTTGTTATCTCAGAATTTTCTTAAAATACAACTTGCTGTTTGAAGGAAAATATGTGACCACACTGTCAGTCTCTGTTTTAAGACTGAAGAAACCAAGGCAAAGAAGGCTGACTGGCTCTTGGGGGCCAGGAGATTTTCTGTGGTTCCTCAAGTCATCCATCTGCTTAAATGTTTCACCTAACCCTGACACATACTTTGGTGGTTAATTGGATGTCTTCATTGTCAGAAACCTGACTCATTTATTCAAGATAACGTCTATAGTAGTCATGTGTTGCTTTGTCTGCTTCTGGTAACAGAACGTTGATTTTTCTTTGAAAAACCTCTGCTCTCTAAGATTTTTGCAGTTTGAGAGCAGTTGACCCCACCCCTGGCTCCAGGAGTGGGCATGTAACCCAAGCTAGGCAAAGCACTCAAGTATGGGACTTTGGTCGAAATCTCTTCCAGTGGAATTGAAGCTGGTTGAGTTAACCCCTGGAGTTGCTGGGGCCATCTTGCCAATGCTGCCCGAGAGTAGAGCCAACGTAGAAAGTCCGGCTACATGTGGGAGACAAATCAGTCTTGACCACATCCTGAAAGCTTTGTATGCAGCCAGGCCTGATATACTCATGGATTCAGCTCAACCCAGGTGTATCTAGGTTTTTAAAAATTGCAATGGGGAAAAGTCCTGACCAATATTGGATCTGAGGCCCATGTTCATTAAAAAAAATAAAAAATAGGGCTGGCCAAGTGGCTCAGTTGGTTAAGAGTTGGCTTAAAAGCACAAGCTCTGAGCAACAGGGCCGCTGGTTCGATTCCCACATGGGCCAGTGACGCTGCACCGGAGCTGAGCTGTAGCTGAGCTGCCAACGGGTGGCCAGATGGCTTAGCTGGTATAACAACAAGATTGCCTGTTTGATGGTGGGCTATGCCCACCCACAACTAAGACTGAACTCGGCACCTTGAGCTGAGCTGCCGCCTGGACGGCTCAGTGGATAGAGCGCATGCTCTTAACAACAAGTCTGCTGGTTCGAATCCCACATGGGATGGTGGCTACGCCCACCCGCAACTAAGATTGAACACATCACCTTGACCTTAGAGGCCACGAGCTGCCGATGGGAAGCCAGATGGCAACTGGCGCCCTCCACAACGAAGACTGAAGAACAACAATTTGGCTGGTCCCCTTCCCCAATTCCCCAACACTGTTCCCCTCCCCCAATTCCTCAATAAAATCTTTAAAAAATAAATAAATAAAAATAAAAATAAACACACACACACACACACACACACACACAAACAAAATGTTGCTTCTTCCAACTAGCCCCAGGGAACAGGAATTAATTTCTCTTCCTCCTACATCTGTTATATGTTGACCTTTTAAAACTTTCACAAAGTTGTGGCTGGAGCTTGGTTTAATCTGATTTTATCAGGATCAGCATGCTAGCGTGTGTCCATAACGGAGGCAGGGCAAGCCTCCAGATAGTATTGTCTTGACAGGGTAGGTGAGGCCACAGAGGGACCCAGAAGCAAAGCAGTGTGCCTGAGGAGCCTTCAGCTGGGGGTGGCGGAGAGGTGCAGGGGCAGGTTACATTAAATCCCAGGAATACCTAAGGACATTAGGTGGCTAAGACTGAGTGAGGGAGTAGCAGTTGGTTACATGGTGCACATCCTGTACCTGCTGATTCCTAAGACTGAGGTAACTATTTTCTTTGCCTCAAAACCCTGGAATATGTGGACTCCTTGCTCCTATCCTTTCGTATCCAAGGTCCCACCATTCAGAGACTCAGCTGGGGGTGAATTTACCCATGAGAGCAAAGGGGCTTGCAATTTAGCAGGTATTCGTATCAAATCCAAAGGTCACATTTTAGACAGGTCATACCATTAGGGGATTTCTCTTGCCACAAGATATTATTATAGTAAGGCATTAGAATCACAGAACTGTACTTTTTGGTGTACTGCCGATAGATTTCTCAGTTTTTCCTTCTGTTTGCTCCCTCCGTCTTCCCTGGTGCCTGCACCTATCTTGGCTTTCTGGCCAGCCCAGTGTTTGACTTGCCATTGCAAGAAGCAGGACTTGTATTAATCACCGTCACAATATTTTCCCCCTCCGGCCTCCTCTTCAACTGGAGATTCTGTGCTTAGATGAGAGGAAGAATATCCTAACTAGCAAATGCCCGAGGGAGGGAAGTTGAAGAATGGTCCAGCCTGGGACTAATGAGGCAGCCATGCCCCCAGGCTCCTGTGTCCCCTCTGGGAGCCTTTTCTAGTCAGAGTGGGAACCAGTGCCTTTCTAGCTTGGTCATGGCCCAGTTCACAGGTGCGCCCCCAGGCTGGTGCTGCCTTGGCTGGGGTCCTTCTGTGTTTGAACTGCTCCCGGTGACCACCATCCCTTACGGACTTCAGACCATTGGCTTTACCTGGATTACCTGCTGCTGTGCCCTATGAGGTTGAGTAGATACCCGGTACTATCTACTTTCACATTAGCACAGAGACACAGTTCACTTGGACTGTATTCCTAGCCTGCCTGAGGTTTTCCCCAGCCTCACCCGTCTTAGTCTGGCTCCATCTGGTTGTATTCTTTCCTACAGGCCCAAGTCACCTTGAACTAGATCAGTATCATGGAAAGCAGTAAGGTGATATGGAAAAGGCTCTGGGCCTCCTCTGCAGGGCATCTGGCTGATGTGGTAGGGGGCTCATCCATGCCTGTTCATCTCATCCCTGATGGACCAGTAGCACAGAGCATCAGCACAGGTGGCCTGGACTCTGGAGCCGTCTATATTCTGGACCCTAAGCCCTGATATCATTAGCTTAGTGCTTTAATTAAGTTCAGCTCATTCACTCATTCAAAATAGCTTTAGCATCAATATGTGCCTAGCTTAGTCATAGCTGCAAGGCAGAACTATGAAAAAGCTACGGTGTTGTGTGTAAAAACTTATACCCAGCCAGCTGAGTGGCTCAGTTGGTTAAGAGTTGGCTTAAGAGAGCGAGCTCTAGGGCCGGCCGAGTGGCGCGATGGTTAAGAACTCGCTTGGGATGCCAGAGGGCCCCGGTTCGGATCCCACATATGAGGGCCAGTGACACTGCCCTCCACAGCTAAGATGCTGAACAACAGCTCAACCTGGAGCTGGGATGCCATGAGTCGCCTGCGACGGCGTGGGCTGCAGTCCCTGTGGCAGTGGATTGCCATGGGCTACCATGTGTGGCCAGCAGCCAGCGTGAGCGGCCAGCAGCCAGCGTGAGCGGCCAGCAGCCGCAGTGAGCGGCCGTCCAGAAGCCGGCGACTGATCTGCCTCGCCAGAGAAGAGCGCAATGATGGTGCCAACTTGGGCCAGTGAAGCAACATTCTCCACAACTAGATTGAAGAACAAAACGACAGCAACTTGTCTGTTCCCCTTTCCCCAATTCCCCAGCGCTGTTCCCATCCCCCCAATTCCCCAATAAAAATCTTTAAAAAAAAAAAAAAAAAGAGAGCGAGCTCTAAGCAACAGGACCACTGGTTCAATTCCCACATGGGCCAGTGATGCTGCGCCTGAGCTGAGCTGTTGCTGAGCTGCCAGTAGGTGGCAGGATGGCTCAGCTGGTGTAACAACAAGATTGCCTGTTCCATGGTGGGCTATGCCCACCTGCAACTAAGACTGAACTCGGCACCTTGAGCTGAGCTGCAGCTTGGGTGGCTCAGTGGATTGGACGTGCACTCTTAACAACAAGGCTGCCGGGTTCCACTCCCACATGGGATGGTGGCTACGCCTACCCGCAACTAAGACTAAACACAGCACCTTGTGTTTAGAGGCCATGAGCTGCCAACGGGAAGCCAGATGGTGACTGGCGCTCTCCACAACAAAGATTGGAAAACAACAACTTGGCTGGTCCCCTTCCCCAATTCCCCAACACTGTTCCCCTCCCCCAATAAAATCTTTAAAAAAAAACAAATAAAACAAACAAAAAAAACTTATACCCATGAAGAAGTAACCAAAAACATAATAAAAGAAGATGTGAATGATCCGAGACTGTCCCAAAGTGGACTGTGATTTGTTGTTGAGTGGATCAGCAGGACAGTGCTGTGGGGATTCCGAGGATGGTGAGGCAACTGGGCGCTGGGGATGTCGGTCAAGTCCATCAGGAGTCCATGCAGATTTGGATGCTTTCAAGGACCTAGACCAGGTGGAAGGGCTGCATCGAGGCCCGGAGATCCTTTCCCGGAAGAATATCAGAGCTGAGGTCAGCCAAGGGTTCTTGTCAGGGACAACAGAAGATGAGGAGAGCATGTGACCCTTCTTTCTCCACCTTTGGGGAAAATCAAGAACTCACCTATCAAAATAAGTAACAGTTATTGCTGAAACCTTTTACACAGATTAACTTATTTAATTACCAAAACAATGCCACGAAATTGGCATTATTATTATCCCCCATTTTTAAAGAGAAGGAAGCTGAGGCTCAGAGAGTTTAAGGCCCCAGAACTATGTCAGGATCTGAACTTGTGGGTCCTCAAATGCTTGCTTTTCTCACCCTGTCATGCTGCCTACCCCACCCCACACATCTCCGACTCTCCTTTCCTATGGGTCCTAGTGACTCATACTCTTTCTTGGCAGGCATTGTGGTTTTTGATCATGTAAATGAAGTCACCTTGATGTTCTTGTTGCTGCTGCTGCTTTTGCCATGCCACTGTCCCCATGTCCCTGTTCCTCACGGCTCCTGACTGCTGGAGCAAGAGCTCTGCAGCCTGTTTATAGTCTTTTTTTCTTTTTTTAAAAAGAACGTGGACTGGGTTCTCCAAGGGCTGAACCAAGGTCACTTAAGAGATATGCTTAGTGATCTAAAAAAAGTCTTTCTTAGCTATCAAGAACCCTTGTCCTTATCTCAATGTGAGTCCTCCGCCTTCCCAGGGCTCCCCACACTCACAGTACTTGGGGCAGGCTTCATCTTCCCTTTTTGCTTGAAGCCTTAAGCCTGATCATCAATCTCAAAGCTTTTTTTCTCAGTGCCCTCCTGGCCCTTAGAAATGTGATGTATTGGTTGTCAGTGTCCGTCTCCCAGAATTCCCTGATGGCTGTGCAATGAGGCACACATTGTGCCTCTTGCTGGAGATGTGGAGGGAAGGAACACCCAGGAACGTGTAAGGAGGCTAATGTAATGAATAACTTCTACACGCTAGGCACAGTGCCTTACATATATTTTAAAGTTTAATCACAGAAGTAGGATATCAGTACTATTGGCTTCATTTTGCAGTTGGGAAAACTAATACTCATAGAGGGCAGAGCCAGGATTCCCTTGATTCTGGCATATCCTACTATATCCACCTTGAACTTTACCCTTCAGGCACTAGGGGATCACTGAAGATGCCAAGGAACTGAGGCTAAAGTAGTATTTTAGGAAGATTAATCTGACAACAGTGAGAGGGATGGATGGGGAGAAGCAAGGCCAAAGCTGTGGGGACCAGTTAGAAGGTTACTGCAACAATGTCACCTTGAGATGGCAGGATCTCAAAAGAAGGACAGTTGCAGGAGACGTTGAGAAGCAGAAATCAGCAGCCCTTGGCAGCCGAGTAGACCCAGACATGAGGAAGAAGCCCTTCCTTCTTTCTGATCACTTCAGGTCCCACTGGTGTGAGTGGCCTGTGCCAGGATGAGACCCAGCTGTCGTTTCTGCTCAGGAGCAGAGGCACAGATGTGGTGAGATGGTGCCTTGCTCTGCTCTTGGCAGGACTGGCCTATGTTGGCTGCTGTTCTGGGGCAAGGCCCACACCTTTGAAAGTTCTGTTTATCCAGCCCAGGAGAGTACCTCATGTGTGCTCAATAAACCCTAATTGGCAGTAGTGACTTCAAAGCGTCTCTAAAAAAGACAGCGAGCAATCATTCTTTATAAGCAACCGCCCTCCTGGGCTAAAGCAGGCAAATGGGTCTAATGAGTCCTCCTTTACGGACGGGAAACCGATGCTGAGAGGTTACACGGCTTTCCCAAAGTCGCCTGGAGAGCCAGAGGGCAGAGTTAGGATTCACAGTCCCTAACTCTGACCTGGAGTCCTGCTGCTATCCCCAGCTCTTCTCTCTTTAGAGTTTGATAAACAAGGGAGATTAATAAGACTTCACAAGAGTATGGCAGCCTACAATTTACAAAACTGCTTCCCATCCATTACCTCATCTGATCCTCACAGCAACCGAGTATTATTGCACTCATTTTACAGATAGAGAAACTGAGGCTCAGAATTTAAGGCTGTGGGGCTGGCCAAGTGATGCGTTGGTTAAGAGTTGGCTTGGGGCCAGCCGAGTGGCGCGATGGTTGAGAGCTCGCTTGGGATGCCAGAGGGCCCCGGTTCGGATCCCACATGTGAGGGCCAGTGACACTGCCCTCCACAGCTAGGATGCTGGGCAGCGGCTCGACCTGGAGCTGGGCTGCCGTGGGTCGCCGGCGACGGCGTGGGCTGCAGTCCCTGTGGCAGTGGGTTGCCATGGGCTACCGTGTGTGGCCGGCAGCCAGCGTGAGCGGCCAGCGGCCGCAGTGAGCGGCCGTCAAGGGGCCGGCGACTGATCTGCCTCGCCAGAGAAGAGCGCAATGATGGTGCCAACTTGGGCCAGTGAAGCGACGTCCTCCACAACTAGATTGAAGAACAAAAAAAAAAAAACGACAGCAACTTGTCTGTTCCCCTTTCCCCAATTCCCCAGCACTGTTTCCATCCCCCCGATTCCCCAATAAAAATCTTAAAAAAAAAAAAAAGAGTTGGCTTGGGACGCCAGCTCTGAGCAGCAGGGCTCCAGTTTTGATCCCACATGAGGGCCAGTGACGCTTGTCCCTCTACAGCTAAGATGGTGAACAACAGCTTGACCTGGAGATGGGCTGCCATGAGTCGCCGGCGACAGCTTAGGCTGCAGTGGAGCTGCAGTGGGCTGCCATAAGCTACCATGAGCGGCCAGCAGCTGGTGTGAGGTGCCAAGAGCTGCCGTGAGTGGCCGTTGAGTGACCGGTGACCGATCTGCCTCACCCGGGAAGAGCTCAATGATAATACCAACATGGGCCAGTGAAGCGACGTCCTCCACAACTAGACCGAAGAACCAAAGGACAGCAACTTGTCTGTTCCCCTTCCCCAATTCTCCAACACTGTTCCCCTTCCCCAATTCCCCAATAAAATCTTAAAAAAAAAAAAAGAATTTAAGGCTGTGGTCATTCCACTGTGAGCGACAGAGCTGGAATTCAAAACGAGGCTTTCTGACTCAGGTGCACAGCTCTTTCCAAGAGGCCATGTGAATAAGGAAGCAAACAAAAAATTCAACAGCGAACAGGAGAAATAGAGGGTTCAGGAAAGGGTGGATAATGCAGCTTAGATGCTGTGGGAGGTCTTCAGGTCACACATGATAACAGCAAAGATTGTTCACTACAGGCACGAGCTACCTGGGGAAATCAGTTTATCTGCTGGGGACGTGAGCATAGTTCTTCCTAGAGTTAGATGGAGGAAGAGATGACTTCTAGAAAGTCTCCCCACTTCCTACCTGTGGATCTAGTGAAGAGAAAGAAGCAAGAGAACGAGGAAAAACTCAGATGTCAGCACTTGTCTTTTAGGTGCCCAGTAAATTAGATTGATTGGATGGATGGATGGATGGATGGATGGATGGATGAGACTTAGGGAAACTCCACATCCACTCAGCAACATGCCCCCATGCGTGGTCCTTTTTACAACTCCTGAACAATGTTTCTTGTTCCTCTGCCCTCTAACCCATCCACATTATCTCATGTTATAAATGACATTCCCAGCCCAGGAGAAAGAAATAGGGGTAGCATTGAGAGAGAAGTTGGGCAGTAACTTCCCTTTTTCCAAAAAGGTAGAGGTAAGGGTAGAATTGAATATCTCTCTCCACCTATCATCTGTTTGACCTAAAGCCTCTGAAACCCTGCTCTGGACTAAGTCAAAACTCGGGGGTTCTAAGCCCAGAGGAACAGCCATCTTCCCACAGAGTGGTATATATGGGTTTTGTGGTTTGGGCTTAGAAAGGTGAAGAACCTAGAAGGGTCCAAGAAGCCAAGAACTCCCCTGACTGAAGTTCCCTTCATTCTGCTTGTTCTTTGTCCACCTTTCAAAGAAACATTGCAGTGGGGCCCCTCTCAAGCCAGAGAGTGAGAAGGTCAAAGAGTTGGAGATGGTCCATATAAGACTCAACTACCACTTACCACCAGTTGAACCAGTAACTGGTCTGAAGGCTGCACGGTGGTATTATCATAAAGAACTCATGGGACTGGGCATACTGACCCTGGGATCCAATTCTAACTGTCACTGAATATGCCTGGTATATAACACAGCACCTGCACATAGTAGGCACTCACTAAATATCTGATAAAAGCGTGAGTAAATTAATGAAATAATTAGCTATGACCTTTCTGGATCTTGGTTTCCACATTTGTAAAAGGGGGATTAGAATACTGGCTCCCGTCTCACACTCCAAGCCACCTTCCAACCCTTAAGAGTAGATGAATGGATAGATGCAAATGGTGTTTATACACCATAATGTTCTGGACCCACATTTGGGACTATACAGTTGACATCTGAATGACCTCCCATCTCCTGGACCTATGCACCTGCTATATGCCAACCATGCCTGCTGCTCAGCCCACCTCTCCCATACTCCACATGTCTCAGACCCTTGCTACCCTACTTCTTGAAACATGTCTGTCCCATGTCCCATACCTTTAGAGATTTGTGCGCTATGTTAACATACCAATAATACTATTTATTCTTTTTAACACCTACTATGTGTCAAGCATTTAGAATGTCGATACAAGAATGTCCAAACCTATAGGAAATTTCATAAGAGTTTATTTGAGCCAAACCGAGGACATACCAGAAATAAGATCTCAAAATGCTCTGGAGAATGGCAGCTTGGCAGTTCTTTGTGTGCATTTGGAATCAAAGCAGGGAATGTAAGGAAAATTACATGAAATCCATTTGTAGTAGATTAAGGAGGCAGCAAAAACAAGTCAGGGAGATCTCTGTGATTGGATAAAAATTAAAATGAAGGGAGATATTTCTTTTACATTGGCAGGTACAAGATAGTCAACATTTAACATTTACAGAAACAGGGATGATATACAGGTAACACGATTGTGTGCTTCCTTGAGGGTGGTTACATCCCCAGGGTTCTGAAAAAGAGGACTATTCTGGTATTTCAAAGGTGTGTTAACCTAGATGCACAAGAATAATGGACAGAGCTTGCTCAAGGCCAAGATAAACCCTCTACTAAAGAAGTTATAGGCCTGGGGTGTGACTACTCACCATGACCTGCCCAGTTAGGAATTCATGATCAGATCACCCTGTGAGGTTACTTTAGGTCACTGAACTTGTCAGATTTATTATAGAGTCCCTTTTTTGTGCACAAGAACATGAACTCCTTGAATTCTCACAACAATTCTTGGTGGGACTCAGAAGTGAAGCAACCTGCCCAAGGTGATGTAGCACTAAGTAGAAGAACCAAGACTCCAACCAGTTCTCTGATCCAACAACTGGGGCTCCTGACCTGCCAGTTGTGGATCCTGGTGATTGATAGCCTACTGGGGGCGGGCCATGTGAGGGAAAGGGGGAGCATTCACTGCAGTGAAAGGAGCGCGATGGTTAACAATGAAAGATTTGAGTTCAAGTTCAAGCTAGACCACTTGTTAAACTGGGTTTCTCAAGCAAGTCACATCAACATTCTAGTTCTCTATCCTGATCTCATAATTGTGAGGATCAAAAGCAATAGTGTGTTCAAACTATGCAGTTAAGTGTCAAGTGTTCCTCAGATGTTGGATATGATTCTATAAGAGAACTTTTAGAGGTACTGATTGGTTTAACATAAAGACCTGGCTATTGTGGTGGGGATTACAGACACCAGAGCAGGCTGGTGAGATGCTCTGGGGAAAGGGCTCTTTCAAAGTTCCTCAGGTCACATTTCGAACAACTACTGCTGGCCCCATCTATAGTTAGGAATGGCTCTGTCCTTAGGCTCCCAGAGGTCCTAGCCCATGACACAATCCTGGCTTGCCTGGTCTCCTCGGCCCCAGAGCCACCTTCTGAATTAACCTGCAGTTCAGTTCTCTTTTGAAGAGCTTTCTCACCTCTGGGAGAACAATCCAGTGTATACTGGAGGTCCCCTCCCTGCCTGGTGTCTAAGGAAAGGAAACAGCTCAGTTATAAACTCATCCCAGCTGAGCCTCTTATGGAAACACTGACAGACCCTTCAAGACTAGACGCCAGCTCCAGCAGCTCCTTTCTAAACCTCTAGCGCTGAGCTAAATATAGTCACAGGAGGGAAGGTGATGTGGATTTGGGGGGAAGGGGGGGGAGAGGAGCCAAAGGAAGCTGGGAGGAGAATGGGAGGGGGAGAGAGAAGGGAGAAAGAGGGAGGCAGAGATGGTCTGAGGGAGAGAGAAATGAAGAAATGTGGAGAAAATACAGAGGCACAGAAATGAGTTTTGGGGAAATAGACAAAAAAACAGCAAGCAGGAGAGACAGAACAATCAAGTGTCGCTGGAATGGCAGTAACTCTCAGCAGTCCTGTTGGTGGTGAAAAGTGCTAGCTTGGTGAAGCCCGGGGTGACAACAGAGGTGGCCCCCAGGTGGGCCCAGGTCTGGCCACCTGCTGCATGCCTTGGTAATTGTTTATCTGTTGCAGTGACGATTAGAACAGACAGCACTGTTTCGCCAGACTCCTGCCCACCTCCCCACACCTGCAGGAGGAGCCAGGCCTGGCATTAGCTTAACCCCACAGCAGGATTTAAGGCAGCCTAGGGTCCCAGCCAGGCTGCCTCGGCCTTGGTTAGGAGGTGGGGCGGTGGTATGTCCTTCAGGTAAGTAGCTATGGGCTTGAGGATGGCCTGGCTGAGTGAGGGTGGGATTGTGGTGTAGGGTAGTGAGAGGGTGCAGTCTCAGAGATTCAGGAGGAATCTGCTCCCACAGCTTCAAGCACCACCTGCCAAGGCCATGGAGGTAAAGCAGGTTGAAGCACTGATGTAGAACCAAGTTAGGAGGGTCAGACCCAGCTGAGCTGAACCAGACTTGGCTGGTACTGTGACCTGGCTAGACTGGTAGGGCAAGGGGTACCCAGAGGTGAGCGTTCTGGGAGGAGAGATGGGGCCACTGAAGGCCCAGCATGGGGGAGTAGAAGCAGGAATTTGGGAACTGTCAGAAAATTTGGGGAAATTCACTGCATTTTGGTCTCAAACCTAAAACCATGCAGATAGCATAAGCAACTAGATTTGTTCTTGCAACAACTATTGGGTTGTCGGAAAAGTCATGATGCATTTTTGCAACGAAAAACATAGAAAAAATACATCATGACTCTTCCGACAACCCAATGCTTTTGGGTCCACAGCTCTGGCGGTTGGGGTGTGGGGATGAGGCTCTGATCAAGGCCCCTGCTAGTGGGGTGAAAGCTGGCCTTCGGGAAGGATGGGTGTGCTTTGCTGCTCTCAGCCCACAGCACTTAGTAGCTGCTTAGCAAACATTCGTGGGTGGCCGTGTGGGGCCTGCTGATTGAAAGCCTCAGGGGAAGCAGGAGACTGGGACTCTCTCCTCTTCCTCACCCCATTTTATTTTTCTCCCAGATTCTGGAAAGGAGAAATGGGCCAGGAAAGAAGAAAAAAAGAGGCATGTTCTTTCTCTGGCAAGAGCACAGGAGGAGATAGATAAAGAGCCTTGCCTCCTTTCGCCCAGGCTCCTCGAGAGCAGAACAGTTCCTGTCCCCACGGGAAGATAAGCATTATTTATGAGCTTGTCTGGAGGGGACACAGCGGGATCTCCATCTTTGCTCCCTTCCCCCCAGCTGGGGGAGGGGAGGGGAGGAGCTGGTGGCGCCTGAAGCCTCGTGCTTTCTTAAAGGCACAGGCACTGGAGGGGCTGCATCCAGTCCACAACACAGCCCTTGACAGCTTCCAGTGCAAAGGTGAGGGGTGAAAAGCTCAGACCTCCTGCAGGAAGAACCGGCTGATGCCCAAGATTCTTGATGAGACACCTGCACCCCCACCCCCACCCCCTCCCCTTTCCTGCTGAAGGAAAGGAAGGAGCTTGGGGTTTTCTACACCCAGGGCTTCTGGCGTCCTCATGGACAACTTCTCTGGGCTCTGCTAGTATACTGGCCCCAAACAGGGCAATAAGATATAATAGATGGAGGTTCACCTGACCAGTTGGCACAAACCAAGGATAAAGGCTGGGAATTTGAGGAATGGGTAGAAGCCTGGGTAGAAGAGGAGGTGACAAGAAGCGTTTCTGTACCCCCGGTTTGGGGGTTAGGACACACTGCCTAAATAGCTCCACCTCTCTCCTAATTGGAGAAAGAAAAACTGAGGGTTCAAGACCCCAAGCAGAAAAGGGAGAGAATGAGAGGCCCAGAAAGAGTTAGAGTGTGGTGGCTCGAGGAGTTGGAATGGGACAGGAAGGGAGAAGAGAAAATAAAGAAAGGCTAAATGGTGGGAATTTATGATAAAGGCGGGGAGCCCAGGTATATGAGAGCTAGGAAAGGAAAGCAAGCGGTGAGGTTGGAGAGCCAGAGAGACAGGCTGATGGGAGAGGCAGAGTGAGGGCAACGAAGCTGCTGCAACACAGGACAAGAGACCCAGGAGCAAGGAAAAAGGCACGGGCAGAACAGTGGGGGAGACAAAAAAGAGAAGGCAGGTGGGGAGAGGAGGAAACCTGGGTGCCCAGGG
>NW_017731484.1:1133925-1141023 GCF_001890085.2 Hipposideros armiger | reverse complement strand
CCCCCCCCGCCTCTGAGGAGTGGGAGGCTCAGGCCCCAAGTCTATCAGGGGAGGGAGGACAGCTGCCAGCAGAGGAGGGACTGCTGCTTTTCCCCACTCTTTCATTTCAATCGCTATCAATAATACATTCCCAAGGAGCCGCCTTTGACAGCAATTAAAAAAGCATTTATGCTCCCAGAGAAATCAAAATGATTTCCTCCCACCTCCCTATACTCTCTCAGCAACAGTCCCTAGCGATGATCTCCTTGGTGTGCAACCCAAACTGGGGACAAGCGAGGGAGGGGATGGCCAGGGGCCAGGGAGGATTCTCCACCCCCTCCCCAGTGGTAGAATATCGGAACGCTTTATACCAGGCTCCGGTGTGTGGGTGGCTGTGGGAGATGGGGGTGCAGAAGCTGGGGTTTTAAAAATGGCACAGTCAAAAACTTTTCCTGATTACCAAACCTCAGCAAGCTGGAGAGAGGCTGGCCGCCTCTTCACCTGCTGGCTGGAGGTGACCCTTGCCTCTCTTTGCTAAAGTACCAAGAACTTTGGGAGGCTGATCTGTGAAGGCAACTTTCCCGAACTGATTTCAATTCAGCAGATTTTTTACCAAGCATCTGCTCTGTGCCAGGACCACCGATGGCGGTGAGCGTATTTCAGGAATGAGTAAGAGGGTCTCTGTCTTCCAGGAACTTATTATCTGGTGGACAAGGGACACATGGTACTACACAAAGAACTGGGATACCAGGCAGATGGTATAAGGGGGTACTGACAGCATAATGTATCAATAAAGGGGGGAATGGAGAGGCTCAGAGGGACAGGTCAGTAGGAGAAGCACTGTCCCAAGGAGGAGTGAGCAGGGGAAATGACCACGGCTCCATCTCATCAATACCTCCACAAGCCAGGCTTTGTACTGGACCTTTTATATACATTGCCTCTTTTACTTGAACCCTCAGAGCTACCCTACAAGGGGGCAAATACTGTAACCGACTAGGAAACCAAGGATTACTGAGGTTACACATCTTGTTGGAGGTGACAAAGCTAGGGTGAAGGATACCAGGCTACTCTTCGCCATTCTATCCTGCTTCTCCTTGGGAATGTTTCAATCCAGACCTTACTTACTGAGCTATTTCGCTTCTAGGAATTTATGCTACAGATGTCCTTGCACATGTGCACAATGACATTCGATACAGAGTTTCTCACTGTAAGATTCTTTTTCCTAGCACAAGATTGGCGACAACATAACTGTCCATCATAGGGGACTGGTTAAATAGACTGTAGACCATGGAATACTCTGTGGAGTCATCAGGAGAAATGAAAAGCACTGTATGTATAAATATGGAATAATTCCCAGAACACACTGTTTAGTTAAAAAAAAAAAAGCAAGCCCAGAGCAATGTGTATAATATCCTGTCATTTGTTTTAAAAGGGTGGGAGAAAGAATATTTATACATAATGACTTCTTTTGCATAATGTATATATAGAAGGAGATACAGATAACGTGGGTTTTTTTCTGGGAAGGGTAACTACATTTTTGAGGATCAAACACGGAGGAAAATTTTTCACGGTATACACTTTGGTAACATGGAAGTGTTGGACTTTTAAAATGTATTTTCTATTAAAAATAAAGAAATAGGGTCAGCCGAGTGGCTCAGTTGGTTAAGAGCTCGCTCAAGAGTTTGAGCTCTGAGCAACAGTGGTTCAATGCCCGGCCTGAGCTGAGCAGCTGCTGAGCTGCCAACAGGTGGCAGAATGGCTCAGCTTAAAAAATAATAATAATAAAATAAAATAAAGAAATAAAATTAAAAATAAATTGTTCTGGTTTAGGCGAGGTGCAGTCTTAATAGGCTGGAAGTTAGAGATTACAGTTTACCGGGAACAGTATAAAGAGAGGTTGCTGGTATTAGCATTAGAAAGACATAAATTTGAACCTGCACACTGACACTAGCTTATTTTGAACAAGTTACTTAAACTTGTTAAGTTTCAGCTGACCCATATGTAAATAGATTCCCCTTCCTTATGGATTCTTTCAGTAGGGAAGACACGTGATGACACAGTCTTGTGCTTAGCGAGTGCCTGTCCGTGCTAAGTGCTCAGAACATGGCAGCTGTAACCACGTGGGTCCTTAGAGAAACCAAGACAAGGAGGGCCTGGGTGCTGCTCACTTCTGGGTGCTGATGGGTGGGAGGCCACGGAGAGCTGGTTAGATGGCAAGTGCTGACTCAGCAGCAGTGCCCCCTGGACTGGGCAGGGTTGGCCTCCATCAGGACCTGCCAGGCCCCCCACCAAAAGTCTCCTGCTGTCCAGAAACCCCGAGGGCAACCCCAGCCCTGCACAGACTTGCAGGCCATCTCAGTCTTCTTTCCTGCAAGAAGTTTTCAGTTATCCTCAAGGACCTTTGTATCCAGTTCAGAGGCAGCACTGCCTTTCCGGGAGGTTGTGCTTTGTGGGAGCCTACATCAGAGGGAGAGAGAGGTAGAGGGGTGCCAGGGCTACCTGGTAGACTGGAGTCCAAACTGAGAGTTCCAAATCCCTTACTCCATCTCTCTAAGCTTTAGTTTCCTCATCTGTAGAATGGAGATACACCTATGAAGATCAAATATACGGGGTAGAAGCATTGTGTTAGTATGAAAGCAGGAAAGCTGCATATATTAATTAATAGGATGCTTTTGTTGTCTTTGGATGGTTTTAATATAAGCACTGTGAAGGCTGGCACATGGGTAGAACAACCCTCAAATCAGGCTCATCAAACCACAACAGGACCAGCCAGGCATTCACAGGCACGTGATGAAGCTATACTAGCTGCTGCTCCTGCTTCTTGGGGGAGAGGAGGAGGAGGAGGAGAAGGGATTTCTATGGATGGGCAGGTGAGCAGTGGGTGGGAAGAGAGACTGAGGGGCCTCAGCTGCAGAGGCTTGTCTCCACTCAATCAACAATCAGAAATGGATGTTCGTTTTTTGGTTCTACTGGGAGAGTCCAAGAAAGATAAGATGTGGGTGGTTCCATCCTTGAGAAATTCCCAGGCAGATGTGGAGGCAGAAATCATTCATGCATTCAACAAACACTTAATGGAGCAACTTGTGAAAACGGTTGTGAAAGATGCCCGATGGAACAGCTGTGGCCCCTGCTCTCTAGAAGCTTATAGTGTGGCAGGAAGAGAATTCAGAGCCCTTGAGGCTGCACTTCCACAAGAGGAAATGACCATTGTGCTGATGAATCCTGTGAAAACGGAAAGAATGTGGGAGATGAGCACTCAGGGCCAAGGAGGCTTAACCAAGAAAGGCTACCTGAGGAGGACGGAGCCTAGCCAATAGGACCAGAAGCAAGAGGCCACATTGAGAGAAGGTGGGGTGACCCATGTGGCACGCTGGAGAGCAGGTGTCCTTTTAGGAGAAGGGCCTGTAATGATCTGGGAGGAGAGGGCTGCTGGGAGGTGGACTGGGGCCCTGGGGTGTGGTGGGTCTCTCTTCCAAACTCCCTCCAGCCAGGCAGCTGTGTTGCTGCTGTGTTCATGGCAGGAAATAAACTGCTTGTTATTCTCCCCTTAGCCTCATCCAGGGATTTCACCCTGCCAACCACCAGAGTAAACAGGAGCCGTAGTAAACCTCTGGCAGACGCTGCTGTGAGACAAGGAGTGCAAATCAGACCTGACCACTGGAGTCACAAGGCCTGGTTGGCTCATGGCTTATGCTGACTTCAGCCCAGCCCAAGGCATCAGGCACCTGGATCACCTGGTTTTTTAATTTTTTTATTTTTTATTTTTTATTGGGGAATTAGGAGAGGGGAATAGCGTTGGGAAATCGGGACAGGGGAACAGAAAAGTTGCTGTCCTTTTGTTCTTCAGTCTAGTTGTGGAGGATGTCGCTTCACTGGCCCATGTTGGTATTATCATTGCACTCTTCCCAGGTGAGGCGGTCGCTTGCTGGCCATTGGACGGCCGCTCATGGCAGCTCACGGCAGCTCACAAAAGCGCACGCCAGCTGCCGGCCAGCCCCACTGCAGCCTATGCTGTCACCGGTGACTCATGGCAGCTCAGCTCCACGTCGAGCTGTTGTTCACCATCTTAGCTGTAAAGGGTGCAGCGTCACTGGCCCTCATATGTGGGATCTGAACCGGGGCCCTGCTGCTCAGAGCTGGCGTCCCAAGCCAACTCCTAACCAACGCGCCACTCAGCCAGCCCTTGGGTCACCTGTTTTGTGTCTGAGTTAAAAGCTGCCCACATTAGGGATGGTAGCTCTGCCTCTGTCTGCTGAGCCTCCCTGTCCAGCAGGCCTGGTTCAATTCACATAAATGTTGACTGTCTGCTCAGCCATCTGGGAAGGGAGAGAGAAAAGCAGGGCAGGAGGGGAGACCTATCAGGCAGCCCCGGGTGAATGGAGATCTGATGTGAAAGGCGGACGGAAGGACCTTTTTGGCCCAATCCTCATAGAAGGAGCAGGAATCTTGGGGGCGGAGAATACCCTGGAGGGTGATAAATACCAAATTCAGAAGAGTGCTCACCCAGGGGAGGAAGAGGAGCATGACACCAGGGAAAGTAAGCAGGGTCTCCAGTGGTATTCTAGCAGTTTATTTGTTTAAGCTCAAAGGGGCTGCACATTTGTTCATGATCTTGTTCTTTGTATCTTTCCGTAAGTCTGAATAGTTCATAATACATTTTTGTTTAGTGACCTTGAGAGCTCATTGAATCCTTCCCCCAGCCTCTAGGCAAGACTTCGATAGTCCATTGGAGATAGGTAATGTTCTAGGCTAAGTTTAAAGCTCCAAAGAGGGAAGTCTCAAGACCCCAGCACTCCCCAGGCCCCGTCCTGCTCCCTGCCCTTCCGCCAGCTTGATTACAGGAAGGTGTTCCTTCTCTGAAAAGTCCTAAGGCTGTGTGAGGAGGGAGAACCTCTGCTCTGGATGCTGGGCAGTGGCTTCTGTAGCTTTCGTCCAGTCACTACGCAGATTTCTCTCCTCTGCACAGATCAGTCTTTTTCTTCTCACCCCCTCCCCACTGGTGCCACTGTGTGAGCTGGCAGCAGGGGAATAGACATCTGTGGCCTTTCGGGGAAGGTGGGCCTTTGGGAGAAAAGCACAAACTCCAGACACTTTTTGACCACCCCCTTTTCCTTGTTTATTCTCATCTTCTCAAGACAAATGCTTTATGAAGGACCAGACTTGGAGCTAAGAATCTCCGTAAGAAAATGTCCCTATCTGGGAGCTGATGGATTCAGACTAGGTGACTGAGAAAGAGAATGAAACTCCTTCCCATCCCTGTTGGTCACTTGAGCATGACCTTGAAGCAAAGGAACAATTATTTACATTTTAGGGGGAATCCTATTGGCCTGATGGAGATTCAGGACCAAGCTGTCCAATGTCAGAATTCTGGTCATCCTGGCCAGGTTGTAAACTCTGGGGCAGAGATCACTTTTATGAGGGTGCCGGGGACATAGCAGGCACTGAACTCATGCTTGCTGAAATGCTGGGAAGGTGGGAGTAGTCTCAGAGCTGCAGAATAGCTGGGGAAGCTGATACAAAGAGCACAAGCTTTGGAGCCAGACCTGGGTTTGAACCTTAGCCCTGCTACATGTCAGCTCTGTGACCTGTGTTACGTCACCTCTGTACTCGGGGTTTCCCGATCCATACAGAATGGTTCGTAATAGGCGCTGAAATCCTAACATTCCCAGCTCCTATCTCAGACACTTCAATTCCAGAGAACATTTCTTGAAGCTTCTGATGGAGAAATTCTTGTTTTGTCCTTATCTTAGTTTGTGCTTCTGGGTCATCTACTTTCTGATTCTGTCATAGCTCCTTTTTTTTTTTTTGTTTGGTCAGTCTTTATCTTCCTCTCCCTTTTCTGTTTCTCTTCTCTTCTTCTTATTTTCTCCGCTCCACTTTTTGTCTTCCTTTCTATTATCTTTGACACCACCTCTGCCCTCAGGCCCTCTCTTCTTCCTTTCTCCTTTCTGACCCCCACCCTCCAGGGCAGCTGCCTGACTGTCTTCACCTTGCTGATTCTGTTCCATGACCTAAGATGACTCTCCTCAGGGAGTTCAAGGAAATGAGTGAGAAGCATCTCCTACCTTGGAAACCAGATGGGGAGCTGCTCTCCACAGAGGCCACGCTTATAATTAGACAGTCATTTCTGGGAAAAGCTCTTAACTCGTGGAACCCAAATGGCTCCAGCTCCGTATCATTGCTCCTGTTTCCTTAGGGCCCCAGTGTCCATCAGAGTTCTCTGCAAACCAACAGCAGAGATCTTGAAAATTGTGTCATCCAGGCAATGGATTCCCTCTCCTGAGCCCTTTGCCAGGACAGCATTGCAGGACCCTTGAAGGAGGGGACACTGGAGGATCAAGAAGCCCTTATCTAATGGGGGAGTCAGACCTGATGCAAGTGCAGAAAACAAGTAATAATTAAAAAGCAATCTTCTTCCTGAATGCTGAGGAGCCATATTATTTAGAACAAAACAAATGTATCAGAGAAGAGTTTTGGGGGAGGTGGCTATGGGGCAGGGTCTGAAAAGAGGTGCCAGGAGACACTCAGAGAAAGAATAGTGGGTCCTCTCAGATGGAGAGGGGATAACTAAGGGTACTCAGGCATGTGTTGTGTGCAAGGACCAAGGATCTAGTTTGATCTAGGCTGGAGCCAAGAACCAACAGCATGACATGAGATTGACTGGGAAGAGACAGAGAGGAGACGTGTCTCCCAGAGCAGCCATAGCAAACCCGAGTAGAGGATGTCAGGCTGCGTCTGTGGGATATGAGGGACGTGGGCTGCCAGTGCCCCTTCCCTTCCTGGGAAAAATGCAAAGAGTGCCAGTTACTCCCCTAACCCTCGGCCCCAGCTAGACTGCTTTCTGGGAGAAACCCACCCTGAAGGAGGGAGGGGCAAGGTGGGGTAGGTAGAAGGTGTTGTGTGATTTCATAGGACATTCTGTTATGTGGTGGGGTGGGGGGAGTATATGAGTATTGGGACCTTAAAGTGTGCGTACCTGCTTTTATGAGTGTTATGTGTGTATCTTTGTATCTGAAAAAGATGTGTTTTTGTAAATCTGGGTAAATGGGAGTGTGTGTGTGTGTGTGTGTGGTGTGTGTGTGTGTGTGTGTGTGTGTGGTGTGTGAGTGTGTGTGTGTG
>NW_017731484.1:1119121-1133790 GCF_001890085.2 Hipposideros armiger | reverse complement strand
TCCTGTTTTTATTAACACCCCTTTTGGTCATTTTCAGGCTTTCTCTTTCATGGCCTGAGGCCCCTTCTAGCCCTCTTGCTGAGCAGGGATGGGACCTGGGACCTTGGAACTGGCTGAGCCCAATTGCATTGTTCTGTTCTGCAATGTTGCAAATTAGCTGCAGAGAGCGCCGGGCCCTGATGGATGGGGAGAAGACTGAATTTCATCTCCGACGGGCTGTGGATAGCTCAGCCTAAGGAAAGGAGGGACAGAAGGATGAGCAGTGGTTTCAGGACTGCTGCACCAAAGCTCGTCCAATAGGCATTTGAAAAAGTATTTTTTGTGCTGGGTACTGTACGGAGAGTTGTGACATCTGAAGTTTCCCTGGCTTTTTTCATAATTTTTCCCTTTTCAGGGGAGCTCAACAGCAAGCACTGGAATGGCCAGGTATGCAGCTTCCCGCCCTCCTCGCCTTCCTTCTCTTCACATCCCTCCCTTTTCCTGCTGCAGCAGCTCCGGCTGAGTGAGGCAGAACAGGACGGACCCTCAGGTCCCTTCAAGCACGCAGGAAAGGGGGTGGATGGGTCAGCCCCACAGCAAGCTGGGCCCACAAACACCAGCACCCCAAGTCTCCTCTGACTATCAGAGAAGGCCTTGGTTACTCTCTGGATGGAAAGTAGTCTGGGCAAGAAACTTCCTGCCCTTTGCCTTCAGATAGCCCTTGGTTCTCTGCAGGTAGCAGCCTCAGAACGCAGGCTGTTGTCATGAGCGTTCCATCTATTCCCTTTGGGAGAGGAGAACTGTGGGTTCTTATCTGCAAAGCCAGACAGGGATGGGGGTCAGTGCACAGCAGCGGCTCCGGCCAGGAAGTGGGGCTGGGTACTCACTTCTGCCCCCAGCCTTTTCATTTGCCCTGGTCACTGTCTTATACTCCTTCCTCGCAAGAAGTGTTACCACCTTTACTTGCTGTTTCTGGGTCCCTGGGTACGTGCCCTTCTCTCCACCAGTCCACCCTCCCAGACTGGACATTTCCTTAGGGCAGACGCCATATCTCCCCAGCATGGAGACCTCTAAGGGCTACCCCCCTTTTCCCTATATCCTGTTTTCATAATGGGATTGCACATAGTTTTGACTGGTCAGGAAACTTGCTTCCTGCTGGGAGCCCTGGGTTGGCAGGAAGGGGAGAAGTGAGTCTAGAGCAACATCATCAGACAGCTTCTTTCTCCAAAAACCTCCCAAGGAACCACCATAACATTTTATGAACATCTGTATGTCCTCCTACGATGTCTGGGAAACCAGGGGACTAAATCGCCATTTTCTTGTATTAAGAGTGGGGAACTCCCAAGAAATCAAGCATTTTAACCAGACACACACATCTGGGAGTAACAAAGTCAGGGTTCAAATGCCTACCCCTTTTGTCTCCAATGCTCACCTTGTCCCCCACCCCCACTCCTATTTGGTAGGATTTTAGCAAGTTGGAAAAATAGCTCAGGGCATCAATAAGGTTATTGAAACAGCTCACCAAATGCTCGTTGGTGGTTTCATACAGTCAGTTTGCTTGCTCACGCCTGCTAATGAATAATTCAGTCTGGCTGTATAAAGACAGGTCAGACAGGGGGCTACACGCATACAGAAAAGTGCCACTGGTCTGACTGAAAGCAAGTTTCCAAACACTGTAAAGGGAGATGAAGGAATCGAATAAAAGGGAAAGTGGGGAGTGAGGCTGAGTGGCAGACAGGGAGTGGTGTGGAAGGGTCTACAGCGCGATGGGTGTGCTACAGCCAGAACAGGAGGGCCTCAGGATGGACGGAGCACTTCCTGTTGAGACCAGGAGCCAGATAATAAAACAAATCAGCCAGTCAGAGCAGCAGCCTGACGGAGGATCAGATCATTATAAACAGGGGGGCCTGGAAAGAGGGATGTGGAGGGACAGCCAGTTAGCTCAGGTGGTTAGAGCGCAGTGCTCATAACATCAAGGTTGCCAGTTTGATCCCCACATGGGCCACTGAGCTGCGCCCTTCGCAACTAGATTGAAACAACTACTGGACTTGGAGCTGATGGGTCCTGGAAAGACACACTGTTCCCCAATTAAAAAAAAAAAAAGGAGAGAAAGAAAAGACAAGAAAGAGGGATGGGGACTCTCCAAGGCAGAAACCAAAAGATTTGGCTGAATAGGGCAAGGAAGGCTGGTAGGGAAGAGGACTCAGGTGTCCTTGGTCACCCAGGCTCTAGCTTCTGGGTAGGGTGCAGAGGGGCAAAGTAAATCAATGCTTACGGGGACTGGGAGGCAGGGTGAGGAAGAGACAGAGGCAGGCAGGAGACCTCGGGAAGCCAGGAAGTTACAAAGGCTCTGCACCCATGTCATCTGAGCACTGGGCCAAGTCCTGTGCGCACTCAAACTAGCATGGGGGGGTCTGCTTTTCACTTCTGGCCCAACTGGGGACGATGGTGGGTGGCTTCTAAGGAGAAGAAGATGCATTTACTGATTGTTTCAAAATGTTAACTCCTCCTTTCTACCCTCTCAAGTCATCACCCCATCTCATTGTCACTCTCACCTCCCAAACATTAATTTCACTTTGTCTTACTTGCCCTGGAATTTGGGATTGGGGACAGGAGCTGGGAGGCAAGAGTTGCCTGCACAAAAAAGAATTGGTTCAATGCTCAGAATTCCTCTGGGAAGCTGGGTGTTCGTGAGGTGAAGCTACTGTTTTATCACATTCAAGTTTCGGCTCACTGTTGTGGGTATCTTTAAAATCAATGGCCATACATAAAGGCTTCATCCAAATCAAAGCATACGTCTGCAGGTGCTAAGAATTCATGCGGAAGAATTCATTCACCCATTAGCAGAAAATGAAGAGCAGGAAAGGAGCAGAGAGGAGGTCAGGGACTCAGAGCAGACGCCAGGACCCAGGACGGGCACAGGGAGAATCCCTTGGCATCTTTTTGGATGGCTGCCAAGTGGGGCTGTTGGAACTGCAGCCAGAGAAAAGTGAGAATTAGGGAGGCTAGGCGTGGTCACATTGTTCATCCCTTATCTCAGCCACGTTCAGGGCAGATGAAACACTCCTTTGGACACTCAAGGACATCCAAAAGGGTGAGATAATCTGAATTAAAAGCCTAAATGGGGATGAGAGAACTGCAAGGGATATTGCCTCCTCCCTTTCTCAGCATAGAGTGAGATGTGTAGCTCTCTGATCTGAAGGTAGCAGGGTGAAGCAAGACTCCTACAACCTGAATTTTTATGAATCTTATTACGATCAGTGATGTTATGAATGATTAATAAGGCATTTAAATTGGAGGTATTGTCTGGTGGAGCCAAGGAGAGAAGAAAGGAAGGATGATTAATATTTATTGAGTACTGACATATATCAGGCTTTCTGCTTGAAGCTTGCACACACATTATCTCGTGCTGCTTAACCTGGACAGTTGCAAATCTAAGATTAACTCCTTGCCTCCCACAGCTTCTCCCTGTTTACTTTTCCTCTGTCTGGGCCTTTGGAACATAAGTCAGCATTCCCTGTGAGTGTCTGTCCCCAGGGGCTGTTTTGGGGTCTCTGCATCAAGGGACTAGGTTATCAGGACCTCTTGGCAAGCATTGACTCAAGACTCCAAGCCAGGAATGGAGCAGTCTGCTGGAGACTTGTGGAACGGGCTTGGAGGAGGTGGAGGGACAGAGGCGGAGGAAGGGGAGAGAGGACAGGACTCAATCAGCACAGCGACCCTTGCAGGCCCTCTGGGAAGGCTGCTGGGCTGGGGTTACAGCCTGTGCCCACTTTTTCCTCCCCCAGCTAGGGCCCTGGGGCCTAGTCCCGGCTCACTCTTCATTCTCTTTTCCTCTAGAGCAGCGGTTCTCAACCTTCCTAATGCTGCAATCCCTTAATACAGTTCCTCATGTTGTGGTGACCCCCAACCATAAAATTATTTTCGTTGCTACTCTATAACTGTAATTTTGCTAGTGTTATGCATCGTAATGTAAATATCTTTTTGTTTTCCGATGGTCTTAGGCGACCCCTGTGAAAGGGTCGTTCGACCCCCAAAGGGGTCGCGACCCACAGGTTGAGAATGGCTGCTCGAGGCTTCAGTTCCTCAGGAGCTGTCTCTCAGGCTTGGGCCAACTCTGACCTTCTATAATGAGCAGTGGAATGTAAGCGCCACAAGGCTGGGACTTTGCCTGTTTTATACACAGTTGTGCCTGGAGCAGTGCCTGGCACACAGTAGGCACTCCAAAAAGGGTTGTTGAATGAGTCTCCTTTCTTCCTCCAGAGAGATATCGTTCCCCAGGAAACCCAGGTCTCGCTGCCCTTGGACTTGCTCCCAGAAGCGGCAATAGTGTGGGGAGCAGATGGAGAGGTGCAGGTCTGGCTATTTTCACACGGCTTCCTCGGGGTCCTGGCTTCCAGCAGGCTCCTGGGCCTGTCCCCTCCTTCTGTGAGGAGAGGGCTCTTCTCAGCAAACTCCCAACATCACCACTGGAGGCTTGGCCTCCCAGAAGGCATGGTCATAGGACGCAGGGGTATGGTGAGCAGGCCTCATGCTGCATGAGGAGAAGAGGTAGGCAGGTGAGAGAAAGCCGAAGGGGCTCAAGGAAAGCCTGCCATATCTAGTGCGGGTTTTTTTTTTTTTAGATTTTTATTTTATTGGGGAATTGGGGGGATGGGAACAGTGCTGGGGAATTGGGGAAAGGGGAACAGACAAGTTGCTGTCGTTTTTGTTCTTCAGTCTAGTTGTGGAGGACGTTGCTTCACTGGCCCAAGTTGGCACCATCGTTGCGCTCTTCTCTGGCGAGGCAGATCAGTCGCCGGCTTCTGGACGGCCGCTCACTGCGGCTGCTGGCCACTCACGCTGGCTGCTGGCCGCTCACGCTGGCTGCTGGCCACACACGGTAGCCCATGGCAATCCACTGCCACAGGGACTGCAGCCCACGCCGTTGCCGGCGACTCATGGCAGCCCAGCTCCAGGTTGAGCTGTTGTTCAGCATCTTAGCTGTGGAGGGCAGTGTCACTGGCCCTCATATGTGGGATCCGAACCGGGGCCCTCTGGCATCCCAAGCGAGTTCTCAACCATCGCGCCACTCTGCCGGCCCTAGTGCGGGTTTTAAGTGGTCACAAACAGAGGTTTTGCTGCAACCCCACAGACTCTTTAGAGATGGCTGGGCTGGGGTGTAGGGAACTTCTCTCCCTGAAGCTTAGCTACCAGCTGAGGAGTGACCACTGTTCCCTCATACTCCCTGCTTAGGTCATGATTGTGAAGCACCTTGAACACCCAGGAATCCAAGGATCCTCAGGCAGGAAGTCCTGCAGCATCACCTAGGCCGTCTCCCTGCTTCCTTAGCAAAGAATTCCCCTCTCAGCCCCATATCTCCCCTTTCCAGCCAGGTCAGGACCTGAGAAGGTTACGAGTCCATTCTCTGGGGAGGGGCAAGCACTCTCCTGGATTGCTGGTGGCCAAGCACTCTGCTTTATTCAGGGGGAGTGCGGGAGTCTGGCCCCAGGCTTTGGAATGGAATGGCCTGTGGGTCCCGGTGCCAGCACCACAGTAGAGGCCAGAGACTGAGCCAGAGCTCTCCCATCTGCAAATGGAAGGCCAGATTCTTCCCGACAGATTGAGAATGAGCCTTCCTGTAAATGGAAAGGAAATATGGCTGCCATCCTACATGGTCTCCTGGAATTGCTGCCTGAGAAGGAAGATAGGTGTAGATTTGCTTCTCTCTGCACACCACCAATTTCCTACCAAAATTCAGGGAACTGATTCTGGGTCCTGCAATTTCACGTTCATTATTAGCCTCTTCCACAGTCTCCGAAGTCACCCAGCTAATCCAGCTCAGAGGAACTCCAGGTTGGGAAGCTCTCCCTAGGATCTGGGGGGCTGGATGCTTTCATTACATTAGCCATCCGGTCTCTGAAGCAACTGCCCAAGGGGGCCACAAGTTGGGAGCTGCTCTCTGCCTGTCTGGGATCTTTGGTTGGGCTCTAGAAGGACAATCATGTCACTTCCATTAGCTTTGGCTCACTGCTGCCCATTACCGTCTTCCTTCTGAGGGGCTCCCTCTCCTTCCTTCCTGTACCTCTCTTCTTGGTGATTAGCAGGGCCTGGAAAGATGTCCTGCCAACAGACAGCCAAAAGGCAGAGCAGGCAGCTGTGGCAGTGGCAGTGGCAGTGGCAATGCCAGCAAAAGGACAGCAATTAAAACAAAGTGATTCATCTTGGGAATGAGTGCAAATTGCTTTCCATTTACAGGAATCGGGGCTGGGCTCCAAACAGCCTCTGTGGGCTTGTGGAGGAGATGGGAGTCTGGGCTATTGACCTGTAAGTAATGAGCTTCGCAGAGTGCTCCCTGCTGACTCTGCTCTCTGCTAACTCTGCAGAGAGGGGATCTAACTGGCAACGTGGGTGGGTGAACCACGGCATGGGCAGGGGAGACCTGAGGCTGCTCAGCTCAGTTAGGACCCAGGGGAAAGTGGGGGAAGTGCTCCTGCAGGCAGTGGCCCTGGAGATCCAGAGCGGTCCTGGGCACCCTTATTATTGGAGACCTCCAGAAACAGGCTGGGGCCACCTAGCCCTTTGCTGTGCCACCAGGGATTCAAGGATCCACAAGGCTATTTAAAGAGCATTTGCGGGGCTGGCTGGGTGGTTAGAGTGCAAGCTCTGAGAAACAGCGTTGCTGGTTTGATTCCCACGTGGGCCAGTGAGCTGCACCTGAGCTGCACCCGAGCTGAGCTGCCACTGAACTGCCAATGGGCAGCCAGATGGCTCAGCTGGTGAGAGCGTGTGCTCTTAAAAACAAGATTGCTGGTTTGACTCCTATATGGGATGGTGGGCTGCACCCCCCGCCCCGCCCCCACAACTAGATTGAAAGTGGCGACTGGGCTTGGAGCTGAACTTGTGCCCTCCACAACTAAGATTGAAGGACCACAACTTGACTTGGAGCTGATGGGTCCTGGGAAAACTCAGTGTTCCCCTTCCCCAATTCCCCAACACTGTTCCCTTCTCCAATTCCCCAGTACCAAAAAAAAAAAAATCTAAAATAAAATTAAATAAATAAAGAGCATTTGCTGGGTTTACCAGACACTGGGGGGTCAGAGATGAATAAAGCCTGGGTCTTTCCTCAAGGGGCTTATAGTCTAGAGGTCAGTGGTCAGCAGGTCAGTAGAGGAGAGCAAAGGATAAAAGCACTGTGATGGAGACAAAAAGAGGGCATCATGAAGAGGACAGTCTTACTCTGTAGGGGTGGATGTGGCCAGGAAAGACACCCAGGTAACTTGAGCTGCGTTCTCCAGCTGGATTGAGAGTGGGGCAGCAGCGTGGCGTGGGGAATTGATGGAGCCAGAGAGAAGAGCCTAAGGAAAGGAGGACATGTGAAAGAGCCAGTTTGAAACAGCCTACCACGGCCGAGTTGGAGAGGGAAATGTCAGAACAGATGGGGCTGGTGTGCAGAGGCCTGCGAATGCCATGCTATGGGGCTAGGACTGAACCTAGAGGCGATGGGGAGCCGCTGAAAGGCTTAAAGCAGGGACATGATAAGGTCATGTTTACATTTTTAGGCAACTTCCAACCACTCTGGGTTTTTCAATCGTATCCCATCTAGGAAAGCCTACTACGAGTATACTCTAAAAAAGAATCTGAAAATGTATGTCAAACTATTAGTATTTGTTTCAAAAAGGTAGTGTGTACATAGGTGTATGTTATTTTATTATACGGACTTTTGTTTGAGTTTTAAGATTTCAAAATGAATAATGCATTTTCTTGTATCCAAATGACAGAATACCGTGCAGAGCTGAAGAATAGAGGTGAAATACGTATTCTGTCATGACAAAATGCCTGAGATGTTTTTAAGTTGCAGAACAGGATGTATAGTATGATTCTATTTTTGTAACAACAGTAAATAAATCAATAAAATGAATCTGGAAGGAAATTACCAAACTATAAACAATGGTCAAGTTATTTTTGAGCAGTGGGATTTGGATGCAGAGAGAGAGACGGCAGACTTTCCATTTCCTACTTTATGCCTTTTAGAGTTGGTTGAATCTTTACAATGAATCTGTACTATTGTAAAATAAAATACCTCCTTTTTTGGCTAACTTTTTATCCTGATGCACTTTCAAACCCGTAGACAAGTTGCAAGAATAGTAAAGGAACTCCCATAAACTCTTTACCCAGACTCACCACAGGTTTACATCTTGCCCCACAGAACACACATTTTAAACATTGATTATCCATTACCTCCATTTTGCAAACCCCAGTGGCCCCTTTTCAGTCTTTACCTTCCTGGATGTCTCTCCTGCTTCTGACTCTGCTGTCCTCTCCTCCCTTCTGGAATCATCTGTCCCTTGGCCTGTGGCCCTAAAGCTCTCTGGTTCTCCTCCGACTTCCCTGACTTTCTTTTTGCATTCTCCTTCTTTAGGTCCTCCTTTCAACACTGCTTAAACATTGGAGTTTCTCAGAGTTCCAGCCTGGGCCCGCGGCTTGGCTGAGTATGTTTTCTTTTTAGGAGAGCTTATCCACTTTTATTTACTAAAACTATGATTTACGTACTGGTTAAGCCCAACTTGTGACTCCAGCCATCATCTCCCTCTTCAGCTTCAGATGCTCATATTCGAATGCCTGTTAGACACACATGCCCTTAAGTGGTCTAGAAACATTCTAAACTCCACTGTCTCAAATACGCTGTCATCTCCCCTCCTTCTTGCTAACTGTCTCCCTTCTGTGTCCTCCATCTCAGGGAATGGCGCCACCATCTTGCACTTCGACAACTGCTATCAATTCCTAATTGCTCTCCCAGACTATATTCCTCCAGGTAATCCCCTTCTCACACTAGGGTCAGAGTGACAACCCCAAAAATGCAAGTCTTATGTTGTCAGTCCCGGAGAAAACCTGTCAATGGCTCCTATCACCTGCAGGTCCAAGCTCCTTGGCTCAGCTCATCCATGTCCCTGCCTGCCACTCGACCCAGGCCTCCTTGTGTCTGTTCAAACTGTTTCACTGGCAGGGACCTCCTTTCACCTTTCTGTCCCTAGCGAACTCAGCCTTCAACACTGAGCTCAGTGGCTAGAAGTGCCCCTCGATTGTGTTCACATTGCATCCTTTTTCTATACATCTACACATCTACCAAACAATTTTTAAAATCTCAGTTTTTCTGTGTATCCCTCACTGCTCTGTAAACCCTGGGAGGTAAGGTTTTGCATATCTTTGCATATGTATATATATATATATATATCTTTATCTCTTTAGTGCCTTAGCACAGTGCTTGGCACAGAGTAGGCACTAATAAATGTTTGCTGACGTATTCATCTCTCTTGGCTCCCTTCTCCTGGCTGCAGCAAGATGGTAGCATGCCTCCTCTTTCCTCATCAGTATTTATGTCCCAGCCCTTGGCTGCAGCCACTGCGCCACCGTCCCCTTCCCTGTCCCTGTCCCTGGGCTTTGCTCCGATGTGCTCCTTTTCCTGCTGCTTTCTTCCCTCACCTTCGTTTCTGCTTCTTCCCTTCCATTTTAAGCTGCTCTTGCTACCCTCTCATATCTTTCTAGTTGCTTCTCTCCCACACTTCTCCCCTGTGGGGGTCACTCAGGGTAGTCCCAGCCCACTCCTGGCCCAGGACTTTATGTAATTACCTTCACAGTGGGGCCTGATGACTGGAAAGCATTTTCATTTTAACCCACACAATGCCAGATTGACAGCTACTGAGACCTCATGGTTACAGTTGGACGCGCACCTCACCAGGTCCCTCTCTGGAGTATGTTTTGGAATATGGACCTTCACAGCCCTTTAGGGAAGAGGGCCACTTGCTGACAGCCTTTTCTCTCTAATACCTGTAAGCACAAGAACCCAGCTTTGCTCTTATTTCTCCTCGGACCCATCTTATAGTAAGGATCCCACTCATCACACACTCAGCCAGGCATTAACAAGTTATAAGCTGATCTCCTCCCATGTGAGGAGACTTGAGGATGCACACATTCATTCAGTCATTCACTCATAAACACGCTGAGGTGCCATGAGTGCCATCCATTGGGGTGGGGACAGAGGATGCAGACAAGAGGTCATGGATGAGTGTACCCTCCTCTAAGATCCAAAGGAACTCATGATCTGGAGAGGAAGACAAAATCACAACTCTAATAAAATAAGAAGACCTTGGTAGAGATAGGTACCGGGTGCTATGGGAACACAGAGGGAGCACCTGAGCCTGCCTAGGGTGGAGGAAGGTTTTGCAGGGGTGACATTTGAGGAGTGAATGGGAACTGAGGCAGCAGACAAGAGGAACAGTGAAGTGGACATTTGTCATGTGTTTGATTGCCCAGTATCTGAGCACCCTTTCTACTCCATGTGCTGAGGGGGCTGGATTTTTTTGTCTCTCTGCCACCACCCCACCTCTACCCCTACACCCACAGCAAGGGTAGAGTAAGGGCGGGCTTTGGAACCTGAGCTCAGCCAATCCATTGGTGGCCTTTGGGACTTTGGAACTCAAGAGAGTGAGAGGAAGGGCAGCGACAGTTAGCAAATCATTCATGGCAGTGGGTCTGGCCTTGAGTCTCAGCAGCAAGTATCTAGTAAGGGGTGAAGGGGAGGGCAAGGAGAGTTGAACCAGCAGCAGTGTCCTAACCAGATGCCCTGTCAGAGTACTCTCTGTCAAGTAGCCTCCCTTGGTTCCTGCCTGTGATGGGACTGATGCTGTAGCCTGCCATCAACTCTTGAGCCACCAGAGTTTTGCTTTCCAGAATATTTGTTATCTGCTTAAGTCAGGAGAGTCAGTTTCTGTTGTTTGCAACCAGGTTCTCTGTCTGGTCTAGGCTGGGAAGAGCCCTGAGGAAGCTGGGAAGTGCAGAGTGCAGAGTTTGGGGAAAGGTAGATGGGGTGATGTGGATGGAGTACAGCAGGATGTAAAGAAAAAGAGTTAACGAGAGTGAGAAGAGGGGCAGGGCCTTGTCAGCCAGGCTAAGGAATTTGCTGTTTTCCCCACAGGAGATGAGAAGCTGATTAAGAGTTTAAGTCAGGAGGGTCATGGTGAGATTTGTACTTCAGGACAATCATGGGAGATCAATGTGGGGGTGGGTTAGAGCCAGGCCACTGCTGCCACTCAGGGAGATTTAGCCAAAAGGCATCTCCTCCAGGCAGCCCCTATCCTGTAGGATGTACTTCTTGATGAGCAGAAGGTGACTAGATTTCGGCCACAATTCTCTCTATGGGTACTCTGTGCGGAACACAGGTGGTACAACAGTTCTCAGTGGCTTGAATCTTAAAGCACAGCATTATCCCTGACCCTAAGGAGCTTACAGTATTGCCTGTACTTTGCTTTCTTCTCCTGACATCAACCTCCTTCTCTACTTGCCAGAGAAACTGCCTCTCTCTGTCCCTGATCTTTGAGAAAGCAAAGCCACTTTTGTAGCTTGTTCTCAAAACACGACCGTTCATCTCAGGAAGAAATTGGCTTTCTAGACAAGGCCTCTGTCCCCAGCTGGTAGTGGTTCTGTAATTCCTACACCCAGAAATCTTCCATTGGGTTCTTCCTTAGGCATCTGCTCTTCCAGCTACTCAAGCCCTCTACAAAAACAATGGCCAGGCTGCCTGGCTGACCAGTGGGAAGGTTGGCTGTACCAGCGAGTGCCAGTGGATGGAAGGAAGGATTGGGCTCTCTGCCCTCGGCCCCACGGCCCTCATGCACTGGCAGGGCCTGTTGCACGCAGATACTGAGCCATGGATGCTGGACTCTTCCTGCCAACAGAACCTCAGCGGTCATTTGGCCTAAGCTCCTACTCAAAGTAGGAGCCGCCTTTACAGAAGCCCTGTCAATAAGCACCCAGCCTCTGCCTGAATACCTCCAGTGACAGAGAACTCACTACTTAGTGCAGCAGCTTATGCCTTGGCTGGACAGTTCAAATCACTGGAAAGCTTCTTTTATGGTGACTTTGGTCTTAGTTCTGGGGTTTTGGCATTATAGAAAGCTATAACATGATACCTTTACAACAAGCTGCCTTTTGCCAGGCTTCTTTGGCTGACTTCCCTGTCTGGCATCATCTCAGGTCACTTTTGGAACATCTGGAGAAGCTGAGGCCAGAGTCTCCTTTCACAGACGGCGATGTATTTAGGTGACATTCTCAAGGTCACGCATCAGTCGGACTCTTGCTGTGGAACTCTTGGGTCATTTCCACACAGCCCTCTCTCTGCTTGGTGCCTCTTTCTTTTTCCTGGGACTCGCCCCCTCAGGTAGCCTTTGGGCTTACCGTACCTGTGGTGGGAGAGGGCTGTTGGAGTGGGCGGGCTGCCTGGCGCCTCAGAGCAGAGGGGGATGGAGGCATTTGGCACATGTGATGCTATTGGGACAGGTAGGATGGATTTTTTTTCCCTATTTGTTTTTCATCTTTTCTCCTCCCATTAGGTTTCACTGGGCGATTAGAGCTATGGGTATGTGTGGGTGGTGCAAGCCTCTGTGTGTGTGTGTGTGAGAGAGAGAGAGAGAGAGAGAGAGAGAGAGAGAGAGCGCGAGAGAGCGCGCGCGAGAGCTTGCACAGCTGTGTGGGAGGGCACCCGTACAGGCGGCCTCCAGATGGAGCAGCCTCTCCTCGCCAACCAGCTCGGCTCTGACAGTGCTCCCATTGAGTTGGCCTCAGAAAGTTTCCGGGGTTTGACAGGAACAAAACAGACGCTTCAGATAGGCTGTGTGGTTTCCTTGGCAACCTTAAAATGCAGATGAGGGAGGGGATGGTGGTAACCAGAGGGAAGAGTGGTTGGCTCCATCCCCAGCTGTATCCCCACACTGTCCCCTTCAGAACAGCTCAAGGTAAAAGATTGAGCGGTCCCAGCACCCTCCTGGGACAGGGGAAGAGCATGAGCAGCTGCGAGGAGACAGAGGTGCCCGTCACCTAAGGGAGCAAGAGCCAAGCTCCAGAACCGCCTCTGGAGGAGCCTGGTACCCCCTGGTTCTCCTTTCTTACAAAGGTAACTTACCGTCCTCTACCACCCACTTCCCTCACTTTCTTATTCTGGCAGCTTTAAGGACCCCCGCCCCCTCCCAAACTAACCCCAGGAAAACCAGAGCCCCGATTTCCTGGTTCTCTGCCTGAGAGGAACAGGACTGGCTGGGAGGCGAGGAGTGGGTGTCTGTCCTGCCCCCCTCCCACTGAACTTTAGGATTGCTCCTTTCCTAGAAAGCAGGAGACTGAACCAAGTCGGAGGCGGAAAACGGAGACTGTTCATTAAGAACAAAAGACGTTTATTGGTAATTAGTAAAACTGCCTCCCCTATCACAAGGTCCCCTCCCAAGTGAATGTGCTCACAGTGCCTGCCCTAGATCCAGCCCTCCGGGACTCCAGTGAGATGCATGCCAGCGATTCTCAACAGCCTTCAGGCCTTTCCTAAACCGTAGGCTTCTGGATCTAATCAGCTCTGTCCTTCATCCCTGATTCCTTGTCTCAGGCACTAGAATTCCTTTACTTGAGAATCTTGGAGATTCTGAAGACATTTTTGCAATCATTTTCAAAATCAAGCAACCTGTGCTGCCCGAGTCCTGAAATTAAACTCTAGTCGGGGCCGCCCAGCCTGCCCTTGGCATAGGCCAGCCCCCTGGGAGGCGCTTCTGCTAGACTCTTGGGGCAGCCCTTCCTTGTCGAGGTTCAGATGTATTTAGGGAGCAGGTGGAAGGCAGGAGCAGACAGCCAGGGGCTGTCGAGTCCCTGGGCACTATGCTCACAGTCTCCCCTGATGAGTCAGTCTGGGGCTTAAGTGGAGGAAGGGGTGCTGGGCTGGGAGTAACTGAGGCCAGGATTCCAGCTGGGGCTGGAACCGACCAGCTGGGGGTGGGAGGAAGACAGCCAAGCTCTGGTGGCCGTGGTCCTGAACCAAACATTGGGACACACAGTCTGAAAAACACTTGGAGGGTGGGCAGGGACAATGAAGCAAAAGATCTGCAATGGAGCAGATGGCTGCCGTGGCTATCATCCCTTCCCTTCCCGAGTCTGGCCTTTCTCTTCCCCCTCCATGGCTGCCTGGCCCATCCCTCCCTGGACATGTTTTTCATGATCAGCTTGGCTTTTTGTCTCAAGGGAATCAAAAGTTCCAGGGCACGATCCTCCTGCCTTCTCTCCATCAGCTGCCTCTTCACTTTCAGTTCCCTCAACAGCGCAGCCTCGAGGCCCAGGTTCCCCGTCACCCCATCCCGCCCCAAGCCTGGGGGACAGAGGACAGCTGTCCACCTCCTTCTGGCTCTCCAGGGGGCAACAGAGCTAGAAGCGTCCCCAGGAGTACAGACTGAGTCCTGAGAGTTTCCAACCCCCGCGCCCCCCCCCCACAGCTCTGAGGATGGGCAAGGCAGCTACAAGCATATGATACATTTAAGATGTTCCAGTAGGTGGCTAAGAACTGCTTATGAGGAGGGCAAAACGTTTAAGAGGAAGGAAGAGTATTTAGGAGGAGAGCGAGTGACTCGGGAGGCCGACGCACGTGCCTAAGTAGTGGAGTAACTATGTAGGCTGCCATTAGAGCCGTCCCAGCATTGGGACCTTTGTCTGGAACATTTGTCCCAAGCATCACATACGCACACACACTCAATTTAAAGGAAAGGATCTTTCCCAGGTTTTTTAATGTGAGGAGCTGGGGACAATGAATAAAAAAGTACCTTTTCCCCATGGGTGCCATGTTTTGGCGGTTCTCTGAGGTCTTTCTATGAGTATTGAGATCTTGGTTTCTATAGGTTTTTTTTTTT
>NW_017731484.1:1039741-1118351 GCF_001890085.2 Hipposideros armiger | reverse complement strand
ATTGGGGTTGTGTGAGCCTGGGATGGGTACAAGGGAGTAGGAATTGGGCGGAGTAATGAATCATTAACTTCTGAAGATGCTCTACTGAGAGGCCCTGCAGACATGAAAGCTCGGGCCATTGAAGTGGATGATAGCCTGGGAACTTTGGGCCAGTGGGGCACCTCTGGAACCCTTCTGCCTAACTCCCTTGTGTGAGTTTCCTGGGGCTGATGACATAAATTCCAACAAACACAGAGCTTAAAACAACAGAGATATGCTGTCACACAGTTGTGGAAGCCAGACGTCTGAAATCAAGGTGTTGGCAGGGTTGGTTCCTCCTGGAGGCTGTGAGGGAGAACCTGTCCCAGGCCTCCCTCCTGGTTTCTGGTGGCCGCTGGCAATCCTTGGTGTTCCTTGGCTTGTAGACACATTACTCCAAACTCTGCTTCCATCTTCACATGACATCCTCCTTATGTGTCTCCTCTTCTTATAAGGATATCGGTCATTGGATGTGGGCCCACCCTAAATCCAGGATGACCGCTTCTGGCCACCCCTAACTAATTACATGTGCAAAGACCTTATTTCCCAATACAGTCGCAGCCTGAGGTTCTGGGTGAACAGGAATTTTGTGGAGACAGTCCTCAATACACTCCATCCCCTAATTCCACCCTTACACCAGAGCTTGGGAGGGGGCGAAAGCACTTCCACAAGTTTGTTCACCACCCTGCTTGTGGGAGTGTCACAAGGTCAGGGTGATCAGAGGATACATCAGAACCTAACCCTCACCTCCCCCACGTCTTTGTTATCCTGAGCTTCCTAGAAAGTAGCAAATCAAAAATTATTGAACCTTATCTCCATCTAGGGCAGGGATGTTCTTCCTTCATCCCAAAGAGAGGCAGGTGTCCAGGATGTTTCTCTTGGAAAATAAATTGCATCGTGAGCTGCTTCTTGTTAGCTAGACTCGTGTCTTTCTTAAACTTCCCTTAACCCCCTTTGCAGCAGCTCAAACATGTTTCCCCTTGCTCTGTCCTTGAGGTACATGTGGAATAGCCTCCTCTGGATGTAGCAGTTCCCTCGTCTCAGGCAGCAGTTATCATGGTGCCTTTCCCTGTTTCAATGGGGAAGGTTTTTGCCTGGAGAGGGTGTGTCAGAGGCATTCAGATGAAACAACCCACCTAAATGCACAGAGTTTGAATTTTCTCTGGGAGCCATCTCAGCTGACTCTTTTGTACCCCTCCCGCTGCCCCTCCCACCCTTGGGTTGGTGACAAGTTGAGCAGTGACTCTCTCCTGACCTCAAAGCTCTTAGTCACCCCCACCCACCACTACACTGCACAATTGCTCTCTAGTGAAAGAGAACAATGACAGGAATACAAGCTGCAGGTAGCATGGCCATCAGTCACCATGATACTACAGAATCAGTACTCATTACCGTGATGAATTTCTTTGGAGTTCCCATCACAAGTAGAGCCATGCAGAAGGGAGAAGTCAGATTTCCACACCAGTCCCTACTGCATTCATCTCCCTTCAGCATATTAAGGCGAAAAGGGACCAGCACTGCAGTAGTAGGTGCTCTTCTTTAGCATATGAGGGCGGCCAGTTGTCCAGGGGAAGGGGACACTGTAATTTGAGGTTTGAGTAGCTCTCATCAGTTTTAATCTGTAAGATCGCCAAGGTTACAGAGCTTGGGGGTCTGGTGGTAAGAGCATATCCTGCTCAGGCAAAGCCCAGCGGTGGGTGAAAACAAGGCAGACTGGAGCAGAACCTGGGGAGATGGAAATAAAGAGCGAGGGGCCAAGCGTGGCATCATAGATCAGCGTCTACACTGGAACGAGGATCCAGACCATGGCTGCTGTGTGTCCCTTCTGGAGCCATGAATTTCACCACTAAACAAACTACCATGGTTTTGTACTTTATGCATTATCTAATTTAATACTTACAACACCTCTGTGAGGTAAGTATAATTATGCATATTTTACTAATTGGGGAAAGAAAGCTCAGAGAGGTTAAGTAATTTGTCTAAGGTCACACAGTAAGTTGCTGGAGTCTGGATTTGGACTCAGGTTTGTCCCATCTGTAAGTTGTTAAAGACTTACAAGCACTTTGCAGTATAGCCTCCTTTTTTCCTCATTTAAGAGCTAAGCCGAAAAAGTCTGGAGTTGTGAGGTGAAAAGAGGGGAGACTTGTACAGATGGAGAGCAGGAACCACTGAGTCAGAGCAGTAGGCAGGTATGCTGATGAAGAGGAGGCTTCCAGTGACTGGTTCTGGGTGCCCATGTGGTGGGGCAGGGAGTCTGACGGAGTCACTGAAATCAGAAACAGGCAGACATTGGAAATGTGAGGTTGGTAAGGAAATATTCGGGAGTTTTTGGCTGAGTCAGGGTCCACCTCATTTGTGGAGGTCTCTGCTCAACCTTCTCCCCAAACAGAAGGACCCATTACTTCACTTAATTGATTTTATTTTTGCCCCTTGGATGTGCAGAGCTAATTATTTTCCTTAAGTCATTGGCCTGTGTGAGGCGTCTGTTTTATTCTATGTCATTATTTTTACACCCACACTCTTCTTAGTCCCTTCATTGTAGACACTCACTTCAGGGCATTAACTACATATCCTTTGAGTCGGCCTTTCATATGCTGACTGAGATCTGTGTGTATTCCTGAAAAAAGATCTGTGATACTATTTTGTGTGTGTGCGCGCGCGCGCATGCGCGCGCGCGCGCGCGCGTTTCCGTGATTTACATAATTGGTTTTCTGCTCTAAATCCCATTCTATTTCTTTGTTCACTCAGTGGTAGCTCTTTAAGAACTATGCGTGTTGTCATGTGTACTTTTTACAGCACAGTATTCCATCATATGCACGTACCACATTTACTATCACTTCAAGGTGCTTCCAGCTCTCAGGCCCTGGAAACAGTGCTGCAATGAGCATCTCATACATGTCTTGTTATGGACCTGTGGGAGTGTTTCTCTGGAATAGGAACGCTAGGCCATAGGATGTATAGACTGGGGAGTTTCCTCAACCTCTTCTGGCACTTTCTGTAACCTACATTCATGATTATGCCCTGGTTTTTAGTTGCTAGTTATAGCTTCACTTGTACATGTCTTATCTCTCCTGCTAGATCATAAGCTCTTGAGGGCAGAGACCATGTTTTACTCATTTTCATATTCTTCACAGGTCTTAATATACATCTTATGCATAGTTGGTGCTTAATAAAACATTTCTTAATGGAATGAATTAACATCTCCTTTCCCACTGAGATGTTAATTTCTTGAGAGCCAGATTAATTGTGTTTCATTCATCTGAACCATGTTCAGAATTTGATCCTCTATAAACTATTTATCCTAAATATCACTGTAGGGCCTTCCTTGGATATGATGCATGACCTTGTCAGACATGGGAAGGTAGCACAGTTAAGAGTGAAATGGATTGGAAGTTAGCAGACTTGAGTGCCGTAGGACGAGTTTTCTGGTCTTGGACAGAGTAAATTTCTCCTCTGAGCCTTAGTTTCCCTCTGTGTACAATGTTTGGGAGCTTAGTGGCTTCTTACTCCTAGCCTGCATTCAAAACAATGATGAGTTGGCTAATGATGAGTGTTATCCTTCCATCTCCCACTTGAGAAGCCTGCCAGAGCAGAAGGTGGAGGAAGGGGAAGACGGGGCCAGGCACGCAGCCGGGTGCGGTGCTATTCTTCCCCTTTTGGCTCTCTCCTTTATCCCCAGCACCCCGTGCAATTTGGCTTTACCCATGTCTACAATATTCATCACTGAAGACATAGGGTTCCACAGAGGGATTAGGGCTTTCTTGGGAAAATCCAGGCTATGAATCAACAGAGAAAGAGGAGATGATGGCTGAAGGAAGATTAAAGGCCTGCAGTAGTAATCGGGACCACAAATGGAATTCAAGGGATGCCCCACTCATGGGCAACTAGTTAGAGGACAGAAGAAATGGGGAAAACCTGTAGCCTATTGTCACTGATCCAGGGGATCCTGCCATGGTCTGCCTGGAGATACCTGTTCAAGGAGGGGTTAAGGTGGTTGTGGAGGAAAACCATATGGATTTAGGTTACACTAGGAAAATTCAAATGGGACACCAGGGATGAGTGCAGGGATGAGATGGGTTCCCAATCAGGCTGCAAGAAAATCACGACTGGGAGGTGTTTGGAAAGTAAAACCTACCTTAGCAGAAAAGGCCAGTAGCTCTGGGAAACTGGGAGATGGGGGCTGGAGGGAGAGTGCCCCAATGCTGAGGTAACCTATCTAGGCTCAACTGAGAGAAGCTGGGATCTCAGGTGATCAGGGTTGAAGGTAGGCCTTCTCAGGGCTCCAGGAAACCAAGTAGGAAGTCCTCAGTCTCCTTTAAGTGTAGGCCTGGCATTGGTATAGTATCACTGTGGCCATATTTTATTGGCTAACACAGGCCAGCTCAGATGCAAGGGGAGTAGTAGCAGATCCCATTTCTTCATGGGCAGAGTGTCAAAGAACTCTTGGTCATCTTTATTCTTTCACATGGGTGATAATAAAATTCTCCTGCTCATCGCTTCCCTCCCCCCTCCTTGATTGCCTGCTCTTAACCTGAGCCTCCTGATTCCTTGCATCTGCTCCCTCCCTCTGGTCTCTGTCTCTGAGCTCTCTGTCCCAGCATAGTCATTACCACCCTCCAGGGCCCACCCCTTGTCCGTGCCCCCTCCACTTCAGCCCCTGTATTAGCCCCTTTCACAGGGCCTTTTGGGCCCTCTTCTATGTGGATTTCATCTTGGATTATACCCCTTCTTTCTCTCCCCACATGGAATGAAACTTTTCCTTTGACAGAACCACGTCTTTACTAGCAATTTCCAATGGCAGCTTCCTCTTTGCTTCCTATCACGACTCCCAGACTCTGCAGAAAACAGACATAATTGAAATTAAATTATTTCATTAGTCTCTTAATCCAAGTGGAGGCTGAGGATAGAGATACAATTAATCAGTTAGTAAATATTTATTGACGGGAATGCCCAGTGCAGTGGGGACTCCACTACACATCTGATAATCAGTGTGGGGAATGTGCCCAGCAGATATGAACTAAGTAGTAGCTTGCACCAGACAGCAAGCTCCTTGAGGTCAGAACCAAGTCTTATTTATTTGTGTCATTTGAGCTCAGAAACATGCCCAACAAATGTTAAGTGCATGAGTGCATAAATGAATGACTTAATGGTAGCACACTTATCACAGATATAAAACTACTTCTAGAAAGCTGACTTCTCTTGGATTAAGTGGAATTTACGTGAGTTATGAAGTCTCTGGGCAGCATTGGGGATCAAGAATTAAGACTCTTGGGGGCTGCCAGGTGGCTCAGTTGGTTAGAGCATGAGCTCTGAACAGCAGGGTTGCCAGTTTGATTCCCACATTGCACCCTCCGCAACTAGATTGAAGAGAATGACTTGAGCTGAGCTGCCGCTGAGCTGCTGGTGGGTGGCCCGATGGCTTAGTTGGTTGGAGTGTGTGCTCTTAACAACAAGGTTGCCGGTTTGACTGGACTCCCACATGGGATGGTGAACTGCAAACCCCCCCCCATCCTCCTCCACCCCCACAACTAGATTGAAAACGGCGACTGGACTTGGAGCGACTGGACTTGGAGCTGAGCTGCGCCTTCCACAACTGAGATTCAGGGACAGCAGCTTGACTTGGAACTGATGGGTCCTGGGAAAAACACACTGTTCCCCAATAAAGTTAAAAAAAATAAAATAAACTGAGGCATACTAAGATTGTTAAGTTAAATAAAAAAAGAATTAAGACTCTTCTTGAAAAATCAATCTGGCCATCTGTTTACCCTGGCTTCTCCCTATCCTGGCTGAGGAGGCTCAAAATCCTAGGACTTTCTAACTGACCTCAGCACCTGACTCACAGTCCTCTACCACACCATGCATCCCCTGCTCTCACTCTAAGAAACTCAATTTCTACCTATCACTGTTTCCTTTCTAGCCCCGTGATCTAACATTCCTTGACCTCCGCCTGCTTTTTTGTGTGCTATGTGTTATTGCTAGCTCGGCTTTCTAGCCTTACCTCTTAAGGTGACTTTTTACACCCTATACTGTCCAACTAGGTACCCGTCTTCTCTAACACAATCATTCAAATTGAATGAGCACCATCCCTATGAACCCACATTCCACACACACTTCATAGTTCAGCTCAAATGCTACCCTCTTCATCAGACTTGTGCTGATTCACCCGTTCAGATGTGACCTCTTTTTTCCTTAACGTTGTAGAGAATCTCAGGTGTCCATCTCTTATGGTACTTGTCATAACCTGCTGTCTTAGTCCAGTTAGGCTGCTATAACAAAAAATCCCATTGGCTGGGTGGCTTAAACAACAAACATTTATTTCTCACAGGTCTGGAGGCTGGGGAGTCCAAAATCAAGTTACCAGCAGATTTGGTATCTGTTAAGGGCCTACTCCCTAGATGGTGCTTTCTAGCTGTAACTTCACAGGGTGAGGGAGCATCGTCGAGGCTCTTTTATAAGGGCACTAATCCAGTCATGAGAGCCCCACCCTCAAGATCTAGGCACCTTCCAAAGACCCCACCTCTTAGCACCATCATATTGGAGGCTAGGATTTTTTTTTTAAACATTTTATTGGGAGGCTGGGGGGAGGGGAACAGTGTTGGGGAATCGGGAAAGGGGAACAGAAACGTAGACAAATTGCTGTTTTTGTTCTTCAGTCTAGTTGTGGAGGACGTCGCTTCACTGGCCCATGTTGGTATGATCAGTGGGCTCTTCCCAGGTGAGGCAATCGGTTGCTGGTCATTGGTCGGCCGCTCACAGCGGCTGTTGGCAGCTGACACCAGCTGCCGGCCACTCACATAGCTCACGGCAGCCCACTGCAGCCCTGCTGCAGCCTACGCTGTCACCAGCAACTCACAGCAGCCCAGCTCCAGGTTGAGCTGTTGTTCACCATCTTAGCTGTAGAGGGCGAGTGTCATTGGCCCTCAATGTGGAATCCGAACCGCAGCCTTGCTGCTCAGAGCTGGCGTCCCAAGTGAGCTCTTAACCAGCTGAGCCACTCGGCCGGCCCCGGGGAGCTAGGATTTTAACATGAGTTTTAGGGGGACACAAACATTCAGTCCCTAACATCTGCTTTCTAGTAGTGATATGTGTGTGTTTGCTCATCTTCTCTACTCTGATATCAGTGCTCATGGAGAGGAGGCTGTGCCTCACGCCTCTGCATGTCACACTCCTCCGTACCAGCACCTAGCACACAAGAGTTGACATACGTTATTTTATCTTCACAGCACCCCATCTTTTAAAGACTCCTTCTACTTCTTTATGATCCGAGCAGAGCTGGTAACCATGGTGCCCCACAAAGCTGGGCTGCAGATGTAGGCTGGCCAATGAGAACCCTTCATCCCGGCCTCCGAGAAGGTACATGACCCAAGCAGAACCAAACAGAGTCTGCCTTGAGAGTCACCATGTATATACATAGAGACCAGAAGCTGGGAGGCTGATGTAAATTGAGGTTGTAGAGCTACATAGAGGAAGCTACCTACAACAGGAGAAAATGAGTCCTACCTCAAAAGAAGCAGAGGCAGAAGCAGTCATATCTGGCATGTTGACTTTTTGCCAAGACCCTGTTCCAAGCACACTGTGGATGATCTCATTTACAACTCATGAGAACCTATGAAGCAGATACTATTATTATATCCACTTACAGATGAGGGAACAAGGGCCCTGAGCAGTTAAGCAGCTTGCTTAAAGTTACCAGCTAGTTAGGTGGTAGAGCCAGGATTTGAACCCTCTCTGTGGGACCAAAGAACTATCATGCTATGCTGCCTTATATATGAGCCAAGATGAACATAGATGGCTTGATTCATTTATGAGAAGTGCGAAAGAGAGCTGATGGCATCATTTGAGCTCCTGGATTTAGCTGTGCCTGGAGCCAGCTGACTCATGTGCTTTTTAGTTAAATAAGCCAGTGCATTCCCCTTTTTGCTTAAAGTGGTTTGCATATCAGTCACTTGCACCCTCCTGGGTTCATTGATGTGTCTTGGAGATAGAACACTACTTCTGGGTTTGCATCCTGACACCACCCTTCACTTGCCACCTAAACTTGAGCAAATTACTTGCCCTTTCAGGGCCCTGGAGGCAAATGACTTGGCCTCTCCAACTGAGGGGACTGTGACTGAAGATGAGATTACATGTAAATACATTTAACACTCTGCTAACACAATTTAAGTACTCAGTAATTGTTGGAACTCATCTCTTCCCCTTTCCCTTATGAGGAGTGGCTGTTCAATAAGCATTTATTGAATTGAATTAAATCCTCCAGAGGCTGCAGTATGTTTCCTGAGCTTGAAAGCAGCAGGAGTTATGGAGTCTCCAATCAGAGGAAGTTCCTCAGCCCAAGGAGTTGCCTAACAGCTCTTATTTGGTCAGTAAAAAAAGTTTCTGCCCTTCTCCCATCTCTCTGGCTTCCAGATCCTTCCTACCCAGACAACAACGTGTGTCTGCATAACCTCAGAGGCAGGCGCTTTGGCCCCCTCCATGTCTCTTGTTCCTCCTCATAGTTTCCCTCCAGATCCACCTATTCGCCTGGTCCTGCTGATTAGCCTAGATTTTTCTCAGACCTGCTCTCTCCTAATCTCCACTGACTGTGCTCTTACTCAGGCCTTCACTGCCTTTCTGATGTTTGTCTCGACCTCCTCATTGGCCTCCCCGCCTTCAGCCTGCCAGCCCCATGATGCAGCCAGGAACACCCATGTTCAAGGTGAACAAACCACTCTTCACCTTAAAACGGCCATTGCCTACAGGACAAAGGCAAACTTTTAGCAGACACACAGGCTCTCCTACGCCTGGCCCCCACCTGGATCTCTACGCCTGTCTCCTCCTGCCTCCTGTGTCATATGCCTCTATGCCATCCTCACACTGTCTTCTATGCCAGGACACCCTGTGCCACTCCATCCTGCAGCCCCCTCCCCCTGCTGTTACTCACCCTTTAAGACTCTGCTCAATTTTGTTGTTGTTGTTTCTCCTGCAACCTTTCCAGAGCTCCTACCCACTCCCACAGCATCTGTATGTAATTCTGTCTTCTCATGTATCAATTTATAGCGATATGATCACTGTCTGCATGTGCTTTGAGAACTTCGAGGCCAAGGGCGAGGTCTTATTCGTATTTGTAACCCTTGCACCCAGCGTGGTACCTGGCATCCAGTGGGCTCTCACCTGCAGACACCATGAACATAGATGCAGAAAAGATGAAAGAGGAGCCATTATACTTCCTGCTGACTACTCCTGATTCGAATTTGTTCCCTGCTTGATTTCCTTGATCCCTAATTGGAGCCTGTACTTCTCTTAATGGCAACTACAACAGCCCTAGGGTTCAATTGTTGGGGGGAAGGGAGACAGTTTCTCACCTTCTGCAGTGGGAAGGGGATGCTAGCTATGTCCACCAGCGGTGGACAAGGATCCTTTGTGGTTGTAGGGTTTTTCGGGTAACTGTGTAATGCTCCATACGGCTTTGCACACATGTACAGAGTAGGGAAACTTTGGCTACCTTAAAATAGGCCCCATCTCAATTTTTAAAAGGATAAATTTACTTCATTATAGCTAAATATAGGCAAAGAGTCTGTGCTGATGCATAACTTAAGCAAATACACTCAAATCCCTTGTAGACTGGGGGACCTGGTGAGGCCATCACGGCAGTTACATCTCAGCCCCCAGGGCACCTTCCTCCTTCTGCTACTGACCTTGAGCCATTACATAACCTTTCAGAATCTGAGGCTTCTCCTTGACCTAGTGAGCTAGTGATTCCAGCCAGCCTACCGCACTGCCTCGCGGGGTTTGGTGGGAGGATGGGATGGAATGAACACGAGGGCTGTGCTGGTGGAGGTGCAGCCTTCGGCAGCGGGAGGGGACGTGGGAGGGGTGGTAGGCGGGGCCCTTCCTGGGCGGCCATGCCAGACGGCCTCCAGCTGCTCTGCTGGGATTTCTGGGGTTTCATTCCTTTATAATTCTCATTTTTTCCCTTCTCGAATCTGTTTCCCATTAAGAAAGAAATGTGTTCTCCTCTCTCCCTTTCTCCCTGAGCCATGCCTGGCCCCGCTCTCAGAACCAAGCTGCATCTGCTCTTGCTTAAGGCGCCCACTAATTCAAACCAAAGAAGCCAGAGGCAGACTGCCCTGTAGGGCCACCCCTCTCTTTGCCTACCCCCGCTTGCCCTCACTGCCTCCTTTCTCCCCGGATGGAAAATTGGGCCTCAGACTGCCCTTGTGACTGGAAAAAGCAGGGTCAGCTCATCAAAGCAGAACAGGGGTTGTTAGTTAGCTTTCTGCTTTCTGAGGGTTATTAAGAAGGTGTGTCTCGGGAAGGCTGTGACCCAGCCTTGGCTGGCCCCAGCCAGAAAGGTGGGGGTGTGCTTCAGCAGGTAGGAAGGCCTGCCAGGAGCTGGGAAAACTGTATTGGAGGGTGGTGAGAGGTAGGGGAAGGGAGTGGCTACGGGAGGGGAATGGATGGTGGTGAAATGGTCACTGTCCCAGTTGGGCCAGGCCAGGAGGGAAGACCAAAGGGAAGTGACTTGCTCTATGTCAGTCATCAGTCTAGTTGTCTCTTGGAAGATGCTGGGCCAAGCCCACTGCTTGCTCCTTCCTGTTTCTCCTGCTCTCTGGGTCCAGAGAGAGTGGAAGCCTTGCAGCTGTGAGGAGGAGGGCCCTGCCTCTGTGGGGGGCCCGCTGCTGGGGAGTTCAGTTTTAGTGTCTCAGTAACTGTAGGAAGCTGTCTCTTTCCAAGGGGTTAGTTTTGATACCACCATAGGAACATCTGGGGTGCCATTTTGAATTCCTGGGTTATCCAGTACTATGGTAGGGCTGGGGGTGTGGCCTGGAAATGAACACATGGGGTGGGAATAGAAAGGAGACTGGACAGAAGTCAGCTGAATTGGGGGACCACAGAGGCACTCTGTAGTGGGGAGTGGGGAGCAGGGAAAGAGGCGCATGTCAAAGCTCAAAGAACATGATGGGAGGGGTTTATAACACTCCAGTGTTCTTGTCCCGGGTCATCTGCCCCAGTTCCCCCACATTTTTGTTCTGCATTTAGAGATCCGAGAGTTTTGGGGGCTGACTTTGGGAAGTTCTTGCTCCGTGTGCAGGAAAACAGCAGAAACAACAACACAGCAGGGCATGAGCATGGTCCCTAAACACACATCTATCCCTTTTTCCTTTAGTAATAAAACTCAGAATTCTGTGAGGCAACCGGCTGCTCAGCTCGAGATTACATCCCCCAGCTTCCCTTGCTGTGCTCTTGGACTGAAGTTTAGCCAATGGGATGTGAGTGGAAGGGATGTGTGTGTCCCTTCTGGAATGTGTGTGTCCCTTCTGGGTAGAGCAAAGGGAAAGGCCTGTGCGCCACTTCCCTTTCCCCCCTTTTCCCTGACCAGAATATGGAAGTGATGGCAAGAGATGGAGCAGTCATATTAGATCTCGAGGTGGAAGCCACATATTGAGGACTGCAGAGTGACAAGACAGGATGAGTCTGGGTCTCCTGAGCCATGAAACTGCCAAATTAAGCCTTGCAGTGCTTATACTAAGACTGTAACCGAGAGAGAAATATACGCCTGTCTTGGTTAAGCCCCTTTTATCATGACCTTTGTTACCGCAGCTGAACTTGTATCTTAACTAGACAAATAACACCATTAGCAATTACTGAGATCTTACTATGTGTCTGTCACTGTTTTGAGTGTTTTGTATGTAGCATTTAATTTGACCTCCACCATAAGCCCATGAGTTGGTGAGCCACATGCTGTCCTGACTCTCTAAACACTCCAGATCTGTCTCCTCTCTCCTCGCTATCCTCAACCCAGGCAAGGTCAGGTTGCTGTGGACAGGTCCAGGTACCTATCCTCAACACCCTCAATGTATCTGCCACATACCAGGCAATGGATAATGCACACATGAAGGACCGCTTGGACTGACATAGCTCCACCCACCCCAATTCCACAGGGAAGTAAACAGGAGTAGGAGTGGCAGTCACTTCTGGATGGCTGTGGCAGCAGGTTGTTTGCAATGGTCTGTATACCAGTTCTACCTACACCCTTCCTTTCCACTCAGGAAAGGCTACTGCGATGCAAGAAAGTCAGAGTGACATTACTAAGAATGTGGTCTTAAATGTGCTCTAATTAATTTTGTAAAAGGTGGACTCCTCCAAAGTGTTTTGACCGTTATCAGTAACAAATCTTTCTTCACCCTCACCTGGCTGTGGTGGGCCTGGTTGTCATGACACCACTGTGGAGAGCCGCCAGCCGGAGGGACTGCTTAGTGATTGGTCAAGCCAGCTGCTTGGTCATGACACCTTTCCCTCGCATGCTCTGTAGCACCACAGGGCAAGGACAATGAAATGCCAGCTCTTCAACATGGACAGAACACAGGTGTCATTGGAACGAACATCTTCTGGCTTGTCTCCCCAGCATCCCTTCTGTTTTTCTCTGCTCATAGCATCTTGCTTTCCCTTCAGGGAAGTGCCTACTGCCGATTCCATGTGATCAATGTCTGCCATTTTCAAAGATTAGGCACGTGACCCAAACCTGACTAGAGTGTCTCTCATGGGAACCTAATGTTGTGTCTCCGGCAACAAAATGGACGGCAGTTAGGACTGACTTGTCTTGATCCATGTGTTCCTACCACTCGGAATATTGACCAGGGTTTACATAATTAATTAATTAGAGTAAATTCAAGGTTACCCTTAAATGCTGTCTCTCTTGCATTTCAATACACATTCTTGAAGAGGTGAGAGAATGACACTAGAGTGAACAGGTAGGTAACTCTGTGTAAGCTGTATGATGGTGTGTGGCCCCAGGTCCTGTCCTTCCCAGGAGAGTTGCCCAAATCCCCCTTTCATTGTGTGACCTTCCCTACAGTCAGAGCAGCCACACCGCACAACTTCAGGGGGTACCATTCATATGCTGTCTCAGGAGTTGTGCAAAGAGGTGGCCTTGCCCATTAACCCTCCAATACATTCCCTGCTGTTGCTTAAGTTAACCCAAGTCCCTTTCTGAGGGTTACAACCCAAGAACCTAAACTACAAAATTTAGCCGTTCCCCCACCACTAAGTAGCATTGCTCTTAAACCACCCAGCAAACAGACCTGATTCCCTTTTCCTTGAAGTGACCCAGGAATTGGTTGTCAGATTTGTAAATACAAATATAAATAAATAAATAAATAAATAAATAAATAATCAATCAATAGAAATTAAAATACAGGACACCAAGTTAAATTCAAATAAACATGGATGAATTATTTTTTTTAGTATAAGTATGTCTGTTGCATTATTTGGGCACCCTGTATTGTATCTAACAACCCTACCCAGGGAAGAAAATGATGTCACACCTTTTGTGGTTGATCTAAAGGCACTCACCCTCCTTTACCTTATTCTGCAGCCCCTTACCCTAACATGCAAATGGTTCTTTAGGAGTGGGCATATTATTATAATATTTACCAGATAATTGGCTGAAGGGTAGGCAGCTGATAAAATATGGACCAATCAAAGTGGCTCGCCAGGATTTTCAAACAGGAAGAAAAAAAGAAAGAAAGTGCTCTCAGGTGTTGGAGTTTGGAAAACACTAAACTCAGGGACTGATAGCAGCCTTGATTTCATATACATGGACAGGACAGATCTCAGGAGAGAATGAGTTGGATGGCAGAAGCAGAGTGGAGAAAGGGGAACAGCTAAGTTGTTGTCCTTCAATCTTAGTTGTAAAGGGCACAGCTAGCTCAGCTCCAAGTCTAGTCGCCATCCGGCCACCTGTTAGCAGCTCACAGCTGCTCAGGTCAAGGTGCCATGTTCAATCTTAGTTGCAGGTGGGTGTAGCCCACCATCCCATACTGGAGTCAAACCAGAAACCTTGTTGCTAAGAGCACACGCTCTAGCCACTGAGCTGTCCGGCCTCCCGTCAGCAGCTCAAGGTAGCTCAGCTCAAGGTGCTATGTTCAATCTTAGTTGTGGGTAGGTGTAGCCCATCATCTCATGTGGGAGTCAAACTGGAAACCTTGTTGTTAGGAGCATGTGCTCTCACCAGCTGAGCCATCCTGCCACCTGTTGGCAGCTCAGTGGCAGCTCAGCTCGTGCGCAGCTCACTGGCCCATGAGGGAATCCAACCGGCGAACCTGTTGCTCAGAGCTCGCGCTCTTAACCAACTGAGCCACTTGGCTGGCCCGAGACAGTTCTGACAGTGTGCAAATTCCAAGTTCTGGTTGTTCCTGAGGCTTCCCTGACTACTTTGCCATGTTTTGATTTTTGATCTTTCTTAGATTTTATGATTAAGTCTTTTTTTTGCCAAAAAGTTGAAACCAAATTAATACAAGTTGCAACCCTTATTTTATTGTATTATATTAAGCTGCTAAATTTCTGTCTTCCCAAGATGTGAGTAGGAGCCATGTCTTACTCATCTTGGCCTCCCCAGCATCTAACCCAGCACCTGGCTTAAAGTAGATCAATCATATTTTAAATAAATTAATAAATGACTCCATGGGCTTGGAGATCAGCAATTTAATGTACATTTGATGGATTTCATTTCTTGACAGAAAGATACTGATACCAGGAACCTTTCTCAGTAGCTCACTGAGAAGTTTTATAACTTCGAGCATCCACCACCCATAGCTGGCCTGTATGGGGGGGCGGGCAGGGGGGATGGGAACAAGGTTATGTTGGGTTACATGCTCTTGTCCACAGAGGAGAGTAATGAGCCTTTATGATAAGGATCGTGGCTAATGAAACAAATTGGCTTTAAAAGCTAGCTAGCCTCCTTGCATTCTGCAGTTGTTTCTATTCCTTTCTAGATGGGTGAGAATAGAATAAGAGCAAGTCCTGCTGGGCTCTCCTAAAGAGACCCTGGAAAGGTGGCCCTGGCTCTCCCGGTCCATACCCCAGACAGCAGAGAAGGCGTGCCCGGTGGTGCCATCAGGAACAGTCATGCAGAACTCAGCACTCAGGCATCCACACTGTTACAGTGTGTCTTGCATGGGCTCTGGCCCTTCAAGCCCCATTACCCTGGTTTAGTACCCTCAAAAGCCTGGAATTTAATTGCCAGAGTTCTAAGGTTTTAGGTTACACCAGAGGCAGAGCGCCTGGAAGCAAACCGCTTGCCTCTCCCTACAAGACTTTCAGGAAAAAGGGGTCAGCTTTCAGTTCTAGTGCCAAGCTGTCTGGAAGGAGGGACCAGTCAGTGCCTTGCCCTCCCTAGAGAGCCATGGCCCAAATTCTGCAGGTAGACAGCTCTTTCTCTTTCCCAGTGGAAGAGTGATCTTTTCTCCCGCTCTGCACTTGAGGAATTCCGTCACCCTTAAATTATTTGTGTCAACTGTTTAGAGCTGAGAGAATTTATATTTTCCCAATTTGTAGTGCTCTTTTTGTCAGACCAATTTGTCTATACAAAAGGATGGCTTAACATTCATTTATGGAGAGAGGAAACACACACACAAAAAACTAAGACTTTACAACATCAAAGTGAATATTATCTTTGGCAAAATGTAAAGAGATGTAGAAAAAAAAGGCTGGTCAGAAGGTTCTGCTAGTAATGGATTTGTCAGCTGATCTCCGAGGCCCTTAAAGTTGTAAAGATTTAGATTATTTCTTATGTTTGCTCTATTTTCTCTGGTTCTGCATTCTTATCACATTTCCTTATTCATTGTTTTTGTTTTCTTCCATACCCATCACATTTGCATGCTGATTTTTGTAACAACGGAAATGTTGCTAGCACAATGGATGGACAGAACAGTTGTGATTTGCAGAAATGCTATCTTATCTTCATGAGTGTTTTCCTGCTGGGTACTTCTCGGCTATAAATCTTCTCATTCTCAGAAGGATAACCTGATCTTTAACTGACCCAGGTTACTTATTATGCTAAGTTCTTCAGATATATTATCTCACTTTTTTTTTTTTACAATCCTGTTAGGAGATATTATTCCCATTTCACAGTAGAAGAAACTGAGTCCTAGTGACATTAAATAACTTGACTGATGTCATACAGCTGGCCAAGCCAGGGTTGGGACTGAAACCTTCCTGACTCCAGAATTTTAATGAGTTCATGTAAATGGCTGCCTTTCCTCTTTTACTTCCTTAAACTGCTTGTGTTACCCTCTTCCTTTCTCCTCAAGACGTTTCAGGGTCATTAAAATCTCCAGAGGAAGGCTGTTAGTCTGGGTGTGCACAAGAGCTTCAAGGAATCAGTGAAGCCCCTGAAACCATATGCACCTTTTATGTGTAGATATTCACGTACATGTTTCTGGGAAGAGGTGCTGTGGCTTTCGTCAAATTCTCAAATGGTTATGAGACCCAAGTGTTCCAGTAGGTCAGCTCATTCCAAGGAACTCTAGCTTTAGGTTCTAAGGCAGAGGTTCCCAAACACTCATGAGCCTCTGTCTCATGCAGGGAGCTTGTTAAAATGCAAACACCTGCCCAACCCCTGACTCTGGTAGATCTGGAGCTAGACAAGGAATCTACATTTTAACAAGCACCTTAGCTGCTTGTGACACCAGAGATCTGGGATACATGTCTCCCTTGGAGAATAAATTTCTTTAGGAGTCCTTACTCTGTAGTCTCCACTCAGTTTCCTCTACAGATCCTGTAGTTACCCCTACAATTATTTTGTAGCAATTCCTTTGAAAGGGATGCAGGCGTTTTCCATTCCTCCCGTGAAAAATGCTTGACCCTGTCCGTGAATGGTCAGAGTTGTGCTCTATAGAAAGAGGAGATCCAGACAATTAGGAGAAATCAAAAGGAATCTCAACAAATTCTCCCAAATGGAAATACTTAAATTGTTGGTTACTCCAGGACTAATGCCATCAAGACACTCCCTATTCAACATTAATCCTTATCTGGCCTCCAGCACTGTCTTTGCTTCTTTCTGTCCACTCTTCATTGATATGATAGGATGGCTGGAGTCCCTTGGGAAGGAAGGCCTTTGTTTCTCTACCCAGACGCTTCATAAAAGAGCCTTTACCTTGGTGAGCTCACGGGAAGGGGCCTCAACTTTGCAGATTTCTAAACCTTTATGGCAGATGGGTGGATCAGTTTGTCTGCCCTGCCCAGGCCTGTCCTAATCCCTTTTGTCTTCATTAATCACCGCAACAGGTACCTGGTGGGGTATGAAACCCCATGAACCATGTCACTGCATTTTGGACCAGGCATAGCTAGAATGGCCATGTGACTCATTATAGGTTAAATAAATTGTCTTTCTCAGGATTTTGTAATGGGGGCTCAGAGACCCTAAACTTTCTGGAAGTGGGAGTCAGGTTTGAGGCAGCTATGTTAGGTTTAATAGGCAAAGGGAACAGAAAACGTCTATACGCAGGTAGGATTGGGAGAGGGAGAGAAAAATTGCCAGGTCCCGTCCTTCCTGTTCTTGGTTTTATGAAACACCTCTATAGTCTTTCAATAAAACCCCCCATCTTTTTTGGCTAAGTTTGAGTGAATTTTATTTATTCCAATCAAATGACTATTTACTACAGTGTTTCTAAACGTTTTTCACTGCAGATGGAAATGCTGATACCTGCATGGCACAATCTTGGACTGTGGTACAAGCACACTTGTACCATTCATGGCACCACATCTGTGGAACTTTGCTTTATTAAGACATAAAATGGTATAAGGAAGAGGGTTTGTAATCAGTGGACTGATAGAATATGGAATGGGCTATGGAGTTGAGGTGGGATATGGGTTCATGCTGAGTTGGAATGGGGGTGTGAACACCCCCTCTTTCTGGGGCAGGTGACCAGCGGCCTCTGGTACTGTCAACCTCAGGCTCTCAGAACCTTGACATGGCCTGGCTCACTAAGATCAACGCTCTGGGGGACTGCACAACTGCAAAACTCTGGATTGACTGATTATGCTGGTTCTTTCTTACAGACTTGCTTAGAGTAGGGCAAGAAAGGGACAAACTCCAGTCTATGTTGTCCAGGGCTAATGTAGATAATCCTTTTGTGGGAGGCTGCTAAGTGTTATATCAAAAGATTATTAATTCACCTTGCCAAATTGTAACAGTTGAATTCTCTGCCATGCCCCTTTTGAGGCTCAAGTTAAATGCTTTGATTAGAAAAGAGAGGGGGTGGGCCGGCCGAGTGGCGCGATGGTTAAGAACTCGCTTGGGATGTCAGAGGGCCCCGGTTCGGATCCCACATATGAGGGCCAGTGACACTGCCCTCCACAGCTAAGATGCTGAACAACAGCTCAACCTGGAGCTGGGCTGCCCTGAGTCGCCGGCGACGGCGTGGGCTGCAGTCCCTGTGGCAGTGGATTGCCATGGGCTACCGTGTGTGGCCAGCAGCCAGTGTGAGCGGCCAGCAGCCGCAGTGAGCGGCCGTCCAGAAGCCGGCGACTGATCTGCCTCGCCAGAGAAGAGCGCAATGATGGTGCCAACTTGGGCCAGTGAAGCAACATTCTCCACAACTAGATTGAAGAACAAAACGACAGCAACTTGTCTCTTCCCCTTTCCCCAATTCCCCAGCGCTGTTCCCATCCCCCCAATTCCCCAATAAAAAAAAATAAAAAAGAAAAGAGAGGGGGTGCTGGCCGAGTGGCTCAGTTGGTTTAGAGTTCGCTCAAGAGTTTGAGCTCTGAGCAACAGTGGTTCGATGCCTGGCCTGAGCTGAGCTGCCGCTGAACTGCCAACAGGTGGCAGGATGGCTCAGCTAAAAAAAAAACAAAAAACACAAAAGAAAAGAGAGGGATCTTCATAATTGGAAACTGGCATAACTGAGATGTAGGGGACCTGGGCCCCTCTAGAGAGCTTCTCAGTGTGTACCCTAAAAACAAATGTCATGATGTACTGCACCATAAAAGGCATTCTTTGACTGAGACAAGTATATAATGAGGTCTGGGTGTAAAACTTGAGAGTACACATTGTGTTTGAGATGCAGTCCATTTTTTCCTTCTGAAGTAGAATAAGCAAGCAACAAAAGGGTGAGTTAGGTGTAGCCCAAGTTTTTTGTTGAGAAATAGAGTCCCTGCAGAAGTAGTCATCCCAGACCAACTGCAGTGCTGTTTCTAAACCACCTAGCAGGCCAAGCATTTAGGAAGCAGACTGACACAACACATTTTGGTCACTGGTTGATCGTCAATAGAATTCCTTAGAACAGACAGCCCCAGGTTTCAATGGAAAGAACACGCTTTTGTGCTTATTGCAAATGAACATGGCAGAGACTTATTCTGCCAACAGCTGCCGCACTCTGAAAGTGGAATGCTACAGTCTGGAAGCAAAGCATCAATATTTTTGTTTACAATGCAAAATACAATGCCAGACTTTAAAGCTTATGTGAGGGGAAAATGTGCAAGAAAAGCCAAGAAACAGTTAAAGAGAAGAATAATGACAGCGGAGAGGATCTCAAAACACACCACAAAGCTTCGAATGGTATTAGCATACGAATAAATAAATGCAATAGAATAAATAGTTCAGAAACTCTATATAAGTAGGAATTTATAAAGGATCATGGTGGCATTTTAAATAATTGGAGATGAGGTATTGAGATTATTAAATATTAATTTGAAAATAAAATTAGATTTACACCTCACACCATATACAAAAATAAGAGTCCAGGTGAATTAAAGATCTAAATTTAAGGAGGAAAAAAACCTCAAATCATAAAAGTAGTACAAGAAAATAACATTGTAACAGAGAAAGTTTTTTTTTTATATAAGCCATAAATACCAGAAGCCATAAAAGAAAAGATGATCAGATTTGACAGTATAGAAATGTTAAAATTCTTTTTGAAGAAAGACATGATAAGCAAAACCAAAAGATAAGAAGCAGACTGGAAGAAACTGTGCAACATGTGGAACAGAATACTTACCATCTGTTATACATAAAAAGTTCTGCAAATTAATAAGAAAAACAATCCAATTATTTAAAAGAGTAATTTATAAAATAATACAAAACTTAGAAACTCATCTAAGCAGCAAACTAAAATAAGACTCATTTACTATTTTTTACCCATCACATTGGCTAAAGTCGAAAGGCAAAATAGTATATAATTAATGCTTTTTGCAAATGGGCAATCACATATATCATTGGTGGGAGTGGAAATCTAAATTTAGACCAAGTTTTTGGAAGGTAATGTGTACTATTTATTATATTATAATTTCATTTCTAGGAATTCACCCTATAGAATACTTATCCGTGTACAATCATAAACAATAGGTGGGTACAAGGTTGTTGTTTTTTTAAAGATTTTTATTGGGGAATTGGGGGGATGGGAACAGTGCTGGGGAATTGGGGGAAGGGGAACAGACAAGTTGCTGTCGTTTTGTTCTTCAGTCTAGTTGTGGAGGACGTTGCTTCACTGGCCCAAGTTGGCACCATCATTGCGCTCTTCCCAGGCAAGACAGATCAGTCGCCGGCCTCTGGACGGCCACTCACGGCAGCTGCTGGCCACTCACGCTGGCTGCTGGCTACATACGGTAGCCCATGACAACTCACTGCCACAGGGGCTGCAGCCTACGCCGTCGCTGGCGACTCACAGAAGCCCAGCTCCAGGTTGAGCTGTTGTTCAGCATCTTAGCTGTGGAGAGCAGTGTCACTGGCCCTCATATGTGGGATCCGAACCGGGGCCCTGCTGCTCAGAGCTGGTGTCCCAAGCCAGCTCTTAACCATCGCACCACTCAGCCGGCCCAAGGTTGTTTTCTTAAGTTTACAAGAATAAAACCAAAACAGAACTAAGCCATCCCCTATTACATAGTCTTTCTTTAAACAGGGTGCAATTGATTAAGTTTACCCTCAACAAATTAAAATTTTATCTTTCTGAAATTACACCAAATTTATTTTGATTGAAGTCTAGGGCATTTCCAAACTCTTCAGTCACACTTTCCAGAAAACTCCTCAGTTCATTCCCACATTCACTGTGTATGAGTTTTACTGTTTTAACTCTCAGAGGGCAATCTTATTTTCTAGCACCCATGTATGAGCAATGAGAAAACTGAAAAAAATGCATCATGAATTCAATATATTATTAACTTTCCTTTCCCACTTTTGAGACAAGAAGATTGTCGCTCTTATGAACTCATCATCACAGTGATGAGGCAGAGGAATCCTGGCTGGAAGGTATGAAGGTAGGGGATGCAAAGGGGATTGGAACCATAGTGTAATAAGTTGCTAGTAAATGCCTGGAACCATAGAAAGCAGTGAGTCACAACCACGGGTGATTTTACACTGCAGGAGACATTTGGCCATGTCTGGGGACACTTTTGGTTGTCACAACTAGGAGGCTGTCAATGGCATCTAGTAGGTAGAGGCCAGGAAGAACATGTTATTAGGTTGTCAGAAAAGTCATGACGCATGTTTGCAACAGATGGCACTAGTTCATTTTTGGAAGTACTAGAGTCATTCGCATCTATATTATTGCTATTTCATTTGACAGCTGACAGTTCTAGCTTCATTCTAAAAAAAATTGAGTGATTTGGTTGAGTTTCGGAGATTTTACAAAAAGTTGAAGATGGAAGATCAAACTGTGCATTTTTGCCATATTTTACTGTTTTACTTCCATAAAGGGAAGAACGGTGACAATGCTCTACAACAGCGGTTCTCAACCTGTGGGTCGCAATCTCTTTGGGGGTTGAATGACCCTTTCACAGGGGTCTCCAGGTACTCATATGTGGGCGTATCTGCATGTGGGCCTGGAGACGGATAGAGGAGCGGTGTCTCGGTTCCTAAGACCATAAAAAATATGTGCTTTCCGATGGTCTTAGGTGACCCCTGTGAAAGGTTGAGAACAGCTGCTCTACAAGAACGTCAGTGCGAACAATGGTTCACGAAATTCCATGCTGGTGATTTTGATCTCAATGACAGTCTTTGGTCAGGGAGGCCCACTGAGGTTGATGATGAAAAAATAAAGGCATTGATTCAGTCAAATCCATGTTACATGACACAAGAGATTGCAGAAACATTGAACATCCATCATTCAAGCATTCACGACCACCTGAAGAAGCTGGGATACACAAGCAAGCTCGATATTTGGGTTCCACATGAACTCAAAGAAGTTCATTTGACGGCGCATATAAACATCTGCGATATGCTCATTAAATGTGAGAAATAATCCTTTTTTGAAGTAACTGATAACTGATGATGAGAAATGGATTGTTTACAACAATGTGGTGTGCAAATGGTCTTGGTCCTGACATGATGATTCGCTTCAAACGACATCGAAAGCAGATATTCATCAGAGGAAGATTATGCTCCCAGTGTAGGGGGATTTTCAAGGTGTCGTGTTTTTCGAGCTCCTAACAAAGAACCAAACAATCAATTTGAATGTGTATGTCGGCAATTGGACAGTTCGAACAAATCTATTATCCAGAAATGTCCAGAGCTTGTTAACTGTAAAGGAGTTGTGTTCCATTGCAACAACGCGAGACCACGCACAAGTTTGATCACCCATCAAAAATTATTGGAGCTTGGATGGGATGTGTTGCTACCCCCACCATACTCGCCTGACCTTGCGCTGTCAGACTTCCACTTGTTTCACTCTTCAAAACTCCTTGCATGGTATAACGTTTGAACGTTATAGGCTGTAATGAGGCTGTAAATCAGCACCTTGTTCAGTTTTTTGCAAATAAAGACAGGTCCTTCTAGGAACAAGGGATTATGAAGCTCACTAAAGATGGCAAAAGGTTATCAAACAAAACAGGCAATATATCATTGATTGATCTTTGTTCTTTATATAAATAAATGACCTTTGAAAAACATAGACAAAATACAGTATGATTTTTCCGATGACCCAATATAATGTGCAGGACAGCCCCTGACAACAGAGGATTATCTGGCCCACAGCATCAATTGGCCTGAAGTTGACTATTGATAGAAAGTGATATAAAGCATCTTACATGAGAAGGATCCAAGCTGGCAGAGTAGATAGATGCTGTGCTTGCCCATGACCACACTGGAATTACAACTAAATTATAAGACAATCAACCTGGAGAACCATCTGAAGTCTAACTGAACAGAAGTTTCACAACTAAGGATACAAAGACAAAGCCATGTCAAGACTGGTAGGAGGGGTAGAAACACTGAACAGGCCAGCCCTACACCTGCATGTGGCAATTGAGAATCCAGAGGGCTATCTCAGCAGCAGAGCTCCCCCCTGGAGGTGTGAGGAACCCTACCCCCACACCGGGCTACCTAGCCTGGAATACTGGTGTTGGGCAGAAGAACGCCCCACAACATCTGGCTGTGGAAAACAGTGGGGATTCTGACTGACCAGGTGAGATGGGACAGCTACAGACAGGACAGCTGCAGAAGACTCAGAGGCCCTCTTAAAGGGTCTATGCAAGGGCCGGCCGAGTGGCTCAGTTGGTTAAGAGCTCGTTCAAGAGTTTGAGCTCTGAGCAACAGCGGTTCGAGTCCAGCCTGAGCTGAGCAGCCACTGAGCTGCCAACAGGTAGCAGGATGGCTCAGCTTAAAAAAAAAAGGGTCTATGCACAGACTCATTCACTCACAGACACTCACCCTGGGCTCCAGCAGAGGGACTGTAGCTTGGGAGGCATCAGAGACATACAGAGAGAGACTGAGTTGTGTGGCTTCAGGAAGAGTACTGGAGGGACAGTTGCCATTTTCCTTGTGTAGAGTCCTCCTCCTGTGCAGCTGGCAGATAGGTGACATCGTTCCTGTGTTGAGCCCTCCTGCACGTGGACAAATCTGAATCTGCATTGGGCTGGTGAAGTCTGCTTGCTCCACCCTGGTGATTCCCTAGGACTCTGCCCCACCAAACTCACACAATGCCAGAGGCACTTTTTCAGCAAGCAGCCAGCCTAGCCCGTGTTGTGCTCTTTTTTGGACAACTCTTGGGGGTCCGTGGGCCCCAGGCAGGTGGCAGCTGGCCTCAATGTCCTCTGATACTTTTGCTGAGTAGCTCCAGACTCAGCACTGGCACCAAACCAGAATCTACATTAACCTGGTGAACACCACTCATCCTTGGTGACTCCCTGAGACCCACCTTACCCAACAGGCATACTGCCCAATGCTCTAATCACTGGCTGAGCCTTACGGAAGCTGACAGGCAGAAGCAGGGTTGGGGTGTCCTGGGGTTTTTGTGAAGTTACTCCAGGCCCAGTACTGGTGGCAACCGACTTTAGTTTGCAGCATGGCCTCTGCCATGCGCCTCCAGGTCCAGCACAGGGAGTGACTAACCACAGATCACTTTGTAGCTCCTACCAGGTAGTCCCCAGCTGATCACAGGCAGTGGCTGATATGGGCCTCCACCAGAGCCCCTCCTAAGAGATCCCAGAAACAACATTTCTGGAGGTTGGCTTCAGACTACAGCAGAGAACTACCCAGTTAGCCCCTCAAGCAACACATCTTAAGGGTGGTCTCAGCAGGCACTAGAGCCCACTGGGGAGAATCCCATTTTTCAGGGTAAGCCCCTCACACAGCAGCCTGAGAGCTATGGACTTGGCCAAACCTTACAGCTAGTCAGACCTAAAGTCGGAACCCCACCCACTGACATGCCAATAGCAATCAAGGTTCAAATAGAATAAGAGAAAACTCCAGAAAAAGAACTAAACAAAATGAAGGCAAGCAACCTACCAGATAGAGAGTTCATAACAATAGTTATAAGGATGCTCAAGGAACTTAGTGAGAACTTCAACATAGAGATGCAAGCATTAAAAAAATGCATAAAAACCACAAAAAAAGAACAAGTCAGAAGTGAAGAATACAATAACTGAAACGAGCAATGCATTAGAATGAATCATCAGCAGACTAGATGAAGCAGAGGATCAAATCAGTGATTTGGAACACAGGTAGCAGAAAATACCCAATTGAAAAAGAAATTAAAAAGAGGATAGTTTAAAAGACCTCTGGGACAATATCAAGCATAATAACATTTGCATCACAGGGGTTCCAGAAGGAGAAGAGAGAAAGCAAGGGATTGAGACCCCATTTAAAGAAATAATGACTGAAAACTTTCCTAACCTGGTGAAGGAAATAGACATACAAGTCCAGGAATCACAGAGAGTCCCCAAAAAGATGAGCACAAACAGGACCACACCAAGACACATTATAATTAAAATGGCAAAGGTTAAAGACAATGAGACAATCCTAAAAGCAGCAATAGAAAGGCAACCAGTTATAAGAAAGCTTTCATAAGATTGCCAACTGATTTCTCAACAGAAACTTTGCAGGCCAGAAGGGCTTGACACCAAGTATTCAAAGTGATGAAAAGCAAGGATCTACAAAAGACTACTCTACCCAGCAAAGCTATCATTTAAAATTGAAGAACAGATAAACAGCTTCCCAGACAAGAAAAAGCTAAAGGAGTTCATCACCACCAAACAAGCATTACAAAAAATGTTAAAGGAACTTCTTTAAGAAGAAGAAGGGGGTGGGGCAAGACCATAAAAATGAATAAATAAATGGCAATAACTATGTATCTATGAGGTCTGCCAATAAAGTTCGTGAACTTATTGCAACGATGTTGCTAACCTTTTTTGATATCAGAGTGATTATGCATTATGAATTTGTACCAACTGGACAAATAGTTAACCAAGTTTACTATTTGGAAGTGATGAAAAGGCTGCATGAAAGTTACATGACCTAAACTTTTCGCCTATAATTCATGGCTATTGCACCAGCTCACACGGCACTGTCTGTGAGGGAGTTTTTAGCCAGCAAACAAATAATTGTACTGGAACACCCTCCCTACTCACCTGATCTGGCCCCCAATGACTTCTTTTTTTACCCGAAGATAAAGGAAATATTGGAAGCAAGACATTTTGATGACATTGAGGACAACGACAGCTCTGATTGCCATTCCAGAAAAAGAGTTTCAAAACTGCTTTGAAGGGTGGACTAGGTGCTGGCGTCAGTGCCTAATTTCCCAAGGGGTGTACTTTGAAAGTGACTGTAGTGATATTCAGCAATGAGGTATGTAGCACTTTATCTATGATGAGCTCTCGAATTTAATTGTCTGACCACATATCAATAATCACTTTCTTATTTCTTAATTAGTTCCAGGTGTAGAAAACAAGTGATTAGACATTTATATACCTCACAAAGTGATAACACAAATAGATATATTACCCATCTGACACTGTACATAGTTATTACAATATAATTGACCATATTCCCTATGCTGTATTTTGTGTCCCTGTGACTGTTTTTTTAAATTACAGTTAACATTCAATATTTTATATTAGTTTCAGGTGTACAGCATAGTGGTTAAATGTTTATATAATTTATGAAGTGATCTCTCCAAATAGTTTAGTACCCATATAGTTTTTACAATGTTATTGACTCTATTTTCCATACAGTATGTTACATCCCCACAACTCTTTTGTAACTAACTATTTGTATTTCTTAATCCCTTCACCTTTCTCACCCAGCCCCACAACCCACCTCCCATCCAGTAACCATCAGTTTGTTCTCTGTATCTGAGTCCATTTCTGTTTTGTTTTTTCATTTAATTAGTTCTTTAGATTCCACATATAAGTGCAATCATATGGTATTTGTCTTTCTCAGTCTAACTTATTTCACTTAGTATAATATCCTTTAGGTCCATTCCTATTGTCACAAATGGCAACTTTCCATTCTTTTTTATGACAGAGTAATATTCCATTGTATAAATGTACCACAGTTTCTTTATTCAATTGTCTATGATGGGCATTTCAGTTGCTTCCATATCTTGCTATTGTAATTAGGGCTGCAATGAACATAGGGGTGCATATATCTTTTCAAATTAGTGTTTTGGATTTCTTACCAATAATCACTTTAAGTATAAATGGATTAAATGCTCCAATCAAAAGACATAGGGTAGCTGAATGGATAAGAAAACAAGACCCAGACTTATGCTGTCAACAAGAGACCCACTTCATATCGAAAGACACACATTGACTGAAAGATGAGGGATGGAGGAAAAAATTTCATGTAAATGGAAATGAATAAAAAGCTTGGAGAGCAATATTTATATCAGACAAAATAGACTTTAAAATAAAGAGTATAATAAGAGACAAAGAAGGACATTACATAATGATAAAAGGATCAATCCAACAAGAGGACATAACCCTAATAAACACCTATGCACCCAATATAGGAACAACTAAATATAGAAAACAAATACTGACCAACATAAAGGGAGAGATTGACAGTAACACAACCATAGCAGGGGACTTTAACAGCTCATTGACACCAATGGACAGATCTTGCAGGCACAAAATAAACAATAAAACAGGCTTTAAATGACACACGAGACCAGATGGATTTAATCGATATTTTTAGAGCATTTCACTCCAAAGCAGCAGAATATATATTCTTTTTGAGTGTACACATAACATTTTCTAAGATAGGCCACATGTTAAACCATGAAACAAGTCTCAATAAGCATAAGAAGACTGAAATCATATCAAGTGTCTTCTACGACCACAATGATGAAAATAGAAATCAGTTACACGGAAAAAATTGAAAAACACACAAACACATGGAGGCTAAATAACACGCTACTAAATACAATAAATCCCTGACTTACAAACATTAGAGTTGCGAACTTGCACAGATACGAATGGACCTAGCATTACGAACATTTGTAAATGTGAACAAATCATGGAAGTAGCTCACGTGTCTGCCGGACATTGTCACAGTTGTGCTGCTGTGTGCTTACTGTACAGTGCGATAGTGTAGAGCAGTACAGTGCTCAATCAGAGCCCAGGATGTCTGGAAGCAAGAGGAAAAGCAGTGGTGATGTGGAGGGGACTGCTAGGAAGCGCAAAGACTCACTTTGTCGGGCTTACAAACGAATCCGACTTACAAACGTTCTCCTGGAATGGAACTCATTTGTAAGTCGGGGACTTACTGTAATGAATGGGTTGGGCTGCCCGAGTGGTTCAGTTGGTTAAGAGCGCGAGTTCTGAGCAACAGGGTCGCCAGTTCTATTCCCACGTTGGCCAGTGAGCTGCGCCCGAGCTGAGCTGCCACTGAGCTGCCAACAGGTGACAGGATGGCTCAGCTGGTGAGAGCACATGCTCCTAACAACAAGGTTCCCAGTTGGACTCCCACATGGGATGGTGGGCTAAGCCCACCCGCAGCTAAGATTGAACATAGCACCTTGAGCTGAGCTGCCCTGAGCTGCTGATGGGAAGCCGGACAGCTCAGTGGTTAGAACATGCCCTCTTAGCAACAAGGTTGCCGGTTCGACTCCAGCATGGGATGGTGGGCTATGCCCACCTGCAACTAAGATTGAACATGGCACCTTGAGCTGAACGGCTGCGAGCTGCTGATGGGCAGCCAGATAACCACTGGACTTGGAGCTGAGCTTGCTGCTCCCTCCACAACTAAGATTGAAGGACAACAACTTGTCTGTTCCCCTTCCCCAACTCCCCAACACTGTTCCCCTTCCCCAATTCCCCAATAAAATCTTAAAAAAAAAAATGGAGCCAAGAAGCAGAGGCTCTGGCTCTGTGTCAGCCCTGCTCAGAGCATTCATCATAGGCTCCCTGTCAATGCAATTGTACCTCCATCCCTGCAGCACTATGGCCATCAGTCCTGGCGAGATGCTCCGAATCTCAGGCTCCTTGTTATTGACACAGAACTTTCTTTACAGTTTATAAACAGATTTCTGACATGTTATCTTGGTTGGGCTTGTCAACCACCCTGTAAGGTAAGTGGGGCAGGTTTCACTTCACAGAAAATTCAGCTTGAGCAAGGTTAAATAATTTCCCGAAGTCCCATATGCACTGCATGGCAGGGATAGAGCTGAGATATAAACCCATTCCCAGCTCCATGTTCCTTCTGCCATACTACATGAGCTCATCCTGTCATCACACAAAATCTCGTCACCCAAAACTCTGTGCCTCTTTAGTGGAGGCAATTCAGTGCCTTGGTGAGAGCATGCCTTTGGAGGAGGCTAGCCCTGGGTTGAATCAGGGCTCTGGCTCTTCCAGCCTGAGCTGCAGTTTTCTCATCTTTTACTAGGGAATGAATAATCATATCAACTCATATAGGGGTAATGATGGCTGTGAAAGCCACGATTACAGTGCCTGGCTCACAGTAGGCGTTCAGTTCTTGTCCGTGCCCTATTCTTATGCTCTCTGCAGCCGTACTGTATTTGTCTATGCTTGAGTGTTGATATCTTGCATTCCACCCTCACAACTGGAGACATGTGGAGCATTCTATGCCTGGTTGGAAGTTTCCCCAAAGCAGGAACCATGTGCTGTGCATGAAAAATGCTATGAAGTGGCTCCTGCCCTTGACCAGGGGCTAGGAGATCTGGATTCATCTTGTGTCTCTATCTTCCTCCAAGCCTCAATTTTCCCATTTGTGAAATGGGGGGAGGAGTGACCAGATGACCTGTAAGTTCCATTTGAATGGTAGTATTCCATGGTTTCTAGCTCTCTCACACAGACTGGAAACTGCCTGAAAACAGGGGCCTATGGCTGCTTCTCCCCCTGGGTCCTCCCTACCCCAGCCCAGTGCCTTGGAAAGGGCTCTGCACATTCACAAATGGTTAAATGAGCCAAGCATGGTGCTACCATCTTGCGAGAGACATAGGAAGAGAAAACAGTCCTACTCCCTGGGGTCCAACCCTCCAGACTCATTGAAGAGACAGCACAAGCACCGAAGAAAGCACTGAGGATCCTTAGTTCAGGCCTTGGGCATTTCTCCCCTGGAGGAATGCAACCTAACTGACCTCCTTGCTTCTAGTATCTGCCCTTGCTAATTCGTCCCCACATGGCTGCCAGATAGACAAAAAATAAATCCAACCAGATCTCTCACTTGCCTTGAATCCTGTAATGCTTCCTCTCTCATTCTGGTAAAAATCTGAACTTATTAACATGGTCCACCCTTTGTTCTCTGGTCCCTGCCTGCCTGGCAAGGCTCCAATTGTCATCACTCCTCATTGGCACCCTTCACGCTGGTCACCTAGAACCAGCTGTCCCATGGCCATCCCTAGCCCTCACCCCAACATACTTAAAAGCCTCTGCAATGGCAGTGATTCTCTTGACCAGCTTTGGTACAATCTGATCACATTTACTTACCTCAACATTTCAGCCTAGGGTGCCCTTATCAGCAAGGATTCCAAAACCTCCCTCTTAAGGCCTCTCATCCCCCACAACTCTACTGCACACAATTTCCTAGCACCCCGGGGCTTACTCTGTCCAAAGAGATTAGTGTGTAAGGAAAGGCAAGTATGGGAAAGACCAGAGCCGTGCAAGAGAGATCCGGACAGGTTTCCTGGAGAAAGGGCATTTTCATCAGGATTTAGAAGGGTATGAGAACTTCGGCAGGTAGATTGTGTTGGCCACGGGGCTGGGAGGACCCCGGAAGTATAGCACCCATAGCTAAGAGATGGGAAAAAGCAGCATCCCTGGTTCAGAGTGCAGTGACTTAAAGTTGATAAATTCCAGCCTGCTAAGGTTTTCAGGAAATGGTTGCACTCATTCAATGCTGATATTGTCCCAAATTGGTGCAGTTCTTGAGAGCCATAAACATGTTCATGTCTTTGACAAGTAATCCTGTTCATGAAAATTTATGCTTAAGGAAATAATTCAACAGAACACCAAAAGCTCTTTGAACAATAGTGTTCATAGAGCCATTCTTCACAGTACAGAACATTTGGAAGCAATCAAGAGTGCAACAATAGGAGGTGGTTAAATAAAAACATGAACTATCCGTATAATGAAGTGTCAGAAAGACATTAAAAATGATACTTAAACTTTGTATTAATCAAAAACAATTCAGCAAATATTGATGGGGGGCACAGTATTCGTCTGCCAGGGCCGCCATAACAAAGCACCACAGACTGGGGGCGTTAAACAGCAGAAATTTATTTTTCCACAGCTCTGGAAGCTAGAAGTCTGAGATCAAGGTGTTGGCAAGGTTGGTTTCTTCTGAGGCCTCTCTCTTTGGCTCATAGATGGCCGTCTTCTCCCCATGTCTTCATGTTACAGAACAGAAAGAGTTCGTCCACCCAGCACTAGCTGAGCCAAAAGCTAAACACCAAGAATTGCACTGGAGAAAGATCGGCTATTTTATTATGAATGGCTCCACCCAGGAGAAGGGGAAGCTAATGCTAAGAAGCCCGAACTCCCCAATCCAAGGTTTGGGGTGAGGTTTGAAGGGTATGGGGGGGGGGTAAACGCATGCGGAAGTGCTCATGGAGCAAGTTTTAACTGGAGGGCCTTGGAGCCTGGTCATTTATGGTAAGGGGTGTCAACACAGGATCTTCCTGGACAGTGGACTCTTGCATCTGAGAAGGTTTCAGTGTTCAAGTTATGTCCCGGTCCTTTGGTTCTGTGGGGGCAGAAGGCAAGACTTGGGTTCTAGGTGCAGCTGGAGGTCAAATTTCTCTCCTCTGCATATGCTTCAGTGGCATGACTTGCCGTTTTGATCTGTTGTCTCTGAAAAGCAACTCATTATCTCATTAAACAGGATAGGACCATTTTGAGAAGGTTCTGCGGTTACATTCACATGATCTTTCCTCTTTGTCTGTGTCCTAATTTTTTTTTTTAGAAGGATACCAGTCATGTTGGATTAGGACCCACCCTAATGACTTCATTTTAACTTAATTACCTCTTTAAAGATCTGATCTGCAAATGCACTCATATTTCTGAGGTGTGGTGGTTTAGGACTTCAACATATGAATTGGGGAAGGGGCATGATTCAGCCCCTTCCTTTGTCTTATCCTTTGTCTGAGACTATGCTGTGGGTTTGGGGGACTGATATGAAAAAGATTCAGCCTGTAACCGGCTGCCAAACTTCTATGGATAAGGAAAAGGCTGGCTCTGATGGAAGGATAGAACTCTGACAGGGCAAGGGAGTGGAGTGGGCAGTCTAGCAAGAAGCCTAAGGCACAGGCTGGAAGTGGCCTGCAGATCACATTTGACCTCTGTGAAGTGGTTCTTAGACATTGTACACACAGGACTCAAGGGCTATAATCATAAAGTGTCTATTATGTTTCCCACTCTCCTTTAAAATTTATTCAGCTGGGAAATTTCCTCCTTGGAGCCTGCACAAAAACTCAAGCAGACTCTGATCACTCTTAGGTAGTAAGTCTTTTGAGTCATGTTAAATTGTTTAACTCTGTCCCGACTTAGCAATTAATGTAATAAGCAAAGCTTCCAACTTAAGTGACAACCCATTGTCTGCCTGGGCCTGCTACAGGTGGGCTCTCTAAGACAGGGGGCTGGGTGATGTTAACCTTTCCCCTGTACTCACCAATCCTCTCTGTCTCTGTTTCTGGGCCCTCCTGGATTGGGGTTGAGGGAAGGAGAAAAAAGATACACTGTTCCTGTACATACATTGTCTCCAAGGTTATAAGAGGATTCACAGGCCCTTGGCTGGGAAGTTTGGTAACACTTATTTAGCTGCAGGGGGGAGAAGGGCCTACAAGCGGTTTTTCACCAGGGGTTGACCCATCAGCCAAGAACAGGGAGAGTAGGGAGTCATCACCCAAGATCCCACAGCTGCTAAAGAGATGACACAGCTGGCCTGTGGTTTCTGAAGTGGCCGTCTTAACTTCGGCCTGCCCCAATCATTAATTATCGGTGACTGCAGCTAGCTCTTATGAGAACCTCTCAGCGCAAGAAGCAAAGTCAATTTCAACTGAAGCTGCAATGGAAATTGAGCTTCTGGGTCCACATTGGACTTTACATTCTCCATGGAAACAGTAGAGTGGTCAGAGGTGGTGAACCTCATGACGGAGAAACCTCCTCTGAGTTTTCACAGGGGACAGGCACTGAGGCCTGGATCTGCAGGCGCCAGAGATGTTGCATTACTTGCTCAAATGGGGCAGCATGGTGTTAAGAACACAGGCTTTGGGACCACACACCTAAATTCTGATCGTATCTCTATGTCAATTAGTTCTGTGGCATTGAACAAGTCACTTAGTCTTTCAGTTTTATTTATCTAGCAGATAATAAGTTCTTACAGAGTTGTCATGAGGATTACAACCTATAAAATATACAAAAGCATCTACTCAGTACCTGGTGCATGAAAGTTCTTAAATTAATGTTATTTTCTTCCCCTTTAATGATTAATGTTGAAATGCACTCTTCTCTCAGGTTTGAACGGAAGACCACAATCATCTGAGATGTGCCCGGGCTGATTCCCCAGGATGTTGAGAGTTCCCAGCATTTGAGGGTAACCCAGGTAACATCATGGGGAAGGTTATATTATAGTTAGGGTCCTCCAGGTGGTGATGATGTTCCAAGAATTTCTCTGTTTCCTTCTAAAACCTCTAGCTACTCCTGGTGCCCTGGGCCTGCCCAATCCTGGGTCACAGAAGGCCCCCCTCTAGGCAAATGGAGTCTTAATAGCCATTGGCCTTGCAGTTGTGGCCCTAGTGGCCTCACTGAGAAAGATTCATTGCTCATCCTCCTCCATTGGCCACCAGCTAAGTGGCTGGTTTCTCACTGGGCTTGTGGCTGTTTCTCATGTGGGCCCAGTTATGTGGGGGACACATTCTCTACTCTTCCTGTTTCTACGAGAAAGGACTTCTCTAGGGTACAGCAAGGGAGTGACTTACCAGATTAGCGATTCAGAAGAAGGAATTGAATGTAAGTGGTGAGCCCCTCCTGGGTTCTGTCTTGTGATCTGCACTCTGAACTGCCCTGTCTACTCTGTAGCGGGCTTAGCAGAACACAATCCGGCTCTTCAGAGTAGGCTGGCTGTTTGGTGGAAGTGGCTCAAAGTATAATTTTCAAAAAAGTTAAAAACACTACTTCCATACAAATATGCAATGAACATGTCAAAGATCTGTTTAACTCATTAACAAGGAAAGGCTAAAGCTGGTTCTTAAGTGCATGTGGTGAAGAGATTTATGGTTAGTCAGGAGAGGAATGCTGAAATAAGTTTATTGTTAGGTGCAAAACTGGCTAATACCCTATACTGCAATAAAACTATAGCCTTTGTAGTTATCTTCTCTATCAAACAGATATCATTTGCATCTTCAATTAACATTATGAAGTAATGTTAATGAATCTAGGCCCTAATACATAGTCAATAGAAGTCAAGCAAAGACTCATTTCTCTTAGAGAATTAAATCAGCCTTGGTGGGTCTGTTAGATCATCATTCAGTATAACATTGAGAGAACAATGTCATCTTTTTGCAGTATTTCCAAGTTTTTATAGTTTTGAGTAATTCTTAACAAGGACTAAATTCAGTACTGGGAGAGGGGATATTAGCAAGCACATCTGAACATTTTGTTAAAATAGTTTTTTGCTATCTCCACTTTGTAATTACTGGGTCTATCTTTCATTAGTTGGTTTTTATTTGAGTAGCGAAAAGAGGGGCACTATTTATCGAGCCTCCCAAACCCCAGGGGACACCCTGTCCCTTTGGCAGAGCCTGCTTTTGCCCTGGGAGCTGCTCCAGGCTAACTCTGGTCTGGTGATGGCCCATATCTCCTTGCACCCTCCCCCTGCCAGGCAAGGAGGCACCCATCAATTCAACTCTCAGACTATGAAACACAGGAGGAAACAGACTTATTGATATTCTGCTATAAATTTGCTGAGACGCTAGTTTAATAAACAAAATAAATATTTCTTTTCAGCGTTTTCTCCCATTATGAATATGTATGAGCTCTTAGAACTTAGGAAGAGGCAGACTTCTAGAGACAGCTCCTGGATTTAGAGGCCCCTAGGCAGAGAACAGCAGAGAGCTTGCCTATCTTGTTCTTCAACCCCCCATCCTGGGCCTCTGACGATGTTGAAGAGGAAATGAAATTGGGTAAATAACCATCTTATATAATCAATCAATAAACACTCAGTGCATGCCTACTAGTTGACCACCACAGAGATAGGACCAAGATGTATAGTCTCAATCCTTCACAAGTTCATAGTCTCCTAGGGGAGAAACCTAGAGACAAGCAAATTACAAATGCAATGTGACAAACACAGCAATAGAATCATGTATATGGGATAAAAATTTGTTTATAAAGCTGCTTGGGGTAGAAAAAAATACAAACTTTGCAACACACCTAGGTTCAAATTTCAGCTTTATCACTTAGTTGAATGTTTCAGACAACTTATGTATAAAATGGGGTCAATGCCTTCATTACTGTTTTTGTATTAGAAATAATGTATTTAAAGCACTAAATATAGTAAGCAGCACCAAGTTGGCACTCAATAAATTATAGCTATTAATGAGAGGCATTGATTTCTTTCTTTTATTTAGCTACAGTAAATAGCTCACAATAGAATTGCCCTTTGTAATGTATAAGGCACTTTCAAATCCATTATCTTAACATTGGGAAGGAGGTATTTTTGGTCCCATTTCACCAAGGAAAAACCTGGGGTTTAGAAAGGTAAAGAGCCTTGGCCAAGGCCACAAGAGTTCATGTGGAAATCCTGAGAGAGAATCATTTTTGGTTTGGACAGAGTTAATGAGCCAGTGTCACCCAGAGGGCCAGGAACTATTCTGCCTTAATCCCTTTTTCAGGCCCAAGTGCTGAGATGAGTGACCCAGGGAGGAAGGAATCAGGGTGGCCTTTGCTAACACGTAGAAATGGTGGGAAGGTGATAAAGACCACGTAGACCACTTGGGGTATTACAATCAGAGGATGGAAGCAACTGGGGCCCCTCTCTTTCTTCTTTCTTTTCTTTTCTTTTCTTTTTTTTTTACTATTTCAGAAAAGAGCTCTAGACAGAAAAGGCCCAAACTGTGTAAATGCCCACATACTTTGGAAACTTGGTCATTTCTCCCTACTTGATAATTTTATCTCCCATCCATCCCTCTGAGTAATGAGTAGTAAAATCCTAATAAGGAAAAATCACCTATCTGCATATTTTGGGGGCAGCAAGGAAACAGGAACTGGGGAGACAGCACCTGACTTCCCAAGAAAAGGAGAACCCCGAGGTAGGTGCAGGTAGTGGCAGCTTTTCAGGGGAAAAGGAAGCAGACCGAATCTCTGGCACATTCCAGAAGTTGGGAAGAAGTGAGAAGAACACAGGAACCAGTGGGACCAAAAGTCATCCTGTGGCTTCCCAGTGGAACTGCCACCTGGGCATGCCTGTGTTGAACCAGACTGGAAACTAAGTCTTCAGACTCCAGACTCTTGTCACCACCCCACACACTCATTACAAATTTACACCTCCAAATCCCAACATGACGGAGGGGCTCAGAAGCAGAAGACCCCTGGGAGCTTTCAGAGAAGTTCTAAAAGGGTAGAATAGTTGGACATCGGGTGGATGTGCTGCTGGGCTGAGACAGGAGAAAAGCTGGAGAAGATGGCCTAGAGGTTGTCCAGCTCAAAGAATCAGGTTTTCTGTGGCCTGTGCAGAAACCCTCTCAGGCAGCAAGACCTTGGAACAAACAGCGGTGTGGGGAGTGGCCTGGGTCCTCCTATGCTGCTCATTCACACACTTCTTGACCTCAGTGTCTTCAACTGTAAAATAATTCCAGTTCTAATTGTTTTATAGTATTCTGAACAAGAACCAACTAGGGTAATAGATATAAAAGAACATTGAACATTGTAACAAGTTCTGAAAGGCTAGAAGAGAATTTTGTGTCTTTTCAATGGTAATTTTTATCATGGTTTGACCTACTAGCATGGCTTATGCCTGTTTACTGCTGACTTGGAGGTTTCTAATCCTAGGTGCTCAAGTGTATGTCCCCATCTTGATGGCATGATGGCAGAGAGGACCAGAAACCATACTTCTTCATTTCTTTCCCACTCCTGTCTCCTTTCCCCCACCCCACCCAAGCAGCTCAGCAGGGCAGCTGTGCCATGGCATCTGATTGATTCACACCTTGGCAGCGCAGATGAGGTGATACACAATTTTTCTTTAAGTACGTATCCACTGCCCCCTTATCTGTTTGGGCACCTGGGGTGGGAGTGGAGCAGCAGGTCAGCAGCCAATTTCCGTGCCAGCCAATGTTAGTGGTGCATGCTTCATTTGCAGCCACGTGGATTTGAGCTAAACTTTAGATAGATTAAGCTAGCTAGAAGGCCTGAGGAATAAAAAGAAAGAAATTATGAAGTTTTGAGAATTCTCTTCTAAGATAGTTTGGTCTTTTTATGAAGTATTTTAGAATAGATTGCAGATATGATTTTTCATCCCTAGATACTTCAGTTTGCAGCTCTAAAAATCACAGCATTTTTTTCCTTTTGATTCACTTTTAAAAAAATTATTAGCTTTAGGTGTACAAAACAACATGGTGATTAGACATTTATATACCTCACAAAGTGATAATCCCAATAAATCTATTACCCATCTTGACACTGTACATAGTTATTATAATATTATTGACTATATTCCCTATGCTGTACTGTATATCCCTGTGACGACTTTTAAAAATTATAGTTGGCATTCAATATTATTTTATATTAGTTTCAGTTGTACAGCATAGTGGTTAGGAATTTATATAATTTATGAAGTGATCCCCTCAATAAGTCCAGTACCCATCTGGACACTATACATAGTTTTTATAATATTATTGACTATATTCCTCATACTGTACTTTACATCTCCATGACTCTTTTATATTATAACTACCAATTTGTACTTCTTAATCCCATCACCGGGATTTTCTCACTCAGACCCCTTTCTCACTCAGACCCCTAACCCACCCCCCATCTAGTAACCATCAATTTGTTCTCTGTATCTGTAAGTCTGTTTCTGTTTTGCTTGTTCATTTATTTTGTTCTTTAGATTCCACATATAAGTGAGATCATATGGTATTTGTGTTTCTCAGTCTGACTTATTTCACTTAGCATAATATCCTCTAGGTCCACCCCTCTTGTCACAAATGGAAAGATTTCACTCTTTTTTTTTTAACTTTATTGGGGAAAAGTGTGTTTTTCCCAGGTCCCATCAGCTCCAAGTCAAGATGTTGTCCTTCAATCTTAGTTGCGGGGGGCACAGCCCACCATCCCATGCAGGAGTCGAACCGGCAACCTTGTTGTTAAGAGCACGTGCTCTAACCAACTGAGCTATCTGGCTGCCTAAGATTTTATTCTTTTTTTATGGCAGAGTAATGCTCCATTGTATAAATGTACCACAATTTCTTTATCCAATCATTTATTGATGGGCACTTCAATTGCTTCTATATCTTGGCTATTGTAAATAGTACTGCAATAAACATAGGGGTGCCTATATCTCCTCTAATTAGTGTTTTGGATTTCTTTGAATAAATACCCAAAAGTGGAATTGCTGGGTATAAGGTAGTACCGTGTTTTCCCCAAAATAAGACCTACCCAGAAAATAAGCCTTAGCATGATTTTCCAGGATGCTCGTAATATAAGCCCTGCCCCAAACATAAGCCCCAGTTAAGAGCATCAGCTAGACATGACTGTTTGAATAAATGTAGATTTTTGTACATGAATAAATGAATAAATGTAGATTGTTGGAGCAAAAATTAATATAAGACCTGGTCTTATTTTGGGGGAAACATGGTACTATTTTTAATTTTATGAGGAACCTCCATACTGTTTTCCATAGTGGCTGCACCAATTTGCAATCCCACCAACAGTATACAAGGGTTTCCTTTTCTTCACATCTGCTCCAACACTTATTGTTTGTTGATGATAACCATTCTGACAGATATGATATCTCATTGTGGTTTTTATTTGCATTTCTCTGATGATTAGTGATGTTGAGCATCTTTTCATATGTCTATTGGCCATCTGTATGTCCTCCGCATAAATGACTGTTCAGGTCCTTTGCCCATTTTTAAATTGGATTGTTTGGTTTTTTGGTATTGAGTTAAAATTAAGGCATTTTTGATAAAGATGGTGATGGTGGTGGTGGTGGTGGTGGTATATGTGTGCAAACAGCTCCTTTCAGGAGGAATTAGATAACACTCTACTCAGAGGCAGGGGAACAGACCATACAAGTATATGTTCTCTTCATATTCCTCCTAGCTTTTGGAGGCTGCCATCTCCTGCTCAACTTGGCTGTCCCCAAGCCAGTCACAGAAGGTAGGTGCTGGAGCTAGAGAGGAGAGCCGATGGAGAAAGTAGACTCAAGGCGAAAGCCCCTGTTTCTGTCTCCTGTCATGGCCTTTCCCTTAGGCACTCAGTATCCATCGCCAGCAACTCCATAACAACCTCTCCCTGAGAGCCTGAACAAAATCGAGTGCTCAGTGTGAGACCCAAATTACAAATCAATGAAATCCAAATTAAATATTGATTCTCGCCCCCTTTTCTTTCAGGAAAGCTTCTTTAGAGTAATTAGCTTGCTGGTTTTGTTTCTTAATTTTTAATTTTTCATCCTGATCTTTAAACACTCCAGAGCTGAAAGACTAATCCTGCAAGGCAGAGCTCGGCCCTCTGCACTCCCGTCCCACCTTCCTCCTGACCTCCCTCCCTCCCACTCTGGTAACTTTCCTCTCTAAAGATGGAATGCCAGGAAGTGGGCGATGTGGCTCAGAGAAGGGTGACTGGTGCCATCAGCCCGCAAGGCTGTGGCTGGGCAAAGGGCAGCTGACCCACACCCGCCCCTAGGGGCTCCTGGCATGGACGTTGAGTCCCAGGAGGGAGGGTGTGGCACCATCCCAGGCCAAATAAGAGATGCAAACTAAACCTCACAGAGGCTTCACTTCCTTTGGATCGGCAGGGCTGCTCTCTTCACACTCTTTCATGAACTCTTCCTTATCTGTTCCTCCTAAAACCAAGGACTGCCATCCTTGGGGATGGGCCTGCAAGGGCGAGAGGAAGATACTTAGGAGGTCCTAAGCCTTAAAAAGTATTATGGTGCTTTCTCCACTCCCCCCCCCCACAACCTCATGTAACAGAAAATTGAACAAGATAAATGAAGAGTAAGGAGCTCCAAAAAGGTTCTGATTTTCCCATGCTGATGATTAGAATATGAAGAAGGAAGTTGCTTTAATATTTTTTCGCTATGCCTGCTTTGCTGGAGTTCCTGTAAGTGTTGCAGTGCTGGGTGTGGTAGGAAGGCAGGCCTATTTCTGAGGAGAGGCTGGAATCCTTGCTCCCCTTGCCCGGTGGCCTGCGGTCCTGGGGGCTTCCTCGCCTCCCTGGAGAACCTGTCAGTCCCAGGCTCTAGGCAACGTGGAATGCTCCCCCCATCCCCACCCCCACCTCGTTTTCTTTTCTCCTGTGTGCCAGCAGCTTCCTGGGCCTCCAGCACTTCCAGTAAGCCACTGGATCTGGCTGAAGACAAAGAAAACATCCAGGTCTCTAATCCCAGAGGACCAATCTGGAGCAGAGACTGTTCCGGGATGAGCTTGTTAAGAGAGAAATTTAATTACTGCCCTCCCAACAGGCTGAAGTTTCTGTTTCCATTGCGCCTCCCTCCTGGGCACCCTAAAGTTCTTTATGAGGGGGTCTGTAAGTCTCCAGGGAAGGTGTGAGGAATGGAAACATGTGGCTGGCCCAGGAGATTTCAGTGTTGTCCCAGGAGGAGAAGCCAGGGCACCTGCCCTGTGTTCTCCCTCCAGTCCTACTTTATTCACCTCTGCTGACATTTCCTCAGCCTCAGACTCTGGAGTGGGCCAAATCTGGGTTTGAATGGCAGAGAATGCATTCATTCATATGCCAGGTGTGCTCAGGTAAAGGAATATAGAGATAAAAAACATACCCTGTGATCTTAAGGACACCTAGCTGGGGAGACAGATGTAGAAGCACTTACAGTATGACCAGAGCTATGATAGGTATGTTCCCTTAAAGAACGTAAGAGGGACATCTAAACCCACTGGGGGCTGGGGTGGGGGTGCTGGGGGTCAGGACTGATTCTGAGGTGATTTCCATGGATAAGTTAGCCAAACCAAAAAGACTGGGGGTTAGGGAAGGGTGTTCTAAGAAGAAGGAACGCCAGAGACCAAAGGAAGGGAGACTTGAGAGGCGCTGCGTCATCAGGAACGAGGTACCTGTGCTGTGAGAGATGATGAGGATGTGCAAGAGGCCTGGGGGCAGACTGCTAGAGCAGGCTGCCTGAGTACGCAACTGGGCTCTGTGATCTTGGTAAATCTATAAAGCTGAACCAAATGGGACCTGCTTCGATGGGATTTGGGGAGATAATGAGTAAATGAGATGTTCTATATAAAGTGCTCAACGCACTGTCTAGCATATACAATAGCTAGCAGTCTATACATTTTAGTTTATATTATTACCAATGAATTGTATAATCTTGCAAAAGCTAACAGCTAGCCCTTACCCTCAGTTTTCTCATCGGTACGATGGACTTGTTAACAAAGTCGAATCACTTGTGAGTAGATTGAGGGACTGACGTACTGACTTTGACTCTCCAGCTCCTAAAGCACAGTCCAGTATACATATATGTTGGTCTCTTTTCCTATCCTTGCTTTTCATTCTTCAGGCCCCACTTAGGGCCTAAATATGTGAAACACATAGCATCTATTTGTTTTCCTTTCAGTTTAGGATATGGTTTGCTTTATAGTCACCTTCCAAAATTAGATCTGACTGCAAGTTCAGCCCTCTTTCCACTAAGCTCCAGTTGCCACAACCTATTTTTAGTCTAACAGTGATGTATAGATTTTTGCCTAACAAATTAGCAAGGCATTTAAAAAATATATTCAATGGTGGTAAGAATACAGAGAAATGGGCACATTTATACATTGTTTTAGATGTAATGTATACTGCTAAAATTTCTTAGGCTGGCTAACTGACAATACGTATGAAAAACCTATAAATGTTTAAGCTATTTTTTTTCCCCAATAATTCTTGATTCTGACAATCAAACCCAAGGGAATAATCTTAAACACACACCAAAAAGCTTGTTGTACAGATACATATGTTGCTACATTGCTGATGCTGGGGGAAGATTGAAAACAATTTGTACGATCAGTCCTAAGAGAAGAGTTAGCTAAATTATGATAGAGCTCAGACTTTGGCAATTACAAGGGACCTAGAAGAGTCAAATTCAGAGAGACAGAAAGTTGACTGGTGGTTGCCAGGGGCTAGAGGAAGGGAGAATGGAGAATTATTGTTTAATGGGCACAGAACTACAGTTTGGGAAGATGAAAGAAATTATGGTGCTGGATGGTGGTGGTTGCACAACAATATGAATGTGCGTAATGCCACTGAACTATACATTTAAAAATGGTTAAAATGGAGGGCGGCCGGTTAGCTCAGGTGGTTAGAGTGCTGGTTCATAACACCAAGGTTGCCGATTCGATCCCCACGTGGGCCAAGGAGCTGTGCCCTCGACAACTACTTGACTTAGAGCTGATGGGTCCTTGAAAAACGCTTTTTCCCCAATAAAATTTCTAAAAAATAAAAAATGGTTAAAACGGTAAATTTTGTGTTATGGATATTTTTAGAACCAAAACATACGCACTGAAGAAGACTAAAAAGACATTTAAAAATTCTCTTTTCTAAAATGCAGCTAGAACTATTCTGGAGTTTAGATTATGATATGGTGGATGAGACAAAGGAGAACATTCATTCATTAATTTGTTCGTTCGTATAATGAAGCAAATATGTATGCACCAGGCACTGTGCTCGGTACAAGACACACAGTGAGACAAACAAGAGAGACCTGGACACTTACCCATTTTCTCCTCAATATTGATCTGAACTGGGGGAGTTGCAGTTCTAGGGAAACCTGTTAAACTGTCTGAGGTAATACAAACTGATGTCTGATGTGCTCTCATTTTGAAGGCTGGGGCTGGGTCCTCTGCTGGAGACGGTAGATCAGGTGGGCATGGTCATATCCAATGAGCCCCCCTGTATTGTCTTATCCCCAAGAAAACTCATTCTCCGGAAGATGGTGGCTTCCAGCTAACTTAACTTTAGGCTTTTGGAAGCAGGTAAGACACGTGGACTAGCCAGGCACATAAGTCACCAGAGAAACACTCGGGGCGGGAGTGGGTGTTGGGGGCTGCCAAGCTCACAGAGGCTGGTAGTAGGGTGAAGCCAGGCCACCTGCTTTGGCTGGCAGCCCCTGTCCTCCCGCTGGACTCCCGGTGAAGGCAAACTGATGCAAATGGGGATGGAGGCCAATTCACATAATCAGCCCCACTCACTCCCGACTCTTGCCCTTAATGGTGATTATTACACTTAGTAGAGGCTCAGAGGCCAAAGGTTATTGACTCTCCCCACTACAGCATTTTAGTCAGGGATTCGCAGCTATCGTTTGTTGGTAAAACAAGCCTCTGAGGACCCCAGAACAGGTGCAGAGCTGGGCCCTGGGGCCCTTTTCAACCACACGAGAAGGTCCCCAGTGTTCCAGAGTCACACAGAGCACTTAACCCAGAAACACCTGCCTCAGCCTGCTGGAGGGAAGTGGGACACGGAAGGGACATGACGCCACCCTGGGCTTCCCTCTACCGAAGCTGATTGGCAGATTTCTCCAGCTGGAGCGTGCTGGGACGGGCTCTGCTGGTGACACCACCGCTCACTCCCTCATCCAGAGTGCCGGCTCTTCCCTTCTTCCTCCGTCACCCAGACTCCTCACCACACACCGCTCCCAGCTGGTGCCGAGGGGTGAACTGAATAGTGTGTGGTGTCTGCAGAGGTGGGAGCAGCCTCACAGAGGGTGGCCGCGACATGCTGACTATTTCTCAGGGGGCTGAAGTGGCGGGGCGGTTAGGGGTGAGGGCGAGAGTGAGTGAACATTTGTTGATCCTCTATCTACTATGTGTTAGGCATCGTGTTAGGAGCTTTGTTCATGTTATAATATTTCCTTTAATCCTCACATCAACCTTTCCAGTGGCAGGCACAGCGTTAAACCCATTTTACACAGAAAACTGAAGCTCAGAGAATCAAGGTGACTTGGTCACTCAGCTCGGAAGGGGCAGAGCTGGGATCAGACTCAGCTCTGGTGGACTTTGTAGGTGAGAAGAACCCCATTTCACAGGTCAGTGGTGGCAGAGTCTTCTAGGTCTTCACAGATGTCAGCCCTGCACAGCCCAACCCTGTTCTGTGCAGGCACCGAGGGCCCTCAATAAGCTTAGGGCCATCATGCACTTGAGCTCAGGAGAATGAAAACTGTGTGGTGAGAGAGACACACGCCTGGGCTCTGGAGTTGGGCCATGGTCCTGGGCTGAGAAGAAGAGCCCATGCGGGCCCCTGCTCTGGGCTCCTGGCTCCTGGTGTGCCCTCCACGCCCGCTCCTCGTTTGGTGTGCTGAGGGTAAGGCCATCCTGGTCGCTGAAGCGCTTGTCCATTGCTGTCCGGGGGGCTCTCGTGGTCCCAGGGTCCTGCTGCTGGCTGGTGCCTGGCAAGCTTCCACTGCCCAGAACGCCACACTGTCTCCTTGGCTGAGTTTGTGCAAGTCACGGCCACGCGTAGCCCTTGCAGCAAGTGGAGAGTGGCAAGTGGCCAGTACAAGTCAAGTGAAAATACAGTAAATCAAAAATATTAAACATTATGAAAGTGGATTTCATACCCTACAAACAAATGGGCGTGTAATGTGAATGTTTTTCAGTTCTATCGGAAATATTAAGTGGATTAGGTGTTAACAGTTAAAAATGATTGCAGGCCTTTGTGGTTGACACTGGTGAATTCTTGGTCCTTCCCAGGCCTCATAATGGCTCACTTGTGTTGGAAGGGCCAGCACGGGCAGTGTCCCAGGAACACTTGCTGAGTGTCTGTACTGGAAATGTGTAAAAATCCTGTAGTGGGGATTCATCCTAGGCACAGAGCTGTGTGCTCTGGTGCTCTTCTGATACATGGCGCCTCTACTTTCCAAGAGAGGACTGGATGGAAAATGCAGGCATAAGTGCCTCTAGGCACCCCTGTGCCCTGGGAAGGTGGGGGTGTGGGGGTGGGGTGTCTCTTTTCTCCTCATAATGGGAGTGCTCCCAGGCTCTCCTCTCTGTCTTCTTCGAGTCACCTGGGTCTGGTGCGATGGCAGGCAATGCTGTTATTCCTGAGCTCCTGCTCGAGTGGGAGTGGCGTCAGACCCCAAGACCACGTCTCTTTTGGCATTGGAGCCAGCTTAATTTTTATCTAAATTGGTTTGCACCTCTTTCTAAGCTACTCACCCCATCCCTCTCCCCGAACTTTCAGAGAACTATGCAGGTAACCTGGGCCCAGTTCCCCACCAGGGCGTCTAACGTGGGTTGTCCCAGCTCCCAGCTCCCACCCTGTGAGCTGCTCATGGCATCTGGAGTTCTGGCCCAACCAGCGCAGGCAGCTTGACCAGCCCCCCAAGCTTCACCCTGCTTTTGCCCACTGACCTCTATCACTGCCCTTTTGGAATCCCCAGAGGCAGCTGCCCAGCCACCCAGCCACCCAGCCTTCCAGCCTTGCTCTTGGTGAGGACGCGTTCCTCCCAAGGAGGACACAGCTTGGGCTGGAATCCCACTGATCAGCTGTGTGCCATGCAGCAAAGCACATCACCCTTCTGAGCCTTAGATTTTTCTTCTCTGTAAAGTGGAGGTAGCACCCGGGGGAAAGCATAGCTCTCATGAGATAGCGGGTATACACTGCCTATCCCAGCATCTGGCACACGGCGGGTGTTCATTGGTCCTAGTTCCCCATTCCCTTTTCCTCTCTGTCGCTAATTTGTGTCCTTCTAGCCTTGCGACAGAGACATGATAGTCCTGAGAGTCAGGCAGTACCTGGGAGACTTGATGCAGGCTGGGGCTGCTGTCGGCTTGGCCTCATTTGTGTCACCTGAGGCCTCAGGCCCCAGTTCCCACTCCCCACTCCTAAAAAGTGATGTATTCGAATCCACATAGCCCCAGTGAGTCCTAATGCACCCCGAGACGTGGTGAATGAGTCATAGCAAACAGATACCACAGAAATGAAAGGAGCCAGCGCGGTGATCTGGGTCCAGATGTACCAACGACCACAGTGAGCTTCTTCCATGAAACTCAGAAATGTATGGAGAAGCAGGCTGCTCTCAGTCCTGCCCTCCCCAATTGGGATTCCAACACAAAGAGCCTTTGTTCATTGTACCCCCCCCAACACACACACACACACACACACACACACACACACACACACACCTGCTGTTCCTGTCTGTTGCTGTGGCCCCAGAGAGAGGGTGAACATCTCCTGGGAAGGTAACGTTTCAGGAGAGGAAGGTCTGGGACCCATGCTCCAGGAACTGTCCTGCAGTCTCGCACAGGCCCCAGGGCAGCCCTACACCTTGGTCACCAGAACTGCTGGCTGGGCCCCGTGGGGAGTTAGAGGGGCGTGGAGGGGTGAGCAGAGGCTAGGCAGTGCTGGGTGCCTATGGGGCTTTCTGAGAAACCCATTTTGCCTTGATGCTCCAGGACCCTCAGAAGGAGGGGGGCTGGAAAAGCAGATAGTGAGGTCCCAGGTGTGAGAGCTGCAGGGCATGGTCTCTGTTCTTCTCCTCCGGAACTCAGGGGATGCCCTGGATTTGAACAGGGGCCTACCTGGAAATCAGGAGGGGTGCCAGGTAGAGACGGAAAGGAGTCAGGGAGAAGACAGTGCCTCTGAAGAAAGGAGTGGAAGAAAGAGAGAGCAGCCGAGGCAAGCCCACCCAAGAGAGGGCACTTCTTGTTTCTTGCCTTCAGAACATACTCTCGCTGTCACCAGACTGTCGTTCTTTCTACAAATATGTGTTGTGCCCTGACTGTGCAAGTCTTGTCCCTTCCATGCAGAAGCTTGTCCTAAGCAGCTGTTTCTGTGAGCACTGCCCTCCACGGGCTGCTGTGTAAGTGAGTGAGGAGGGGCAGTGCCAAGTATGTGCTGCCTCCTCCACGCAGTCTTCCAGCTGACCTCAGCCCAAGGCACCTCCCCTCTTGAGCTCCTGTGTCTCCCACTGTTAGCATTACCGCCTACAACTATGGCCTCCAGGGTAAGTTCCTCAGGACGGGCTACACATTGGATGACTCAATATCACTTTCATACCTGGCATGGAATGCTCAGCTCTGAGATGCTTCTGTAATCTCTACTGCCCATGCTCATCTCCAGAAAACAGAGACAGTTCCATTACTCACCAATAATGCAGTCATTTTTTGTCTATTAGGCAGGCAAAGCTAGTCATGCCAGCTGCTCCAGCCCCAGAACCCCATCCCCCAGCGCCCAGCATCTTATCACATTAGCTGCTTGTAAGGGGGGCCCCCATGACTGTCTGTTTCTTTGATCCTCCCTCACCCAGCAGCTGATGGGGTGGGAAGACAGGGGTAACCTGCCAGCCTCCCTGTTGTCCTGTGTGTACATGGAAGGGATACAGTGCAACCCAGAAGCCTGGACAAATGGAATGCAGGGGCTGGAGGAAAAGCAGGCTGAAGCTCAACTCATCTCACCCATGGACCGCCCAGCCTGCCCGGCAGCTCAAATGACATGTACAGCTCCCAGAGAGGCTGTCTGCAGCTCCATCCTACCTTGGTCCCTGGGATGGAGTTCTGATTGGATGGATCCCAGAAATGTGTGTTTTTTCTCTGCTAGCTGCTGGCCCCAGTGTCTCCTGTGCCTGAAGGAGTGAGATTGAATGGGAGTCTGAACCTGTGCCAGAAGAATCCAGGGCTGGGTTTGCTTCTGGGGCGCTGGGGCAGGGCGCGGGCCTTGGCTGCTGGGCGAGCCACTCTTCAGTGCACCCCAAGAGCTTCCTATATTCATGGCCCTGAAGAGAAGGAAGAGACGATCCTTTCAACACTTGACCTTCCACTTCCCTATACCAGACTCTCAGCTGTCCCCAACTTCTGAGTCATTTGTGTCATAGAACTTAGGATCTGGTTGGAGAGGCAGACAGGTGAATGGACATGGCTGAGAGAGGGACCCAGGTCCCTGCTGCCTCCATCTAGCCCCTGAGCATCTCTCATGTTTCTGAGCTGCTTTGCCATCATATTTCTCTCCCTGCTCAGCCCCATTGGCCTCAATGGCCCTGAGCAGCTCTTGCCTGTTCATCCATCATTCTGGCTGCAGGCACCAGAGTACATCTCACAGAGAAACCTCCTGGCCCTGGGTCTCCAAGGAGAAGGGCTCAGCTGTCAGAGAAGAGAGCGGTTTTCACAGGGGTCAGAGCGCCAGGCCCTCCAAAATTGATCAGCTGTGAATTATGGGCGTCACATCCCAGTTGGCCCTGGTGCTCCAGAGCCAGAGAGGGTGTCCCCGCCTCCCTTCCCTGAGCCGGCCCCTTCTCCCTGGGATCTCTTCTGTATGCATTTATTTCACATTATTCCTTATTGATATTATTTGTTGGTTATTTTTTTTAATGAGTAGGGATTTTGTGCACAGCCTCCCCCATTAGATTGGGAGCTCTGAGCCTGAGGGCTGTGCCTCTTCCATCTGCTGGAGCTCGCTAGAAGGCTGGGCTGCCAACTGGAGCTCAATATCTGGAGGTGACTGTGACTGATGGTGGGGTGGCAGATTGAAGAGCGGTTCACCTCCCGGAACACCCAGAAATGAGGGGAGAGGCAGCAATGAGCCCAGACTGCTGGCAGAGCCATCACCAGGGACCCTTTGCAATGCTGTCCTCCGGGTGAGGCCTGACCCAACCCGTTCCTTCTTTACTCCCCACCCCTTCCTGCCCTTTGGTGTTGCTGGCACCTCTCATTGCTGCCCTCACCTTCTGCTTGCTGCCCGTGTGGCATTCCTCCGGCCTGTGCCCTCCCTGCTCCGTCTCTGTTTTCTCACTGCCCACGTGCAGGTGTGCTTACCTTTGCCTTCTCCTGGATTCAACTACCCCTCTGCTGGAGAGCCCCACGTCAGGAAACTGCTGCAGGCTCTTACCTCTCTGGGCCCCTTGGACGCCTCCTCCACTTCTTCCGTCCACCCTTACGCTCAGAACTCACATCTTCCTTCTCATTCACACGGCATCAGCAACCTAACCAGTGTCCTACTCCAGAATCCAGGCTCGTCTCCTTCAAAACCACCTGCCGCAGAACTTCAAAACGCCAACCTGACCCTCTGATTCCCAGGTGAAACCCCGCAGGGGAACTTGCACTGCTTCTGCTCGCTCTGCTCACACCCTCCTCCAGCCTCACCCACACATGAGCACCATCACACAGAGGTCACTTGATGGTGGCGCACCTGGGCCCAGAGCCCTTTCTCTCGCTGCCTTTATCCCTCCAATTCCCCTTCCTCTCGATATCTCCTGCTCCCGAGTCATGGCCTCTGCCTGCAGCTGCCTTCCTTGATTTCTGCCTGCTTTGAATGGCTGCCTCAACAGAGAAGACTTGATGCTCTGTGCCATCTCTGTCACCACGGTTACTGCTTTGTATTTTAGTGGTTTATTCATGTATCTGTGCCCCTTTCCCCCCCTTGCACCTGGGGTCCCTGACACATACAAGAAATGACTCCAAATTACTGAATGAGTGAAATGAACTGAATGAAGGAATGATTTAGACTCAGTGGGTCCAGTGTGCAAAAGCTTCCAGGTGAGGGTTAAGAGGATGAGGGACTGAGGCAGGTCAGAGGAGCAGTGGTTGAGGACAATGAGAAAATCAATGCTAGATTCAGCCACAGGGGAAGGGCAGGTGGGCGCTTTGAATATACAAAACACCCTTTCCCTAGCTGCTCCTGTCAGCGCCTTCTCAAAGTGAGGAAAATAAACCTGTTTTCCTTATGACAAAGCCTGATTTGGTGATAAACCCTCTCAGCTTCCCAGGAGGTGGCAGTGGCTCTGATGGATGGGGTGGAGGCAGAAGAGGAGGTAAGTGGGGGTGGGGTGGTGGTGAAGAGAAGCGAGAGAGAAGGGAGGAAAGAGACAGGAGGCGGGGGAGGAGAGGAGGAGAAAGCTCTTGCTCTGTGAGCAGATTACTAATGTGGTGGAAGGCTCAGCAGGTTCTGTGGGGAAGCATTTCACTGTGTGTGAGAAAGCAGGCAGCCTTTAAAGCAGCCATCCTGTGCTCCGGCAGCCCAGCTTGAGGGAGAGAGCCCGGAAGGAGATATTTCTGCTTGGCCCTGAAGCAGCAGGGTGAGAAAGGCCTGAACTTTTGTCTCTCCACGTCACAGGTCACCCCAGGCTCTCTCTGGAAGGGGAGGGGCTCTTCTACTCTCCAGGGGGATATTTCACCCACTGAGATCACAGACTCCTTCCTTGGGGAGATGTTGACGTGGTCACTGGGTCCTTTCTTCTACTTTGTTGGGGGCTGCAGTCAACCCAGTCCTGGCATCAAAAGATAGCAGTTTCTGGAAGCTTCTGGGAATCCTGTCCCAATGGGAGAGGCAGTTCCTTGGAGGTGGCTGGGCCTGAGCAGTGCGCGGGTGTCGGAAGTGAGTGGGCATGGCCCTGTAACTTTCCTCCCTTGGCACTAAGGGAAGCAGAGTGGCCTGCACCCCCCGTCCTGGGAATGGGTGGGTGCTGGCTTGCTCTGAGGATCAGTAGCTGGTCTCTAACACATCTCTGTTAAGAAAAGGACATGTGGCATCTTGGAGTCTCAGGCTGTTTGCACCTTGGAGATCATCTAATCCAATCTTTGCATGGCCAGAGGAGGGGAACAGAGAAGACAAGTAACTTCCCTGAGGCCACACAGCAGGTGAGTATCCAAGCAGGGACCTTTTTCACCTGTATTCCAATCTCAGCAGCGTACTCAGCACAGGGGCCTCTGCTTCTCCTGAGGCCTCTCAAGCTAGAGACATGTCCAAAGGGAACCAACATCTGGCTTCAAAAGCTTTGAGACATAGAGAAGTTCTCAATGCAAAGTCTTCTTCAGGGGATCACCAAGGGGAAATTACAGCACATGAAACACAATCAAACTTCCTTAAAATACTGTCTGCCTCCAAGTGCCACAGCTCCCAGCAGCTGCTCATGTCCCCCTCCGTCTTTAAGCTCCAGCCCTATAGAATTTCCTGCTCTCAGCCCCTTATTTCCTCCCCCAGTTCCTGGCCTCTCTTCTTCCTCCACTCCAGTTCCCCATTTCCACATATTGCCCCACCCACGCCTGGTAACCAAGCAGCAGACCCTTCCTCCTTAGAGGTTACACTGGCTCTGGTCACTGTCACCCTCGTTTGTGACTCACCCTTCCCTCTCTTCCTTCCTCGAGTTTTCAGCATCTCTACCAGGGAGCCTGGGGTAAGGGTGTTTCCTTGGAGAAGGATCCAACGCACTTACAATAAAAACCTACAGGATCTCATGCTGAGGCCCTGCGCCTCTGACCCCACCTCGCACCTGCTTTGGCTGTTCTCACGGCCTCCCCTCTGCTCCTCAAACTTGCCACGCTCATTTCCGCTCAGGGATCATTGCTCCTCTTCTTCCCTCTACCTGGAAAGGGTTCTCCTCACACTTTGCACGGCTGTTGCCTTCTTGTCATCGCAGCGCACCGTCACCACCTCTGAGAAGCCTTCTTTGACTACCTTTTCTAATGTTGCTGGGCCTCCACCACCAGTCTGGGCTACCTTGCCTTCGTTTTGTTGTGTTCTAGCATCTGTCTGAATTATATTGTTTATCTGTTATTTGTTTTCTGTGTGCACGCGCGCACGCACACACACGCTTTTCCTTTCCCAGTCCTCTTCCAGTGTTCCAGGCAGGAGATGAGTGAGCAGCTACTGGGTTCCAAGGACAGAGGCAGTATGCTGGCACAGTGCCCTTGCCCCGAGCTGCAGTGTGCAAGAATAGGGGGGACAGAGAGGCAGGGTTAGGCCAGGCCACTTTTCCAGGAGTTCTGTCCCATTAGCAAGAAACTACAGCACCAGGAGCTCCCTGGGGAATCTCAAAACTGGCCTGGAACACCCCTTGTTGGGATTCTGTTTACCAACAAGGGGGAGGGAGCCTATTGTACCCCAGGTGAAAAAAGCGGAAAGAAATTGGTGAATAGGAGCTTGGGAGCCAAGAAGTTGGGCTTAGAGACAATAGACAGGAAGGGGAGGAAGTGTGTGGGAAGGGAGATCTAGGGGGGAAAGGCTGGGAGAAGAAATCCAGGTGTGTGGAACCACCGTTTGGGGATGTTAGGAGAGGGAAGGAGCAAAAAAAGGGGCCACTTTGGTGAGATTCCTGTAGCGGCCGGACTCCCCACCATGCATGGAGCTGCCCAGAGTGGTGTTTATGGGGTGATTCTATGTGCAAGGCTCCTATAGGAAGTGGGAAGTGATACATGATTCATCCATTGCGCCAGACTCTCGGCACCGATCCAAAAGGGTGGAGGGCTTTGCAGCCAGCCCAAGTCTGAATTTTCATTCTGTTTCTTACTTGCTGCATGACGTCGGACAAAGAACTTAACCTGAGTTTTACAAAACTGGGGCAGTGCTCATCTCAATGAGCTACTATAGGAATTAAATGTAATAATGCGCGCAATGCAAAGGGCTAGCACAAGGTCTGGCATAGTGTCCTACAAATGGTGGCTTCATAGCTTTCTGCAGCCTGGACCTCTGACTCTTACTAAAAGCCAGGGAGATCACTTCCTTCACCAGCTAAAGGCCTGCCTGGACATGGGGTTAGCTTAAACCCGAGGACCCTGAAGAATCTTGGGGCCTTTGGAGTATTGAATTTCTGCCCCCTTCCGATCTTTCTCTACCTCCCATAATCTCTGCAGAGATGATGTCCTGATCTGCTGACATTAAAAAGGACCCTATTTTCAGACTGACTTGTTCCAAGGGAAAGCATCTACATTGGTAAGCTGATTTTAACCCAAGTATACAGATGATCTGAAAAACTCGAATCTCTAAAAACTACATTTTTCTTCTCCCTCCAATGCACGGTGCTTTACCTTGAAACATCTCTGTAACTGCTCAACACCTTCCTACTTTGCAGACCATTCCCAACATGGGGTCTGTTTGCATCTATCTGGCCTGGTGTTTTCCAGGATTACACAGAGTCCAGGACCTCAGGCACTGTCAGTGGTCCCACCTCTCCTCTGCCCACCCCGTTTCCCTCAGCATTCCCCTGAAAGGCAGAGGCTCACCTGCCATCCTGCCTGTCCCCCAGGACATGGCTCCATGGGGATTTCTTAGTGCCTCCAGAGAGGTGCTGCTGCCTTCGTGGCTGGGCTCTCGGAGCCTGATCCTGGCATGGAGGGGCCCTTCTCAGGGAGGCAGCACCTCTCCTGAGACTGCACTTCCAGTCGGGTATGATCACGGGTAATGTGTGATACGAGAGTTGTTGCCTTTCCTGTCAAGATGGGCTAGGATGGCTGTCCCTGTCACAGGTTCCTGGGCCCACGTGGGAGGACATCTTGGATTGGTCCCTCTTCTGCAGGAACTAGAGGGGGCTCAGGAAAGCCTGCAGCTTAGCCAGCTTTAGGTGCAGTTTATTTGGAATCAGAAACTTGAGTTGGGAAACTATGCATCTGTACTCTCCATCCTTGCCTCCATTTGTCCCCCTTCACCACTGGGTAGCTCTTTGTCCACATTGGTCTGTGCTCCAGGGAACAGTGCAGAGGATCTGTCTTTGTTCTTAGATTAGAAACGGGACGGGGATGGGCATGGACCACGCCCTTCGGTCTTGGATATGCTTTTAGCAACAGAATTAGGCTGTGGGAGCTCCAAGGGGAAGGCGGACAAAACAAAGTATTGATATGACTTGCCACATTTCACACAGTGAGTCAGGACTCTGGACACTCACTCAGTGCTTTCTCTCTTACACCACAGTGCCTTTGCGGGTGGCCACAGCATGAAACCCTTGGACTTCTTCCTGTGTGTGAACCGTGTGTTAGACACACACCAGAGACCAGGATCCTGGAAGACAGGCTAGGACCAGTGGTGCCAGGGTAAGGCTAACAACTGTCTGCTCTAGTGCCTGAGGCACAGACGGAGACATAGGGAAAGGAGACAAAGGGATTGCAGAGGGAGGGGAGAAGGGAGAGAAGATGTAGCATGTTCTGTGTGCACATTCAGGGGGGTGTGCACATGTGTGTCCAGGGTCGTAGGTCTGGCCATGCCTGGGAGGGGTGGAGAGGCTGGTCTAAAGACATGAAGGAGGCCTGAATTTGGGAAATTCATTGCAGTGACACAGAAAGGAGATAGTCCCTCGGCTGCTTTTTCACCCCTGCAGGAGAAGGGAGACACAGAAGCAGTGGGGGAAAAGCCACATCCTCCCTCCAGATGGAGACCCTCTGTCAAGCTGGCGGAACCACAGGAGGGAGGCATGTGAGACGGTGAGGTGGCAGTTACTGGGGATGTGAAGTCAGCCCAGCCACAGAGACAGAGAGATGACCTTGAAAGGAGAGGCAAAATTGAGCTGGTGTTTAGAGTGAGGGTGAGGGGAGGGGCACGCAAGGAGGAGGGAGACAGCTGAGAGGCATCCAGACAGTGGAGGGAGGGCCGAGCTGAGTCCACCTCCTGTCTGTCTGCCTCCCTCCTTCTAGCTGAAGCAAGAAGGATGCAGACATGGGCATGTGGGTGCCGGGCTGCACGTGCCTGCTGGGATGGAGGCAGTGTGTCCTTGAGTCCTGGGGTGTTCCTGAGCAGAGACCCACAGAAGCCACCATCACCTCATTGTCTCATGTGCTGTGTCAGGATGCAGGCCTGAGGAGTCGCTTTCTCCGTCCAGCCTGAGAGATGGTCCTCATGCCTTGCTTTGCAAAGAGTTCTTGGCTGGGGCTCTGGAGGGTGAGGGAGCTAATCCATCGCTCCCTCAGCAGGGGGATGGGGTTTCTGATTTCTCCTGCAGGAATTCCCCCCCGAAATGATGGCTCTCCCTCCCCTCTTCCAGTTTGTTTTTCTGTATGTTAAGTTGTCTTTCTCTTGAACGAAGCACTTAGCCTCCGTGTTCTGTCTGTAAAGTAGGGATAATAATACCTTCCTCACAGTTGCGAGGACTATAAAGTCTATCCCGTGTGAAAAAGAGGTGAGTGAAGTGCACCTTACAGCAGAAGCCTAACAGGTTTTTACTCAAGGAGGAGCCTAAAGAGGAAAGGAACTGGAAGGAAGTCTAGGCAAGACCGGGTGAGCAAGCACCCTTGGCTCCCGCAGGGACTTAGCTCCAGCCCCTCTTCAGCGCCTCCCACCTTCCCCCAGCAGCCTCCTCCAGCCCTGGGCCCGGGCATTGCTGTGGAGACGGGGACAGGCAGGTGGAGGGCAGTCGCTGCCAACTCAGGCTGGCCGTTTCCTCCCCTGACACTCACAGAACAGCTCAGGGCAACCTGCCAGGAGGTGGACAGCCACCAGGGAGCCACCCTGGAGCAAGTGCCCTTCCAAGGCTGCAAAAGTCACCAAACTTGCCAAGCTGGAGTACAGGAGGACCTCGAAGAGTGAGGCTGGGAGAGCCGGGGTGTCAGCAGTAGGGCACCCGCAGTGTCTGACTGGACCCCGTGGTCTCTTTCTCTGTGCTCACCCCTTTTTTTCTCAGGGCTGACTCACATCTTTACCATTCTACAGGACAGAGGACCTCACTCTGGATAAAGAGGTGCTCTCTGCTGCTCGGGCCAGGTCCCCAACCTTGACTCCTTTAGGTCCCTGAGAAGTCAGAGCCCCGCCTCCTTCATGTCAAGATGTGATAGCTGCTGGGAGCCGAGCTAGCTTGATTTCTCTCCCCACCTCCCTCTCTGGATCACAGGAGAGGACAAGGGACAGATGCTGTCTTTAGAATTTCTTCAGGGAGGCATTCTTTCTATTCCTCGGGCTTCCCTAGCCAAGAGTGGGGAATTAGCTAGGAGACAGCTGCACAGGCAGCTGGCCCTTGGGGAAATCCTACTCAGTGAAGCAGCCAGGGCCTTGGGCAGAAAACTGTCAGGCGCTTTCCTCCTTTGATTGGCCTGGAAAGAAGTGCCTGCCTCGAAGCGCAGTGTAAGAACGGACTTCGGACCGGGCTCTGACCACCCTGGGTTTGAATTTTGGCTCTGTCACTTACCAGCTGGGTGAATTTGGGCCTCTTCCCTTTCATAAGTCTGTTTCTCACCTGCAGTATGGAGATAAACATCCCTACTGTCTAAGGCTATTGTTGGGGTTAAATGAGTTGATTTGAATACAAGTTTCTATTGCAAGGTCAAGCATATTCCAAGAGTCCAGGAATTGCTAGTTCCCTTCCCCCCTAGTAGAGCAGGGGTCGGATGACTTTCTGTACTCAGCACAGATTAACCCCAAGGTGTGGGGATGTGATGTGGCTTCTGGCACCCAGGAGCCTCAGTTCTGGAGAATTCCCTTTCTGTTTCTTTTCACTGGATTATTTCAAGGCAGGGCTTTTTGCTCTCAGGGATATTGAAGCTTTCAGCTGTTAGGTGCCTAGGCCTTGTTGTAATCTAATAAAGCAGGCTATGGAAGAGACTAGAACTAGTGGAAGAGAGAGAGAGAGAGAGAGAGAGAGAGAGAGCGAGCCAGCTCCTGCTGTAACAAGCTCTTTGGAAGACAGGAAAAGGAAGAGAACAGGCCAGAACTTTACTGTTCTGTAATTCTACTGTTCTAAAAGACAAGGAGATATTGGCTCCCTGCACTCCCAGTCTCCCCTGGGCCAGGGGTCCTGGGATCCTTGGCTCTCTAGGAGAGAGGGTGGGCACCACAGCAACCACACGAGGGCACCTCTCACCACCTTCAAGACTTCCCGCTCCCAGTTTGCAGTCTGTGTGCTGAGTCTTGCTCCAAGCCTCCGTCAGCCGGGCAGCCGTGTTAGAGCTGGGAAGTGCTTAATCTTCTCGAGTTCTCGAGTTCTTCTTTTGGGGAATGTGATTAATCCCTGACTTGTCTGCTTTCAAGACCATCCTGAAGATCCAAATTGCACAGAGAGGTGCCAGACAGAAGCAGGGGAGGCAGATGAGTGGGTGCCTTCCCATGCAAGCAGGACACACCTGTCTGTCCAGACTCAGAAACCACCTGGGACCTTGAATGGTAGCCTTGGCAACCGAGGTCCTGGCTGACTCCTACTCCTTCTTTGGGTTTCAGCTTAGACGTCGATTCTTCGGGGTGTTCTGGACCCTTAGACTGGGTCCCCTCCTGTAAGCTCTCATGGCATTCTGCATATTCGTCCTATAGCATTTATCATGAGTCGAGTAGTGTGGTTATTTCTGTGATTGTTTAACACGTGTCTTCCACACTGAACTCTAAACTTCATGAGGAGTTCATCTCATTGTCTTATCACCAGCATGTAACACAGTGCCTGGCATGTGGCAGGGAGTATTCAATAAAATCCTTGCCAAATGAGGAAATGAATTGCCTGCCTCAGTCCAGACCTGACTTCAAGCGCCCTGTCTACTACATTCCCCTTGCTCAACATCTCCTTATAAGAAGCCAGAGAAGGATGACATCTCCCCTCTCATTATAATTCAACGGCTAGCGGCTAGCACAGCTGCCCTTCTCCCATCCTCCCAGCACAGCAGGCTCCACCCCGATCCAAGAAAGTTGCACCTAACCGCTCCACCATTTATTTATCTTTGCGCAAGGCTTCCCTCTGGTGGTTAAACATGGAAGAGAGCATGGGGAGAATGGAAACCCCGGTGGCCTGGAACCGGCTGGCTGAGCCTTGCTCAGAGGCTGGCCGGTGAACCAGGAACAGGTAAGCTCTACAAGGAGGGCATCCAGGTGAAGAGTCATGTCAGTTCTCCATCCTTATGGATGGCTCCCTCCAAATCTAACAGGAAGCCCTGGCCTAGGTAGTGCAAGAAATTTAAGAAAGCCCCACAGAAACCTCATCCTTCCCCCAGTAGGGGGTGTGTGTGTGTGTCTGGGGCTAGGGAAAGGGCTAATTTAAATAGCTATTCTTTCTCTTCAGTGGAGTGCTGGCCAAATGCTTAACAACCAGCTCTTTTTTAAAAAAAATCCCCAAAAAACCCCAATGTGTAGCATTTACTGATTTCCACGGTATAAATATTTCCACCATGGCCCATTTCAAACTACCCATGTGATGTCGCTGCAAGCAGAGCGGGGCTGAGATAAGCAGCGGTAGCACGTCATTCTGTAGCATTTCCACCCTACAGACCCCATGGGCATACATCAGTTCAAGAACACGGTTAATAGTAAACTAATTGGGAAATGGTGACTTTGAATATTTATTACATTTGTTTTCAACATAATATATTTAACTGAATATATTTATTTTTAAAATAATGGCTGTGTTTAATAATTGGCTTGTAAAATTCTGGAAATTTTAATAATTGGTTCTCTAAGCCTCGTAGTCAGGGCTGGCTCCAGCATACCACTGCTTCTCCCCTGTCCTCCTTCTCTTCCTCCTCCTCTTCCTCTCCTGTGACTTCCCTGGCATTCTGTGCAGGCAGGAGGGATGGGGAATATGGGAAAGAGCTTTGCTACAGACACTGCTATTCTCTGAACCAGGAACCATAAGGTGTTAAGGAAAGAGGATGAAAAAATGCAAATTTGGCTTTCAAAGTACATTTTGGAGTGTGTGTGTTGGGGGGATAGGGGTCGGTGGTTTCTGCAACAAGATCATGAGGCTGATTGACACCTAGAAAAAAGGTGTCATGGAGGTCCCTCATGGAGGTGGGGGCTGGGCCCTATGGCTCCAGACGCTGTGCCTTTGGTGGACTTCTGAGGGTTCTAACCTGGGAGAATAGGAAGGGGTGAGCTAGGAGAAGCGGCCTGTGGGGGGCCCTGGCAGGCAGGAGATAGTGCTGGGTAAGAGGCCCAGGTTGATGGGCTTGCTGTCCAGGCGGATGTCTTCCAGTCCCCTCTGTGTGTGCTTGTGCTTCTTGGTGGCACAAAAGGTGTCTCTGTGCATGGTCTCTATCATATTGTTCTGGAAAGAGCACACTGACAGCTGCACTGAAGGCTGAATTAGCTATGTACACCAGCTCTACTCCCCTTTACAACTGGAGAAATCAAGGTACCCAAGGTCAAGACCACCCAACAAAGGGTGAGGAGAGGAGACCCATGGAGGGTGGATGGAGACAGAGGGATGAAGAGAAGAAGAAGAGACAGTGGGTAAGGGAAAGGGGCAAAGGAACAGGCAGCTGGGTGAGATGGGAAAAGGATGTGGAAGGAGAGGAAGTATTTTCAAAAGAAGGGAGGAAATCAAACTGAGGCTGTGGACCCCTCTGTGTCTCTAATAAGGTCTCAGTTGAGAAGACCCCACTGCTGCCTAAGAATGTTCCCTGCCTCTGACCTCCAGCCTCTGCGCTCTGTGCGATGCTCTTGGGGAAGGCCGCTCATCTGCAGGTGTAGCGAGTGCAGGCTCAGGGGCAGGACCCAGGCATGGAATTCATCAGGTTGTCGTCTAGATAGAGGAACTGCGGCTTCTCCAAAGCCTGGGGGGTGGGGGGCTGGTGGGCCCTGGCAGACAGGGGTGCCTGATGTGACCCCGTTCATTCACTTAGGGCCTCCTGAGCCTCAGCCGTGTGCCAGGTCCGTGATGGGTGCAGCAGGATGTGCCCAATATCTTAGGAGCTCACAGTGCTTGCTCCCACTGGGTGCAGAAGGAAAGCTGCTGCCATTGGGGGCGTGTGCAGGAGCTGTCAGGTGCTATGACAGGTGGGGAGGAGTGGGAGAGGAGGAGAGAGGAAAGACAAGGGGACATCTCAGCCCAGCCTCAACCTCTGCTCTCAGAAGGGATTTTCCCAAGTGAATAATCTCCAAATGCTAAACCTGGAGCAGCTGTGGAGAACACATTCAGAAAATATCCAGACCAGCAGAATGAGAGCTACAGGCACACCTGAGGCAAACTGAGTAAGCACATGTGACAGAGTTGGGTGTCAATGTTGTCTGCACCCCTCTTCATTTATTCACAGGAACTAACCCCCCGGAATCTTCCTAGCCTTGTGAAGTGGGCAGCTGCAAGGGGTCACAGTAGTGCCCTACGTTAGCCCTCCTTATCAAAACTGGCCAGCCAGTGTCCATGCAGATGGTCTCTCTTAACAATTTGATCATAGAAAAACAGTAATTAGTCAGTTAGTGGTGGAATTTGAAAATAAAAGGAGTTGTAGAGTTAGGGTGGAAGCCAGCACTACTGCAAGTCATGTGTAAGCCAGTTTCAGGGGAGCAGAAGCTGTGTGTGCCAAGGATGCTGGTGTGCAGAGAGGTAAACAGAACAGATACACAGAAGGAAGCCAAGAGACCGTGTGTCCCCAAGACGGAGACAGAGAGTCACCTTGGTTTCTGACACTGTCCACCCCGCATTTCCAGTAACAGGCCCAAGAGGCCTGAGTTTCCTCTCATGGAGGTTCTTGGGATGGCATGTTGTAAACACTCTTTTCCTGAGTCAGATCAGGTTCTTGCAACAGAAAGAACCTTTAATAAAACAAATTTTAAAAATGGGTTTGGTTTTCAGATCCCAGAACAGGGTGGGAGCAGGGATACGCCATGAAAGCAAGGTGTGTGTGTGTGTGTCGTTGTGGGCATGGGTGGCAGGTGGTTGATGGTGGACCGAAGGCCCTGGCTCACCCTGAAGGCCCCAGGCTGCATTCCCGAGCTCTGAAGCTGATTGAGGCGGATGTCCAGGACTTCGATGCCCATAGGCAGCCTGGGCAGAGCTGTCATCTGGCTCCCTGGGAGGATCAGGTCCTGCAGAGCAGGCGGCAGGTGGAGGGCGTCATCATTGATGGAGGAGACAAAGTTTCTGGAGAGGTCAGTCCTTTTCAGGTTCACTGAGTGGTGTGAGGGAGAACAGAGAGACACAGGACACACCATCTTTTCCTGTCCTTGTGGGAGCTGCCATACCCTGCTCCCCTCCTCTCAAGATCAGGAGTACCAGCCAGTCCCCCACCTGCACCACGTCCACACCAGAAGAAATAATGTTATAAACCAGGACTCCCCGGAAAAGCCCTCAGATTCTGTGACACCTTCCCCCGAAGTTCTGTTCTGTGTGGTGGCTGTCCACCTTGGATCACTTTGGCAGAGACCTTTCGAGGGCAAGACACAACAGGCCAGGAGTCAATCTCTGGATCTATCCCACCTCCATCCTCCACCACTAATTTACACAAAAGGACACTGAGGCCCAGGAAGCTGTGGTAACTAGTGCTAGAATCTGGATTGGAATCTAAGATCTTCTATCTTAGGCAGGGTATAAGACATGAAGAAGCAGAACAAACAAACAAACAACAAATAACCATGTAAACAGCACCGGTGCCATGCAGAGTAGATTTAGCACGGTCTTGTCTAGAGGCCAGAGAGCTACAGTTGTTGGGACATCCTGAAAATGTAGGCTTCCTCGTATCTCCCCCTTTCCAGCTTCCCAGCTTTTGGGAGAACAAATGAAAACAGGTCATTTCTGCCATCTAAAATCTTTAAGGAAAGGAGTGAGTAAGGAAGGGACCTTCTCAGAGAGCATCTGGTCCAACAATTTAATTTCATAGATAAGGAAACTGAGGCCCAGAGATGGGACGGGCTGGGACCACGGAGCCAGCTGGTGGTCAAGCTGGGGGCAGAGCTAGTATCCGCAGGTCCAGCTTTTCCTCTTCGAGCTCTTCGCCTTGCCCTGCATTGACTAAGCCACACGTCAAGCAAGTGCAGACTTCAGATCAGCCCTCGTAAAAGCCAGGAGGGGCTGAGAAAGAGCTTCAGGCTGAAGAGGGTTGTGTTTCTTTTTCTAGGGAGAATATGAGGATATCGCTGATGTCCCAGTGAGATATGGCTTAGGCTATTACTTGAAGGCAGGGGGAGGGATGTATGACTTCTAAGGGAAATCCCACCAACTTTGCTACAAATGGACAAAGAAATCGAAGATTTGTTGTCCTGTTTCTTAGTATTATCTGAGTGACAAGTTCTTATGGAGGGACAAGAGTTTCAACCTTCTAGAGAAAGAGATGGGGGGTTTGAGACACTTGCACTGCCGAGTATGAGAGAGATCAGGCCCCTGCACAGCCTCTTGCAGGAATGCAGCCACTGTGCTGCTGTGTGTGCTCACCTCTGGGACCTGGTCCCCACAGCCTGTGAGCTCCTCGCAGTTGCTCAGGTCAATGGCCTCATCGTAGTTGTCCACACTCAGGGCATAATTTCCCGGATGCGGAACTGAGTCAGAATGGCCTTCCCTGTGCAGCTGCTCCTTGCTCCTCTCCTTTTCCTTCTTTGGGAGAGAAGTTGGCCCCGCCTCCTGCAGCGCCAGGGCCAGCAGGCTCAGGGAAGCTGGAAGATTCATGGGGTCCTGGGGGGTGGGGATGGGATAGCAATGGAGTGGAATCACGAGGCATCCAGTCCTGGAAAGTTAGTAGAAGAAAGGGCAGCCATCTGAGCAACGAGGATCTCTTGAGCTTTGTGGGAATGGCTCACAAAGTCAGTGCACTTCCCGCCCTGCCACTTGCAGAGCCTTGCTCGTATAGCTTCATCACACTCAGCGCCTTCATGACATGTGCGAGTCCCTTACAGGCCGGAGCTATGTTTAGTAGGTGTCTCCTTCCGGCCCCCTCACCTCCACTCCACTCCTACATGCTTACCCACACCCTGATCCTCACACAGGCACACGCGCACACAGTCTCATTTACTCACCTCCACAAGAACACATGCATGTCCTGTTGTCTATACAGTTTCATCTCAAAACAGACAACCGCATGTCCCCTTGACAACACAGCTCTCATCTCCACAGGGATATACACATGTCCCCTTGATGACACACCTTTCTAAGTTGGGCACACACTCATGCATTATACGGATATTCTCTCTTACGCCATTAGTCACTGAACTAGATTTAGAGAAACTCTAACATTGAGGAGTCTTGTGGTTTTCAAAAATATTTTTCATTCATGCATTTGCTCAACAAACACTTATGGGGTATCGATTACGTTCCAGGCCCCGGGGGAATAAAAATGAATAAGACAAGCCTAGTTTCAGGAACATCTGGTCTGTTTAGGGGACCTGGTTTTACAGATTGACATACAATCTAAAAAGGAATGTTAGTATATAAAATATAAATGCAGCTCTTTAGAAACAAATGATTACAGACACAAAAGGCCTTTTTGTGTGTGGTTGTAGGAGTGTCTACACACCCGGAAAGTTCCTTAGATACACGTGTACATCTGTGTGTGTGTGTGTGTGTGTGTGTGTGTGTGTACAGGTGATCATGTACGTGTGTGATGTGCACTGTGTACGAATGTTTGTGTAAGTTCATCCACTTATGGACAGAGAGATCAAGGAATGTGCGCTGTGTGGGTTGAAGTACCCAGTGTATTTCTGATCATGCAGCTCTCCTCAAAGCCAGCTGCATGAGTTTCTAGTAGATTCTCCCCCTTTCTTAATTGTAGTGGGGCAAGGGAGTAAGCCCCCAGGAGTAGCAAGAGGTGTCTCCATCTTACTCCCATACCTGACTCCAAACCACATTATATAATTCAAAAAAACAAAATCTTTAAGAAAAGTCCCAAGACATGGCTGACCATCCTCCTCCTCCCATGTCTGGTCCGGAGGCCTACACTCTCTTCTTCCTCCCACGCATCCCTCTTTCTCCATTTGCATGCCCACGGGCCTACAACAGGTTCACATCTGGATCCCTACACTTTTGTATACACTTCTGGTTCCCAAGGAGCCTCACAGCATCCAGAGAGGTTTGGACTCTGATGAAAAGGTCGTATGCAAGGGGCCTGGATGGACAGCTGCCTGGGGAGGGCAGGGAGCTGGCCAAGGCAGGCGTGTGGCCAGTCAGCCTTCTCTTCTTCCCGACGTCCAGCTGTTTCCCTCCCTCTTCCTCAGTGGGTCCCCCATCCCATTCCTTTGCTTGGTGCCAGGGGATTGTCTCTCCCTGCACCCCCTCCACTCCCACCCCCTACTCATACCCCTCCCCACCCCCCAGCCTCATCTCTCCCTCTCTTTGTCTGCCACCCCCCTCTTTTTCCAGCCCATCCCCTTTGAGGAAGTAGGCAGTACACCCCCTGAGGGGAGCGCCACCCCTCAGATTCTGTACTACTCTCAGAGAAGGAAGCAGTGGGGTGTGTGGAGGGCTTGCCTTCCCAGCTTTTTTCTCCAGCCAGAGTGACGAGGCTTTGGCTTCGTAGATGGAACCCAAAGATTAAAAGCAGCTGAGAGTGGAGGCACCCCGACCACCACCCACCACCTGGATCCCTAATAACTGAACAGAAATCACCAGCAGGAGGGTCTGAAGGCCAAGCAATTCAAAGAGAAGGTGAATGGGGATGGGGTAGAATTTGAAAACCAACTTCAAGTTCTCCAGTGATGATGGTGAGATGGATACAAGACATTCTCTCCTGAGGTTGAGCCCTAGAGAGGACTTCCGATCACAAACTCCAGGAAGCATTGTGTGGGATTCTCAAGGGGCTGAGAAGAAACCTGCCCCCCCTCCAAGATGTATTTATGGGGAGAGACTCTGCTTTGCTGGTGCCACAGGCTTTGCAGGGCAGGCCTTGCTGAAGGTGGGGAGCGGGGTGAGGAGAAGCTGTGTCTCCCCAGGATTCTGCCAGCCTGCATGTCTGCCGGGCTTTTCAGTAATGCTCCTCCCTACTCCCTCCCTCTGACCAGACACTCGAGAATTCCCAAGAATCACTGGAAGCCAGACATTGGAGGAGGCAAGGCCCCCTAAAAATCATCTAGTCCAAGCCCCTTATTGTACAGATGGGGAAACCAGGCCCAGTGAGGTGAGGTGACTTACCCGAAGTCACACAGAGCCAAGGCCACCTCCTAGATTTCCTGACTCTCAGGCCAGAGAGTTCTCCTTTGATCATATGATCCTCTTCTCCCCACTGCCCCCCCCATTCCTGGGGGTCCTGAGACCATGTGTCTTGGTGCCAGATAACAGACGGCCTTGGCAGAGCTCATCTCTGCCCCCACACACCAGGTGAAGGGGCAGATCTAATAGCCTGACCCAAAGGGCAGTGCTTGGCCTGCAGCATTCCTGGGTACCAGCTGTTGTGCAGGAGGCTTCCACCAGGCCAAGAACCTGGTCACCAGGGCAACATATGTTCCTGTGCTCCTGGCAGACCCCCATCTGGGGAGAGATACTAATAGGGGCTCTGCTGGGTGGAGGGAGAGAGATCCCTGGAGCCAGGACGGTGCCCTGTAAGCAGATGGCATATTTGGCTGCTGTCCTTCTTCCTTTTCTCTCTCTAGCCAGAGGCCCTCCACCCTGCAGTCACCCAGGGCCTCTCCTCCTCCCACCCGCACCATTTATGCCCTGGGAGGAATGCAGATTCGACTGTTCATTCATTCCGCCTGCCTCCTGCGCCCACTCTCTCTCCCTCCTTTCTGGTGACACACTCCTCCACTCTCTGTCCCCATGCTCCCTGCCCTGCAATTGGTTCACCCGCAGCGCACAGGCAGCCTCACTGCGCATGCACAGACTCCCCTCCCCCCCACTTCCCACCACCACCCCACACCCCACCAGCGAGGAATCTTTTAGAAACTGGCCTCACATCCTAGACCCTCTCCCAGCCTGGGCTCTGTCTTAATAAGCTCACCTGTCACACGCTCTGGTTCTATGGATTTTAGGGAAGGTCCGTGTGATGTGTATGTGTGACCTCTGCGAGGACCATTTGTCATGCTGCTCCAGGCCACTTAGCTCCCTAGAGCCCAGGAAGAGGGTTGGGGGTTGGAGGTGTCCGGAGCCCTTCTAATCCAAGGTCCTTATTAGGTGAAGCACAAGGAATGTTGATGGAATGGAGGTGGCAGGTGGCAGAGACTCAAGTCCAGCCAGCTGACCTTGTCGTTGTCCCTTGAGGCTGTGTGGAAATTTCAGGAACTCTCCTGCTTTTTGGACAACAGGGACATATTCCCTGCTGTATATGGACTTGTAGCCACGTAACCTGATGGTGGAACCTTCCCTCTCCTTTCTTTCTTTCTCTCTCTCTCTCTCTCTCTCTCTCTCTCTCTCTCTCTCTCTCTCTCTCTCTCACACACACACACACACACACACACACACACACACACCCGACAAGGTACACCAAAGCTTCCTACCTTTCTGCTCATGCTGCTTTCCCTCGCACTTAGGTCCTTTCCCCGCTTCTCGCATCTGGCAAAGTCTGATTTATCCCTTAAGGTCCTGTCCCAGTGACAAGAGCCCTTCTGGCTTTTCTCCGGCAGAGGCAGAGGTCCCCCGCACCACACCCTTTGTACACAGCATTATTACAAACACTTAAGGCACACAATTATTAATTCATAGATTTTTCCCTGTACCAAGTTGTGAATTCCTAAAAGGCCTGGGGTATATGTTATGTATCTTTGAATTCTTAGCTGGGAACCTTGCACATAGTTGATGTCCACTGAAAACTTGATGAGTTGAACTGAAGTAGCTATTCAGGAGGCAGGGTGAGAAGCGGGGGCAGGGCAGCATCTGATAGTTTTTATCTAAAGATGGTGTAGGCTGGGAGGATCACAAGCCCACTTCTAGAATCTTCCATCTGAAGAGAGATTCCAGAGCATCCCGTTCTCACCCTTCTGTGAACATCTGCACAGCCTGTAGACCCTCCCAGGTGAGATGGCCCTTTGTTCTCATCTTTGATACAGCTCTGCCACTGCTTTGTGTTTCTTACACTGCATCTCTTCACTAGTCTGTAAGCTTCACTTGGTCAGGAATGGTGTCTGTTTTGTGTCTTTCCATATCTGGCTCAGTACTGAGCATTTGGAGACCCTCAACAATTTGCTATGTGTGAGCTGAAAGACCTGGGGCTTTGGGCTTCAAATGTCGCTATCAGATTTCTGGCCTGACTTTAGGAATAATTTTTCATGAGAACTGTGAATTTGGGGGAAATTTACCATGAAAAGGCTTTGGAATTGTTTTCTTAGAGTTTCTTAAGATTGGGACCCTATCTCCACCCATATTCTCAGAGCAAGTGAGAGAAAGAAAGCAGGTGGAGAAGGGCGGCAAGATAACTTTAAGGTCTTATTCTTGCTTGAACTGTTTACATTGTCAAGGTCAAGCAGGATGTTTTTCATATTACTTTATTTTCTCTGCTGCGAAGCGTGTTGAAATGTGAAAGCTGTTTCACAAAGGTAACATGGTTTTCCAGAAGAATAGTTATATGAACAGAGTACACAGACACACCTACTTACACACCTGTATATGTAGATGCCAATAGCACTGAGAGGTGAACTTGTGCATGGAGGAGGGGGCTTCCTAAAACCCAAGAGAAATCAGCACATTGTGTGTGTGTGTGTAGGGGGGGGGTGAGGATGCTTTAAAGCCAGTTTAATTTGAATCCTCTCTGGTCTATAGCTGCAGGGAGCGATGGAGGGAGCAGACATTTAGATGGGGTGATGGGATGATGGTGATTGTGTTGCTGCTGAAATAAACTAGTTTGGGGTTGCAGGAGCAGGGGAATGACCCCTCCTCCCTGGCAACCACAGGATCCTCATACGAGGGGCTGAGGTCCAAAGGTGTGAATAAAGATGCAGGAGGGGGCTTATCCAGGCCAGAGCACCAGGTTGCTTACAACCACAATACTTTGTTGACTTTAAGCAGGAGCCTTGGAAAAAAACAGCTGCAGCCGGGAAGAATGAGGCAGTTTATGGGAGCATGTGGAAGGAGGTTAGGATAAAATGAGCCCCATTTTCTGTAAATTGGCAACAGAGAAGGATGAGAAAGAGTACAGTGGGAACTTTTTGAAGTTAACGGAGTAGCTTAATACAATTTCTTAAAAATCTCTGGAACTTTTCTCAACCTATCTTGAGGGTGGGCACTGTGTCCTGCTCATTTTTAGAACATCCCCCACCCCCATCAACATAGAGACACTCTGGGGGCTGTAGAGGGACAGCACCCCCCTAGAGGCTGTTCAGGAAAAGGGTAGTCAGCCCCTGGGGCCCAGGCTCCTTTGGAAGCCTGCCAAGCTGCACCTGGGCCAGGTAGGGAGGGTGGGAACTGTGGGGGAGGGACGGTCCATACAGGAATAAATTACTGCCAGGGAAGGGGATAATATTTAGAGCTTGTCCTGCATTAGAGCAAGGTCTAAAGGGAGGAGCTGCAGAGTGGAACGTAAGTGCCGGAGGGGCCTCAGAGGGGTTAACAGATGTGGGACCTGAGAACAGAAGGGATAACAAGGTCAGTCAGCAAACTGGAACAAACCGCACCCTCACCGGGGTTCCCGAAGGTTCTCACCCGTGCTCACCCGTGATGGGAATAAGCCCCCTGCCTCAGGGCCTCTGCACCTCTGTGTCCTATAGACCCTAGAGGAGAGAGAGACCACGCACATAACCCTTGGCTCTTCAAGTGGGAAATCCGTGACCTTGGAAAATTAGCCCAGAGGGAGGTGAGGATGAAGATGGGAGCCCGCTGTGACGGGCACCAGCCACCAGGTGTCACTAATGTGTCTATCTTAGAGGGCAGGCCAAGTTGCACATATGGAAGAGGCTTCTGGGAGATTTCCAGATGTCCCGCCCTTTCTTGCTGGTTTCTCAGGGACCGCTCTAGGGGTGGAAAGGATTGAGCCATCCACACTGATAGAGAACAGATGGTGGGGTGGGGCTGGTGGTTCTGCACCCTCCACTGTGGACACCGTGTTCCTCAGTCACCCGGCCTCTTGTCCAGAGTAGCCAATGGGGCTACAGGATCCATCTGCACCCACACACGCCCATCCTGAGGCTCTGACTCCCACTCCTCTCCCACTGACTGATTCCTAGTTCCTGAGCCATCCGTCTCTTGGAATGTTCCTTCCCGCTCTTCCTCTTATAACAGAGAGGCCCTGTTGGAGGGCATGTGCCGAGTTCACCCTGGAGCAGGAGGGCCCCAGCTCCTCCCTGTGCAGGCCCTTGCGGGAACTGTGACCCTCTGCCCTCGCTTGGCCATGCCCTTGCACTTCCTTTCTGGAGAACACAGGCTGGCAGAGAGCCAATGTGATGTCTGGTCCCAGCAAATGGGTGGTAGAACAGCAGTTTTGGAAGATGGATCCTTGGCCAAGGAGGCCTGGGTTTCTTGGCTTTTTGGAGCCAACGCTGCCCATGAAGGAGAAGTCTCCTACAGAACTTCCCCAGCCTCACCTCTGGACCACCCCTGACCATTTTCTTGCTTCACCAGGGCTGCGATCCAGATGTCAGTTCAGGCCTAGACTTACCCAGGAGTGACAGGGGGAGAAGGAGAGAGAAGGGACTGTGAAGTATTCAGACAGGCATCGGTGCTTCTGGGGCCAGAAGTTTGGGTGTGCAGTGGGTGTCTTTGAGCTGGGTGGACCCAAATGAGGCCTGGGACATCTCGAGAGCTCTAGAAGCCACAGGTGCAGCAGAGTGTGTGCCTTGTCCCGCCTCAGGAAGGTGGGATAAGAAAGGCAAATTTGGGAGCAAGACAGGGAGACAGAGAAAATGAATGGTGAGCACAGGCGCCTGGGCCACCAGCATTCAAGTGCCATCAGAGGAGACCCAGGGAAGAGCAAGGCCTAGATGACCACAGACTGCAGAAGACGGAAACACATCATGAGGTCCAGTGGGATGGGTGGCTTCAGGTAGTTCCCATCCAGCCGCAGGTAACGGAGACGGGGCACGTGCTCCAGATCCGAGGAGAAGTCGTGGAAGGCGATGAGGTTGTTGGGGCAAATCTGAGTTCCGTTGATCTCTATGGAGAAAGAAGGTGGAGAGGTGAGCAGGAGAGGAGGGCAGGGTCAAGACAGATGGGGCTGCAGGCACAGGTAAGGAAGGAGAGGGCAGACAACTGATAGTAAGGACTCTAGAGTTTTCCTTTCTGGAACTGGCTAACTTGGGGAATTTGTGACCATGGATGAGTTGACCCTAACCTCTAGGCCCAGTTTACTCATTTGTAAAACTAAGCTGGAATTGGTCTACAATTGTTATTTGAATTTCACTCTGAAGAGTAACGGAGGAAGTAAGCTTTGAGTTGGACCTTCAAAGTTAGGTAGCGTTATAGCAGTGGGATACCTGGGGGATGGGGTTCTGATAGACAGACCTATCTGAATGAAGTTGTGGCGGTCAAAAAGGTCATGGCAAAATCTGGGAGTAGTAAACAGCACAACGTGATGGACTAGGGAGAGTGAGCTGGAAAGCTAAGTTGTGGTAAAAAATTATGGTTGGCTTTCAAAGATTTCACTAAGGATTGGGACTTGATCTTCAGTCTGAGGAATGGCATTGAGCAGGATGGTAAGATATATGAACCATAGTAGCATCCCGGGGTGTAAAATCTGGAGGGGGGCCTATGATGAGGTGTATACTATAGAAAGATGAATCTAGCCACAATGTGGAGAAATAGTGGGGTGAGGCAAGATCTGAAGCCAGCAGGTGGATGTGAGAATTTCCTGTGACCTGGGTGTGAGGCACGCAGATGGACAGAAGATAGTCACATTAACTGAAGCAGGGATGACAGGAAGAGGGAAGGCAGTCTGGGGAGGGCACAGGGCCCTTGGGACATTCTCAGCCTATTGATTCTGAAATGATTACTGGTTTTAGAGAAAGTAAGCCAGAAGGGTAAGTTGTGGACAAATTGTGGTAGGCTTTCAAATGAAGATGAGATTCCATTTTCTCCTTCACCTTTTGTCAGATGACATCAGATGTGTCATCTTCTAAATGAATTTTTATTCTCCTTAAGCCTTGCTTCATTAATCATCTGCGAGGTCGTTGATGTTCTATTTCTCGCTTCGCCTTTGGAGTAGCAGACAGAGCCCTGACATAGAGGGAATTCGCCTTATGGCCTTTGTGACTTTAGACTGTCACCTGACCACTCTGAGGCTCAGTTCCCAGACCTGTGACATATGAGAATGGGTGTGATTTTTCTGATGTCACCCACAGGAGGCTGGCTGTCCCCCAGCTGCCTGTTCTTCCACAACTGGTACAGGCCCATCAGCCATGTATTAGGTATTCTTTCTGTCTATATTTTCAGCCTATACTGCTTCCTGGGGATAATATGTTCCCTCAGTTTATTCCTTGCAGGGTAAAATTAGAGAGTTTTCCCTTTCTCTGAGTTTGTTTCTTGTCAGATTTAAAAAAACCCTCTCCCATTTCGTGTAATTATCCCAGACGAGTAAACAAGCCTGTTCTCCCCACCATTTGTTTCAAGGTTGTAAAAACTCAACAATCTTCCTCTCATCCTTGGGCTTGGAAATCTAGGCTCGAAACTGAGCCTCTCACAGCTGCCAGCTTCTGCAACAGACGGGCTCAGCACATTTCAGAATGGGCATTTCCTGAATGCAGAATGGGGCTGTATTCTATATGTACCCTAGCTACAGATCTGGAGGGCAGAGAAGCTGGGGCTGATGAGAAAGGACGCAGGAAGAGAAGCCAGTACCCTTGAAGCATGGTATTCTGGGCACTATATCCATGTTAAATGACTAAATCTTCATGTCAACTCTGTGACAGAGGTATTATGACCATTCTCACTTTACAGATGAGGGAACTTCCCAGAAAGGTCAAATACCTGTTCAAGGTCATACAGATAGCAAGTGGTAAGGCCAAGATTTGAGGTCCAGTGCCACATAGGGCGCTTTTTGCACCATCCTGCCCTGAGGCCCCCTGAGAAAGGGCTGAGGTGGTGAGTCCCCAGCCTCCCTCCCTGTGCCCCAGCCCTGCCTGTCCCACTCACTCTCGATGATGTTGTTGTTGAGGTATAGGTGCTCCAGCTTGTTGTTGATGGCAGGTACATTGCTGATCTTGTTGTGTGACAGGTGGAGCACAAGCAGGTTGGAGATGTTAAAGGAGTTCTTGGGGAGCCCCCTGTCGGACAGCTTGTTATAGTTAAGGCGAATGAAGGCAAGGTTGGGGAAGGCCTTGAAGTACCCATCAGGGATTGTATCGATCTTGTTGCTGTCCAGGTAGAGCTGGTGAATGGCTGTGGGGACCTTGCGTGGCATCTTTTTTAGGGTGTTGTGGGCCAGGTTGAGTTGCATGAGTTTCTTGAGACCCTGGAAGGTGTCTGGCTTAAAGACGACGTCAGTCAGCTTGTTGTGCTGGAGGTCCAGGAGCAGTAGGTTCTCCAGCTTGCTGAAGACGCCAGGCGGGATCCTAGAGATACTGTTCTGGCTCAGTCTCAGCTGCTCCAGGTTCCGGGGCAGGGCCGAGGGAACCTCTTGCAGCTGGTTCTTCTCCATGTAGAGGAATGCCAGACTGGGTAGCTTCTCCAGCACCTTCTGGTCTACCTTGTGAATTCGGTTGTTGTCCAGGTTGATCCACCTGAGGTCTGAGGCATTCTTGAAGGACTCCACCGGGAGCTCAGTTATGAAGTTGTTCTGGAGATAGAGGTAATGGATGCGGGGTGGGATGACAGGGACCTTTCTAAGGTTGCGACTATCACAGTAGAGGGCAGACGGGAAGTCATGGGGGCAATAGCATTCCCGGGGACAGTCAGGAAAGATAGATGGAGGACCCGGTGGGAGGGGAGGAGGCAGGTCTGTAGGCTCCGATGGCTCATGGGGCTGAGGAAAGCCGGGTCTGGGCTTGGGCCTGGGCCTGATTCTTGGTCGTCTTGTTGGCTGGCCTTGGGCCACTGAGGCCAACATGAGGAGAAATGGGAGGAGCCAGCAGAGGGATGACCTCATGATCCAGGCGATGTACCTACGGGGAGGAGACACGGGAGGTCATTAGAGGCCATGTCTTTGCAACTAAAGCTGGCCAGGACCCGTTCCAGGGGAGCGGTGGGAGGGGCCTGTGGAAGCATTTCCTTGTTTGCCTGTATCCAGCCAGTGAGAAAGTAACAAGGGCTTAAGGATCTTGATCCCCTGCCCAGAGGCCTAGCCACTCAATGTGTTCTGCCTGCTCTGGAGAGCAGGAGCCATCCTAGTAGAAAGCACAGTGGGCCGTGAATCAGGAGTCTCGGGGCTTCCTGGAGAAGACCATTAACCTCTCTAGACCATCCCATTTGCAGCATGAGAAAATCATCCCTGTCCTAATAAGAGGGATGTTAGGATACATGAGCCATAGAGTTCTGGGCTGTTACATCTGGAATCTCTGGTCCCTAGAGATTCCACAGCTCAGTGTTTTCAAACTGTTCCCCCATTTCTGTGGAGCCCCCTGAGGAAGAGAGACCAAGGGGATGGCCCTGGGGCACCCCCAACTCACTCCTGTGCCAACCTGAGCAGCTCTGCTTTTTCTTTTAACCTGTTGTGTATATTGAGGTTTGACCAAAGCATTCATTAGGAGAAAAAAACAACAACAAGGTGCATTGATAAAAATGGTTTGAAATCTACCAATCAAGTCCAGACTCTGCTGTTTATAGTAAGAATTGAGGACTGGAGGAAAGAAGCGACTTGCCAAAGCCAAGAAGTTATTTAACAGGAGAGCCAGGACGAAAGCCCAGATCTCCTGACTTCCAGAAGGGCTCGTAGAGATTTTGAAAAGGAAGGAAAGTGCTGTAGACACTCTTGTGTCCTCTCTGCTCACCCTTCGCCCCCTGCGCTCAGCTCAGAGATTGCTGGTCTTTGCAAGCAGGAGACACACACCAAGAATTCTCCCCAGATGTGGAGGTTTCTGGGAAAGTAAACAGGGAAGGGCTTGAAAGCCGCCAGGAAACCACTTGCATTTCTTGTGACCCGGTATTGCTGCTCCCACATCCACTGGAGTTGATGGTGTTGAGGTATCAAGAATTTCCTGCTAACCTCAGTGACATAGCGGAAGGGGTTGCTGCAGGATGTTTTGGGTCACCCTTCCCATTGTCCCTGATAACCCCTCAGATAGGGTCATGTGGTTAGAGTCAAATTAAGCTGGGGAAATAGCAATAGACTCAGGGCAGCAGGCACAAAGTGACAGCTCCCACAGGCTTTCTCCCTGGCTTGGCAGGGAAGGACCCAGGGAGGGGGTTCCATGTACCATCTCCTCCCCAGGGCCATCATCCTATGACACTCCTTCAGGTCTCCAGGCAGGGTCCCCATTCCCACATTGCTTCTACTGGTCCCCCCTTGCTGCTTCTTCACAACTATGGTGGTCCACCCTGCCCCCTCCTAGGGTCAGGGACATGCTGGAGATGCAGACTTCTTGGGGTTCTCTGAGATAGAGTGGGCATCCCCACTGCATCTGGACCCTGTGATCACTGCCTCTGTCCCAGGCTTCCCACTCTCTTTCCTCTGAGTTCACATCAGCTTAGACTCCCCTTTGCGTGAGTAACCCAGTGCTGGCTTCTTGCTGGCTTTGCTCAAAGGAAGATGACCGAAGCCCCTCACCAGCTGCTTATCCTGGACCAGATGCTCAGGAGGAACTGAATGTGATAAGAAACAGGAGAGAGGACAGAGCTCAACCCTAGAGGGGCAGAGGGTGTCTCCCACACCTTACACACACACACACACACACACACACACACACACACACACACACACACACACTCTTCTCCTGTACCATACACATAAGCAAACTCATGTTCACATGTGCTCTGTGTGTGTGTGAACTGAGTATGGGAAGGAAGGAGGGAAGGAGGGCAGACAGACAGACAGATGAGAAAGCGGGAAGGCGCTGCCTGCAGCCTCTATTGCTTCTCCACCTCCCTCTAAGGTAGTCTGTTCCCAGGCTTGCCTTTCCAAGGGGGTCAGGAGGGTCAGTTTCCCTGGGCTTCCTATCACAAAGGACCCTGCAGTTAGATTCTTGGCTTTAGCTTTGGTTGAGGCTGTAACAGTCTTGGGGGTACGTTAACAAGACGGGAAAGAGAGGCATTCATTGTAAACCCATACTTGGAGTCTTGTGGCCAGGCCCCACACCACTTGTAATTGGTGAACTACGAATTCATATTTTATAAGTCCCTGTAATTTTCTTGAAAATCACACCACCATTTTGTATAACTTTTAAGGGGGTAGTTAAAACATTAGTATGCTAAAACCAAACATTTTTAAATGCCCCAATTTTTGTGACCCTGAATTGTTTTGTTTTGTTTTGGCATTTCTTTATTTTTTTTATTACCCAGAAGCCTAAAAATTAGCAAGCCATCTCTCATGCTGTGAGAAGCCCTGCCCCACGGAGGCTCCCAGCACCGGCATGGCTTCGTCGCTAAAAGCATCTGCCAGTTACTTGACTCCAAGTTAAGCAGGTAAAGCTTGTCTAAAGCTTCTAGCAGAAGCCCACTCTGTGAGGTACAGTGACTCAGGTGGCTGGTCTTCGCTAGGGGCATTTTCAGTAGCTCCGGGCCTGGGCAGCCCTGGTCCCTGTGGTCAGGGATGACAGGATCATAGTTCAGCCACAGCTCCACTTGGCACGCCAGCCTTCTGCGCCTTCTATTCACAGTGAACATAAGCCTTCCTCATTCCCATCGCCCTCCCAGACCCTTTGGGAACTTCTCTCATCTGCCCATTGGTCCTTCTGATTCTTTCACATTCCAAGCCTCTGGAGGCCGGCCAAGCTCCTCCCAGAGTGGATGGGCGGTTCAGGAGGAAGAGCTCCTTGGGCCTTTTCCATGGAGAAAGTTGATCGGTTCACTGCCTTTCTCTTAGCCTGTGGCTAAACCATTCTGTGTGTTTGTGTCTGCCCATGCTTCTTTCTTGAGGAAACAGCTTTCGTTTCTAAGGCTTTTCTCATCTGGCAACGCCTCTTCCTGCTGGAGCTTAACTGTCCGGAGGGAAGTCCTAACAGCATAGCTTTGGTAATGCACTGTGACATCCTGAGTCCCTGAAACCAGAATCTGAGTGAAAGACTGGAGGTCCACGAACTCCAAGGGGAGTCATAGCTTCTTCCTCTACCCAAAGCCCAAAGTCACACTTTTTTATGCGCCTGCCTTCCAAAACCTTCTGTCCAATCATAAGCTCCCTTAGGGTGGGTCATAAGTACGCGTGATTTTTAAATTCCTTATGCGTTTGTGAGCACATCTCCCAACTTTCTGCTGGGCTGTGTGCTCACTGCTCAGTCACTAAACCCTTGTTGACCACGGACAATCCCGGACCTCATGCAGCCCAGTTCGCTAGCATTGGCTCTCAAAACACTGCTGCTCCGTGGAGGAACCGCAATTGCTTTGCCCAACCCAAAATTCACTCTCTCCCATTAAGAACATTTCCTAAGACAGTTTCGAATTTGAATTTCAGTTCCAAGTACTGGAGATCTGGGCTTGAATCCCGGCTCTGCCTCCCCACCCCAGGCTCCTTGTCTATGTAAGGATCAAATGAGACCATGTGCATGACGGTATGTCGTAGTGCTTAAACTCTACAAATGGCAGGGGATTAGTGTATTCATTGATTTATTTATGAAAGAGCAGATTCTCTAGAGAGACTCTGATTTTAAAGTGAGCTAGCCCTCCTCCCTATCTAGCTCATGAATTCACTTATTTAACGTTCGAACACCCAGGGCTGGTGCAATGTTCAGGTTCATGGCAGGGCTGGATGGAAGCCCACGTGGATTTTTCAAGTCACGAGGAACAAGTTTAAGGGTAATTGGTTTTGTATGGAGTCTGGAATTGGGTTTGGCTGAGAGTGAGTTTGGGTGTGTCTCTTCGGGTTAAAGGATTACTCCACACCTCCACCACGCTACTTACTGGCATTCTTCTTTTTTTGTCAGATTTCCTGTCTAGTTGGTCACCTCGAAACATCCATGGCTTAACTTGGCCAGGAACCCTGCAGTGGAGAATGGAGCTGCCCCCTGTCCCATAGCCACACCCATGGACATTGGCATGACCCCCTCTCTCTGTTCCCCTCTTTATGTTCTAAACTTAGACGTCTGAAAGCCATCCTGCTCCCTTTATCTCTCCCAGAATCTCAGAGGGAGTTGGAAGCTAGGAGAATCAGGTGGTCTCTGCCCATTTGTTAGCAGAGGAGCAAGGCAGGCCCACCTGGGCTGCCTGAGACCCTTTCAAGGCCTTTAAGTAAGGCTTTTGTGGTCCAGCGGTAAGAAGAGAGCTGGTATAGGGGCATGATGAATCCAACACACCACTGATGCAGCTGCCCCTTTCAGGGGGTGGAGTCAGCATATGGGTGGGCCTGACTGGGGCAGTGGGGGAAGGGCTTCATGGTGCAAACTAGGCAGGGGAAATGGGTTCTCAGCCTGTCCACCACTACCTGGCGACACGACCCTGCTTTCAGCCTTAGCTTCCTTATCTGTAAAAAGGGGATAATAAAATCTTCTTTATTCCTGTATTCCTCACCCAGTTGTTGTCAGAAGCCAGTGTAATAAGTAACTTTAAAATGCGCTGCAGATCAAAAGTGCTAAAAATAAATACGACACTAAGATGGAGAGACCATCTGTCTCCCCAGCGTCTACCACGGCAAAGTGTAAACAGAATGAAGTTTCTTTGGCCTCAGGCCACTAGTGCAGAAGAGCGAGTTTTCCATTCTAGGCGGCTGGGGAAGGAACAGGGGTGAGATGGCTCTAGTCCTCGCCCCTCTGTCTGCTTCTTCCTGCCCCCACCCCCTGGCATCTCCATCCCGTGGAGAAAGCCTAGAAGACACTGTCTGATGCTTCAGGTGCTTATAGATCTGGGTCCTAACCCTGCAACTCTTCAGCTACTTCACTGGGAGCTCTTAGGCAAATGTCTTATCTCCACTAAGCGTCAGCTCCCTCACCTGTAAAATGGACACACTAACACCTTCTTACCATGTTGAATTGAGGGTTAAATGAGTAAATGTATGTAAAGTGAGGGCTCAGTCAATGATAAGCTATTGGTGACATTATTTCAAAGTAATGGGGTCTCTTTCCCTCCGGCTTGGCCAGAGGATAGCCCAGCCCTCCACCCAAGACAGGGATTCTTGCAGGTGGATATTGGCTCATGGATTTCTCCCAGCTCTTTTAAACACAGTAACTTCCTCCCCTTTGGGACCTACGAGACCACGCTGGGATCTCAAAACCAACTAGCGAGAGATCATAGAAGCCTCTAGCCATCTGGGACAGCTCACTCTGTCCTTCAATTCACTACCCCCCACACACACCCACACACATACACGTGCCTTCCTGCAGCAGGCAAGGAGAAGATGCTGGTGACGGAAGACACAGAGTGGCTGTGGAGTCCCATGTGACCCAGACTTCCCCTCCCAGCCTCTCATACCTGACATTGTCGCCCCTTCCAGACTTGAAACACTTCCCTCACATGCCCAGTAAATGGGGCTGCCCATTGGGCAGAGCTTATTGTCCAGCCTACCTTCTGTGTGAAGCCATCAGAACAGCCAGCTGTTAGGCAGGAGGAGAGGGGATCTGGAAGGGATGGGGAGAGGTCCATCTCAGTGCCTCAGGGGACTCAGGGCAGGCATCCGCAGGTGAGAGAAAACACGCTTTTGGGGGCTATCTTGGGGGAATGTTCTTTCTAGGATGTTCCCTCATGATATGGTTGCTGGTGTTTGCAAGAAAGATAAAAGGGGAGAGCTCACAGGAGATCTTTTCTCTTCCCTCAGAGCCCACTCCCATTCCCCAAAAGAGGGTGCTCTATTTGGGACACTCTGGAGCTCCTCCATAAGACAATCCTTGTCCAGGAAACCCCATAGCCCCTCTGCCCAGCTCACACTGCTCTTCAATCCCAGCACAGGTCTCCCTCGGGCCCCTGATTCAGGTTTTCAAGTCCTGGCTGACCGTCAGGATCCCCTCAAGTATTAAAACAATGACAGATTCCTGGGTCTCAATCCAGTAGGTCTGGAGCGAGGGGTCCAGACATCTATATTTTTAGTAAGCACCCACTTTCCTCTCTTCTGCTCCCAGCTGATTGTGAAGATCAGCTGTATCTGGGAGCCCTGATCTAGCCCACCCTTGCCTGCCTTGGGACAGCACTCTCTATGGAGAGGGGTCACCCTAATTAGAAACAAGCCCCATTCAATAACCCTTTCCAGTTTTCACCTCCTTGATAGATTAAGGAACTACTGTCTTTTTTTCTCTGCCACAAGGACCCCTTGCCAAACTGGGATAATTTCAAAATGACTTTAAAGAGAAACCTTTACTGGCTACCTACAGAAAAATAAATGAACTGCCCCTAGAGCCGGGGTTTAGGACCTCCAAAGCTTGGAAGCTGAGTTCTTTCTTCTCTTTCTTTCCAAAAGCCGGTGGTTTGGACCAGTGAGACAGAGAAATTCAGAGCTACTGGGAAGATACTGTGCAAGTTGGAAAGCCAGTTTTTTTCTCCCTCCTACCCGATTAAGTTCTAAAGAACGAAGAAATCCTTCCAATTCCTGCTCTTGTTCATCTCCCCCCTCCTCCGCCTAGACCCAGCACACATGACTTTCTTTGGCTCTGCCATCTCAGTGGGAAGATGTGCTTTCTCTTTGCTGTTACAGCTGGAGAGGCCTGTGAGAGGATGAGAGATAAGATGCAGTGTGCGTTTGTGTGTGTGTGTGTGTGTGTGTGTGTGTGTGTGTGTGTGTGT